>NC_072771.1:14174320-14509320 GCF_022539595.1 Amphiprion ocellaris | reverse complement strand
CCTCCTGTCAATTTAACCCCTAAAAGCACTGCTCCATATATCAACGTTACATATTTAGAACTTTTTGTCCACGATAATAATCCCTACCTGCTTTAAAATGGCTCAGGTGCAACAGGACACCATTGCTTCCTCGAGAATGCTTCTCCCTGCTCACACCAGCTCACCTTGAACTGCTCAAACTCTGTAAATCTACTCTACACAATGGCAAATTGAAATATTGGAGTAATTCAGCCATGTGTGTTTTAACCTGAATCTGATTCTGAAGAAGAGTATTTATACAGAAAGCTCCACCCTGTAAGATGGTGGATTTGTTTCTTAGATTTGGTATGCATGAAACCTTGGAAGTCTGAATCCATGTTTTTAAACCTTTCATTGGTACGCTGCATTGTCAAGGTGGAAATGCTCAGACATGCTACTGACTACTTTTTTCACTTATGATGTCTTCCAGCATATAAAAAACACCATAATGACATGTTAACATTGTTTAAACGTATTTGGATAATTACTCAAGGCCCCTAAAGGTAGAATTGTCACAGAAATGTTAAAGATAAATGAACTTTTTGATCAAGTTTTTCTTGTTGTCTTTTCCATAATCCTCTCATGACTTGTTAGATTACGCTTTGGTTTGGAATCACTGCACTAAACTCCTGAATAATGCATACAGTAGTTAACACTAGCCAACAGTAAAGTACTCCTTTCATTTGATACATCTGACAATGTCATACATCATGTGCATATGGCATTTTTTTCACCAAGACAACTACTCTTTCTTTAATTACTTGGATTTTTGATGCAAATGTTCACTTGTGATGGAGAATAATTTCTGGATTCATACATATATTGCATTGTACTGTCAGTACTTTTTCCATCACTGTTAATCAGTGACTGTAAGAGCTGCTAATAAGCAAATTTTGCTACCTTTGTATGAAGCCAGGCAAGTTGTTTCTTCCCTTTTCCAGTCTCTGTCCAGTAAAACCAGCTGCTAGCTTCTTGCCTGGCATAGAAACACAAGAGGGTTATCAATCTTCTCATCTAACTCTAATAAAGAAAGAACATATGCTTTCTATTCCTTCACCGAAATTGTTAGAATGGCATGACTACAAGGAAATGAAAGTACATTTGACAAAAATCTGTGTGTAATTATGCAAGTGTGTGAGTGGGTGTTTGTATGTGTCTTCATGCTGTGCTAAATTGTCAGTTCTTTGTCACCCTGTCATAACAGTAATTGTAACAGGTAGGGACCTCCTCTCGAATACATGAGCTCTAATTTCAACAAGTACAACACTTAAGTGACCTGCAGAAATATTCTCTGTTATAGGAACCACATAAAGAGCACTTTGTATACAAAAGGTTCACATATGGGTTAAGAGGGACTTTCAGGCTGTCTTGATGATGTATCATGGGATTCAGTGCAAATTCGCCACCTGATATAACTGAAAATGTCAAATGTAAATGCATTTATTCGCTTGTCTAACCAAGTGCACGTTGTGCTTTCCAACAATCTATATTTGTAACCAAATACATCCCAGGAAGTGGCCAGTACAAGTACAGTCTTCCACCAAGCACATCTGCTAACGCAGTTTGTTGATCAAAGTGCTTAAACAAGGTGCATCTTTTTAACAGATGCCAAAATTTACCCACTATCATCTGTTTCATTCCTCAACACCCACAAGTAACTGACAAGGGAGGTTAAACCGAACACCATGAAGTTTTCCAAGCAGTGGCTCATTTTGTTTGATTGCTGACGGGTGACAATTTCTCCCTTCACTGACTGACAGAATGCACCCAGAGAAAGACCTCCGGCTCAGGAGAGACCACACAGGAGGTAGAAGGGTCGACAGAGTCTGTGCCCCGCAGTCATTGATCTCTGTCATCCTTTTCAGACAGTTTGTAGTTTTTATCCTTTGGGCTATAGTCATATTGGAAAACCTACAAAATGCTTAAGACCAGGGTTCCAACTCCATACTTTTCCAAACTCAGATTTCCAGACTTCACGGTAGATTTTTCACACTATATTTGACATCTGTGTGTATCCAACTAGATGCTTACAATATAAATAATTGGTTTTGAAATCCCACCATCAAGTTGTGTAGAATTAATACATCCCAAATCATCATTTAAAATATTGCCTGTCGACCTGCTTTAAACGTATTTTATTGTACATTAAAATCTGAGGTTATGTTTGAATGGCAATATCTCAGAAACCATTAAAGATAAAAGCTTAAAATTTATTTTCTCATCATGTCATTGATTCATTGTGGGTGAGTTGAAATATACTTATAAAAAAATGAAACCTTCATTGAATGTCCCGTCCTGGAGCACACACAACAACCAAAAACAAGATAATGAATTTGTGATATTTTCTGAACCATATGTAGTTTTCACAACTGGAAACTGTTTGATATATGTAGCTAAAATTTCACAAATATCTTGATCAGTATCCATATGCTATAAATAATTCAAGCAAATTAGAGGTGACCGAGCGGAAATTGTTTGATGATGAAGTTGATGATTGAAGATGACATGACTTTTTGGTGCATTCTGACAGTATATGCTCTCTGGGCTTGAGCTGCTAATATAAATCAAGACCGTTTCAATGTGAAGCATTTTATTCAAGCTGCAAACCTAAAACAGTGAGGAACAAAGAAAAGCAACAACGTCTTTCACCCAAATAGGACCAGTTATATCTAAACTTGTACTACTTTTCCACAACAGATTGGATAAATGACATTTTATTATTGCTCCCCATTTTGTAGTCTCCTTTGTAAATAGGAACCAGAAATGAAGAAATAATGGTTTGCTTACTTTTCTGACAACTTCATCACCACCTGACTCAAATGTTCAAACAAGCTTGACATTTGGTTATTTGTGATGGTATGTATTGAGGCAACTCAAAGTTATTGCAGTATTTTCTTACAAAGTAACTTGTTCATGGATGTTCACTTTTAGTACATTTATAGATAAACTTGGGGCAGAACTGTTCAGATGCTCATCATACTTCATGCCTTTGATTTTGACGACATCCGGCTCGCTAACCCATTCCCTCACGCAGTGGTAAACATCTTGGCTGGGCTGCTGTCTGCTCCAAACAAGTTAGAAGTTAGAAGTTCAGAATTTTATATTTTAGAGAACAGAATAGGGGCAAACCATCTGGAAATACAAAAATGGTTTGATAATCTTTTTTCGTCATACATATCCAGAGCAGAAGATTAAATCTCGTACTTTGCAATACAAGATAGGAACCACGTACAACCTCAAATATGCTGCACAATTTCTGGCAGTTCCTGATGAAAGCTGATGTGGTGACAAGTAGAAATGAATGTATGAAAATCTGTAGTCATTAATCCCAATAATGGTCCCAGATTGCATAGTGAGACGTGTTCACCAACAGTTGATGAAAGACAGACTGCATCAAATTCTCAGGAATTTAGAGCCACATTCTCAGTGTGACTTCTGCTACATATTGCATTAAAGCACTACAATCCACAAGGTATTCATCATACAGTTAACTGTCTGACAGAGAGTGGAGCCAAAATTTTATTAGACCCATCTCACACGGAGTGACATGCAGTGAAACACTGCAAGACTACAGTTATCATGCAGTGAACAGGGGACAGTCTGGTGCTGTGTGTAGTTTGGTTTTACCCCTTAAACAACAGCGGTAGAATCATCCAACAAGGACCGACTAATACTGCTCTTTTCTGAAGTCAATAGACTTATTACTTCTTTCAGTTTGCACCTTTAAAAGACTACAGCTCCTGTGATGAAGTAGTGCACCTCGATGAAGTTGAGGAATGTCCAGGAGGCCATTAGTTCCTTTTATGGGTCAAGCTCCAGAAACTCTCGATTCTGCACCTCCCATAATTTATTTTGATATGTCTTTGTTAGATTCTCCCTGCAAGAAAAATTCTCTCATCTTTAATCCTAAAAAAATCTTAAAGCCTAAACTGAGATGATAACCTCCGTGACATTATCAGGGATATGTTGTCACAGTTAGAAAAGCTGAGCCCCAAAAGACATTAGTATTTAATTATTATTACAGATGTGTGGGACTCCTCAGGTGGTTAGCACAGCTTAGTCACCTTTCAGCACTGAGATTCAACCTGCTGCCTGGATGGAACTTTTAGGTGTGCAGTTTGCATGTTCTCCACATCCGGTAGACATGATGATTAATGCAAATGATTGTCTGTCCATGCTATTATGTTTTCATTTTAAAATGCATAGCTTCTGTGTACTACTCTGGTCTTTTACAGCCCCTTAAATAGAAAAATTTCAAAACATTGCTGACTCTGTTATAGTTTGAAAACTTCAGGTTTTTGTGTTACTCTGGAAGAGATACTTTTGAAAATGATTGAATCTTAACTTTCAGTACATGTCCTTTCCTGAAAGAAACCTATCATATGGCAGTTTCCCTGAGGAAATCAAAGACATCAGCCCTGACTACCACTGCTTGATTCAACATGGAAATTGAATTACAGGTGTTGTTGACCTTGTCTGTGCTAAAGCTGTTGAACAGTAAAGGGAATCTATGATCTCACTTTTCCCCATTGCTGTGCTTCCTTTGTAGCATTTAAACTAGGTAGCCGGACCTTATTCTGGCACCCACATGCCCAGTGCACATGAATGATCATGTGATATGTGCTTTAAAGACATGTTAGTATGGAGGACAATTACAATTTCAGAAATTTCCTAAAACCCTGATATGGTCGAAGATTGTTTGCTTTTTCAAACAGTGTGTTGGCGTGAATGTAGCCTGTTCAGAGTCTATTCCACTTTTTGTACAACCCTTTAAAGGTATAACAGGTGTACCAAATGGCAGTTAATTTAACTTCTAGTTTTTAGTTCCAGCCTAGGCTGACTTTATTTTAGTGTTGGAAATAAAATTTGGGATGGAAAACACACTTGACTTGGAAAAGTAAAAACTAGCAAATGTGCCTCTGTCCTGAGTGTCTCTGTCATTTTTCAGTAACTTCAAACAGTTTACCTGCGTTTCTATATGCTCCATCTGAAGCCACAAAAGTCTATATACATACAGACGTGACATATAAAGGTCTAAAAATACTCTGAAGACCTACAAACAAAATTTGAGGAGCAAAAGTTGGTGGGATCTCCCTTTTCCTTCAGGTGATACAGAGCTGTGAGGGATCACGACCTGCTGCTCAGAGTGAAATGAAACTGACATTCAGTGAGTAGGATCACTCTCTTTTTCTCTCGCCTTCTGTGAATGAGGGAAGCAGCATTGGTCCAGGGTTGACCGCTCCCTCTGTTCCCTCTCACCTTCATTGTCTTCCCTTTATTCTTCACTAAACGCCCCTGACGGCATCACCGCTCACATGGATTCCCCCCTTTTCTGTTCTCCTTCGCCCCTGCACCCGGTGTAGCCCCTGAGTGGTCAGGATGTCAACAGAAGAGGAAAACAAAGTTCGGAAGTATTAGCGTTACTTTCCCTCATCTCCTGGGATACAGAGAAAGAATCAATAGTTTTTCATTAACCTGCCTTCCTCCTTGTAAACGGGTAGGTACAGCCTTGGGTGCCAGTAAATACTGTAGCAGTGATAATGCTGTGGGGATATCTCTCTCTTTCACACTCACGCAGCCACACATACACATCTACCTGACACACAAGCACTCTCTCTCCAGCAATTAAACTTACTTTTATTGACATGTTGTTAGGAAATAGTAGAGCTAAACAAAGCCAGGACAGAAAATGTAAATTGGTTCTTGTAAATTTATAGTTGCAACTGAAGAGTATACATTCCAACCATAATGAGATCAGAAATTCATAAAGAAATACTGTACAGATGAATTACAACATCTATAACAATGACTTGATTTAAAAATTGGCAGGGACACAGGAGATCAGGTTATTGATAGTGTGTCAGATAAACTAAAATAAAAGAGAAAATATGGAAAAAGGCGTCTCCGTGCTGAGAATACTGCTTACAGAATGATGAATAAACCTTTGATTTGATGCTCTGACAGCACACAGAGCGTTTTATTAGCAGTATGTTTTCAGGTTGTCCATCTGTCCGTTCAACTCATTTTCGTAAATATTCTCTTGATTTCTTGCAGCTCCTTGAAGGAATTTCTTAAATTTGGTGGTCAAATGTTATTGTGACGCAATCACTCAAGAATCTATACACTGATTATGACAAAATTTCACCCAAGTGTGTAATATAACACACTCTAGGACACTCTCTACCCATACTGCTCAAAGGTTAACCTCATTGTGGCATTCTAATGTTCTGCTTGAACACTTATCTGACCAGTACCATAACTGACGTGGAAAAATTCAAGATTGTAACCGTATTTCACATTTGATGGGATGCTGATCTGGTGACAGAATTCCTTGCATGGCCACCTTGAAAGTTGTCATAGTATAGACCTACTGTGCTCTGAGTTAAAAATTCACGAAGCTTTCATGTTTTGGAATTTGTTGATCTTTGCAGCAACATCCATAGTTGAGCCGTAGTCTACTGCCAGGACAACTTTGCATTCTCTGTAGCATGTGAACACATGCGAAGAAACTGATCTGTTTTTTGTTTCCTGCAGTGAACTTCAAAGTCTTCACTGCATATATTCTAGGCAGACATGGATGTAAAGTGCAGCTTGACTGGTGGGCACAGGGAGGTGTTAATTCTAGTCTGTGTGTGTGTTAAATCATTCATTTAAATCAGTCAGGATGCACAAATCATGGATCACAAGCTTCTCTCCATAGTATAATTTTATATATTTTTAGGTTTTTTAGGTTGTGGAATGAAGGTAAAATAGTTCAGCATTAATGAGATTCTGTTTAATTTGTTGCACTCAGAATATGGTTAACTGAGCAGATGATAGGTTCCAGTTAGGTAAGGCCGAGGAAATAAATGGTCAGTCATTGGGGATTTTTTTCATTTATTCCAATTCCGTTTCATTAAATGACAATTACTGTTTCTGGCTGTAGCAAGCAGGAGCAAAAAATTTGTGGTTCTGAATTGTAGAAGGAGCAACACAACTTTGGTCCAAATTTACATTCAGTGCTAACTAACTTACAACTAGTTCTAGTAGCTTTCTGTGTCCTCTAGTAGCTGTTTCTGACCTTAGTAGTACAAAGATGCAGATTATTAAAATTATGAACATTGTTTATTCTGTTAAAAAAAAAGTATCACTACATCCAACATTTCATACTCTGTTGATTTAAAAGCTGATTCATCAACATAAAATGCATATTTGAAAATATAAGTCCACACTCTGATATGGATGAAGACATATTGTATTAACACACATTTCACCACTCAGCCAATTTCTGAAATATCATATTGTTAAAAATACATAATAGAATACCTCCACTTTCTGACCAGTCCATGTGGCTGTTAGAACAGCAACAACCAGATAATTCCAGCGCTGTGCAGGAGAATAGACCTAATTAGGGCCACTGTGTAAACAATGGTCTGCCAGAGTACTGTAGAACAAAGTCTCTCATTTTCTCCCCACTATAGCCGTCCTTTGTGTTGTACATTATACAGTGTATTTTTAAGGTTGGCTATTTTGTTAGTGAGAGATGATCACCAGTAACACATGCCAATCAACACAACATGTAGTCAGGAAGTAAAAGGAAAACAATGATGGCGTTTCAGCTCTGGAGCAGGTGTCGGCTTGCTGTGAGGGGGTGACTTGTAACTGTTTTTTTCTCTCATCCCTTTCATGTTGCAAGTGTTGAACTTCTGAAGCTTTGGGTTTTTCAGCAGTTTCATTACTTTTTTGTTCCGTTTTGGCAATGACTCCTTCCTCCTGGTCTGTTTCTTTGACAGTCCCTTTAAATTTTTCCAGTGCTACACATCTACAACCCAATACATGGGATGGCATCGCTATGAAGGAATCAGAGCTCTACACTGTTCCTTTGCAGTAGAATCAAGCTCATAAATCCAATCTAAAGACATAAACACATTTCCTTTTACAAGCTGTTGTCAAATGCCATAATTTTCTCCCTCATTTGCCCGATAGATAGCTATTTATAGAAATGTACAAATTGACTTTCTAATGCTGAGCAATGAGGTGATGTTGAGTGAGTCTATTCATGCGTAGTGAGCTGACACCTCAGAATACCCTGCCTTTGCTTGTCTCCTGCTCTCAGCAATGTGGTCCAAGGAAATGAACCAAGATGCAAATCTTTTTAAGTCTCACGATTACAAGCCAAAATGTTTGAAAAGATATTTTAGTTCTTCTGTAAATTGGAGATGACATTTCCATATTATCCCTGTTTCAACCTAATAAGTAAACAGTATCTCGCACTGTCAAACCTATAGTACATTGGACTTTGTAGTCTCTGTATACAGCTGCCTCTGTTTCTCCTGTTCTCCCTGACAGATCATTAGTATCTCACACTTGTCTCCCAATACAATGTAGCTAGTGTGTGTGAATGACCTTACTCCTTGTACAATACCAGCCTCCCATTTATGATTGATAAATCTTTCTTTTCCCATGTGAGCTTGTACACTGTGCCTCATGTGTTGCAAACACAAGGTGATTGTTCTTTATAGCGGCTTTACATTCTCTGTTAATGTTGTTTGTTTCACTCAAGACTCTCCAAGGATTGGAGCTGGTGGCACATGTTGGAGAACAGCATCTGTCATACCTGAGAGTGAGGAAGTGGTGTGTTTTGTTCATGCACACCTGCTGCAGTTGTTGCAGCTGGTGTCATCAACAAGTGCTGTGTGACTGAGGTGAAACAGAAGGGGTTTTATCTGGGAATGCATAGCCAGTGCTGCTTTTCCTGTCCTCTGCCTTGTTATCATGCCTCTACTGACACGATGCATGCTGGGAGTGCAGAAAGCCTGGCCAGACTCCCTTGCCTCTTCCGTAAAACTCGGGGGGGAAAGGAGACTGCATCTCACTACGATAAGAAGCCAAACATGGAAATGATGCAGAGGCTGAATCATTCCTCACAGAGTACAACTGGTGAAATAATGAGTTCAAATTATCCAAGATGGTGAGCTGATTCAGAGGAGGTGATTATCACAGCCAATGAAGGCTGAAATTGAGCAGATGATTAGAAATGAATGCATTATTAATGCGTATGCAAGTATGTGCAATCCAGGGAGTTGAGGCCCGTTGTACAAAACATTAGTCCACAAATATAACTACAACAACAAGGGGCCAGGAAACCTGCTTTAGCACCTAGTCCACAAGTCAATCAAGTAAGGGAACTACACCAGCTCATCCAGTCTTCAAAATCTGTTCCAAACTTTCAATATTTTGCCAACTGACAAGATTTCTAGAGTAGAAAAGAACCTCTGAATGAGGTTGGTGACCTGCCAAAGTGGCTGGTAGAGCAGACAGATTTACTGGCCACATCCAAAATTTATCAGCATTTGGCTGGTGGTAATTTGCTGCCCTGAAGGGGAGATGAAGGTGGGACAACTGCCATGGCATCGCCTGGATCCAGATGGCCCAAGACAGAAGGGGATGGATGCAAGCACTTTATCAGCAGCCTATGTTCCATAAGGCACTCAAAGGCTCAAATACAAACAAAGGAAACTATATGTAGGTTTGCCAAAATCTTGCCGTTTTGCACTCTGCTGCCTGTATGATGATAGAATACTCACTGTTGAATGATTGTGCACAATGTTAAATATTTTTTTCCAGCTCTTGCCTTTTACTGAAGGAAGAAATTGCCTTTAATTCAGGGAGCTGCATTGTGATTTGATTTTAGATGCATTCTGGGAGACTTTCACTGAAATGTAAAGAAAAATATTGGCAGAGCACATTGGCTAATTTGTAGCGCTGATTTGGAGCGCTTTATTTAATTTTCATTATCACATGTTTCATTTATTTCTAGTGGAAACCGTGGATAGCTACAGGGCAGATTGGGAGTGGTTTGACACCACATCTACTGTTCTGTGGCACATCTCTCCTCCATAATACTGGTCAGTTGATAATGATTTTCTGCTGCTTGTTGCACAGTGCCAAGGTTTGCCTGAGGGTGTGATTCCCAATCAAAAGCTGCTTCGCTAGCTCACCAAAAAAAGTGAAAATTATTTCAATCTGACAGACTTTAATAATTAACCTACTCTGACCCGCACGTAGGTGTCAGTACTAAAGTTTCTACATGCATATTTGACAAACTCAACAAATAAGCTGTGAATAGCATGCCATTGCAAGAAGCATTTTGAAGAATGGCCAAGACAAGGCAAATATATTTAACACAAAAGGCAATTCAGATTGCTTTACATAACACATAAAAGGGCATTTGAGATGAAATAAAGCCTGAAGTAGAGACATTAAATAGCACAGAAGAGATATAGGGCAAAGTGCAGTTTGAAGTCTGCTGAAATTTCAGTAAAGAAGAGAAGGTTTTAAAAGTAATCAGATTTGGGGCAAGTGTCACATAAACTCTAAAGTTTGTTCCAATTATATGAAACACTTAAAGTTCCTCTCCAAGCATTGATTCAACCCATAAGAACTCATTTTTGTGTATCAGTGTTGCATATTTTGACTTTTTTTTTTTCAAGACTATAATCCTTTTCTGCCTTAAAATGGCTTGGATGAAACTTTATTTCTTGTACTTTTATGCAGATCTATGAAGCCCTCACCTCTCTCCATTCACCCCTCTAAGGCTCGAGCACACCAGCTCACTTACAACTCTGCTCAAACATTGTAAAACTACTGTATGCTAAACAATGACAAGTTGTAATGTTAGCCTAATTCAGTCACACATGTTTGAACCAGAACTTGATTCTGAACAAAGATAATGCAGAAAGCTCCATTCTGCAAATTAACCACATTGGTTCTTTAGGTTTGTTGCATATAAAACCCTGAAAGTGGTGGAGAATCTGTGTTTTTTAAACTGTCACCGGTACACTGCAGCTTCAAGGTGCAAATGCTCAGCCATGACGATGAGTGGTGATGTGGACATGTTAACAAGGTTACAAACTTGATTTTTTTGTAAAAAGGTTTCAAACAACCAGTGTATAGGACTTACTGACATCCAGTGGTGGCTTTTATCAGCTGGACAGCTGGTAAAAATCAAAAACAGCGGACGCACTGGTAGCTCACCTGGTGGACCACGTACATTATGTATCAGGGCTGAGAGCTTACTACAGTGGTCTTGGTTTGATTCCAGCCTTTTGCTTCACATTGCTCTTCAGCCTCACTTTTTTCTTTCCTGTGTACAGAAGTAGTGTTGTTTGGTCACTCTGTTTATGGAGCCAGACACAGAACAGAGAGCTACATCATGAGGAGATAGTCACTCAACTTGACAAAAAGTATATTGGATTAGAATTGCATACTCCAGATTTATACTAAACTAAGCTAACTGTCTCTCATATATTGTAGATAATAGCTGGACGTAGCCACATTGGTGTGTGAATTACTGTTCCGAAGTTGCAAGTTTAGCTGTCACCATCTTGGCCCTTTTAAGCCTAATATGATGAGACACTACACATGGTTTGATACGGTAGTGAACTGTCAATCAAGTAGCACCACCCCAAAACATACTGTTCTTTATTGCTGATTTTCTAATTTTATGTAACTATAGTTTACAAAAATTACACCCTGTTGCATTGATTGAGACTTAAAAATTGTAATGAAGACCATAAACTCATTAAGAAAACATTTACTGAGATAAAAAATCCAGTGAGAATCAGGATCATTTTCTCCTAGACTTCTATACAGTCAGGCTTCTTTTTGCAACCAGAGGAGTTTCCCTCTGCTGGCTGTCAGGTTGTATGCAGATTCATGTAACTGCAATACTGTCTTCACTTTTCAGATCAGGGGGCCACATTCACTGACAGTTATACCTCATGGTGTACCTCGTGGTGTAGCTGTCAGATTTAACTGACAGTCAGTGTTGTCTCCTAGCTACAGACACTTAGGTTAGCGCTTGGCTGTATCTGAACTTGTCATGTCCTGGGTGTAGCACAGATCAAAGAGTGCAATTAATATTCTTATCTAATGATGTTCAGTGATTAAACTGACTCATGCTTGTATTTTAAATACATTCCTACTTTGTTATACCATGATTTAATGCATTGTGGAGACCCGTGGAGTCGCCTTTTTTTTTTTTTTTTTAAGGTATTTTAGCAGTTAGAGGGGTGGAGCAGCCTGACCAAAAGGGAAATCTTCTTGGATCACATACAGCATGAACTCACCTCACAGCTCCCTGAGACATGAAGCCTGTGCAAACCAGACTGCACATCAGTATGGGTAATCTCACTTGCTAGAGTCATACACCATACTGCTCTGAGCCATGCTGTGCCCTGGAGGATGCCCCAAAATAAGATGCCTGAGTGTGGAAAACAAGCAACCGTGTCTGCATAACTGCAATTTATGAATGCCAGATTCAACCGTGCGTGACTGATGCCAAGATGCTGGAGTCGAACTGCAACCTCCGTCACTTCACATACCCTCCTTGATCTTAACACTAATTAAGAGTTCTTTGTTTATATCAACTTACATTTGGGATTTGCACAGTCTGAAAAGTCTGTTGCAGTTTTAACTGTCAGCACTTTGATCAAAGTGATTAGAATGAGGCCTCCTGTCTAAGCAAACATGCTGGCACTCCTTCCCAGCTAAGATATGAGCCTAAGTTGTGTTTTGTTTTTGTGAAATCCTACAGCTGCAGATTGTTAATCAACTGAAGAGCCTTTTTGTGACGTTCCGTTCTAGCTGTGGGCTTCGGCTCTGATAAGGATGTACGGGCATCATTTTGGCCATGTCCTAAGTTTGCCTTTATTTCCCTAGACACTTCTGTAATTGCCATTCCCAAAATGCTCTTTGATTCCGGTTACCGTGTCGGTCAGCTATGTGCTTGACTCTATGTCAAGATTAATTTGCTTCATTTACTGGTGCAAAACAATCCCATATTCCAGAACATATTGTAAGGCTTTTTGTTATTGAAAGCATGAAGCATATCTATCTTTGTTCTGATTTGATTGTGCAAATAAGGTGCAGTGATCAAAGCTGATATCCATTTTAAAATCTCTCTTTGAACTTTATCTTTGTTATCAGGAGCGTGATTCATCTCCCGTGATTGGATTTCTCTTCTCTCTTGAGTCTTAAATGACATGTTATCTACCATCTGTTAGACCTATTTTATTGCCACTTGCACCACAAAGAAGCCCCCTTTACAAATCAATACTGTACATTGCGTGTAATCACACTGTGAAACACAGCAACAACACTGAAAAATAGCTTTACAAATCCAGATATGGGCAAATATCCTCCTTAAGATTCTGTCAGTAGTCACTATGTACCTTTAAAGTGCAAAATCGTAGATTTTTAGCTTTTTGCGTTTTGTGCTCTTTTGTTTTCTGTTGTGGTCTGATTAGATCTTATTGGAGTGCATTTCACAGGTGTTGGGATGTGTGCTGGCATTGCTCATTGTCATCGAGACAGATCGTCCATAAACACATGGCAGGCTATCCTTATTTATGGATGAGGGCGGACATGGACCAGCTCAATCAATGCCACTTGTGTCCCGGCTCATTTGTCCCTCCTCCACCTCCTCCTCTTCCTCCTCCTCCAGGTTTTCACCTCTTTCACCTCCTGCAGGTGCAGGATAACAGTAGCTTTGCTATCATACAGACTAATCCATACTTTGGTGATGGCCCTATTTGGATTATGCTGTTTACACATGTTTTGGACACTGTGTGACTGAGCCTCACCATCTCCATGAATAAACAGATTACTGGAGCACTGCTGTCCACCTCTCCTCCTTTGCAGTTACCTGTAATGCATAGAAAATAAGTAATCATCTATATCCTCTTGGAGGCATGCACGTTAATCTGTAAACATTCAGGACATTTTTTTTCTAGAAGTCCCAAGTCATTTTTTCCCCATAAAAATAGCTTTAGTAATCTGCCTGCTTAAGACCAGTTCCACCAAATCTTCTAAAGGCGACTAACCACAGTGGCTTTGTCAGTCAAGCCAAACGCAAGCGTCCAGAGCTGTCTCCAATAGCATTCTTCACTGAGAATTGCCAGCAAATATTTAACATTTTGCAAGGTTAGTAGTTGAAGGATTTTTGTTTTGTTAATAAAACAGCTGCAACATGTGCTTAGACATTACCAATTACCAGAGTTTTCATCAATCATTTGAAACCTTGCCTTTCCACATGAGGTCTAAAGGGCACTGGCATCAGCTTTATCTTGCTTTCTGTTCTCTGAAGAGTTTTTAGCATCTTCGAGTTGAGTGGCTTTGTGAAGGCCTGTCTCCTAAAAAGGATGTTCGATAAAACTAAACTGCATTTTCAATTACATTCTGATGAAGATGTATTTTAAACAGATTAGGTTTGTTTGTGATATATCACTAAAGCATTTTACATCAACCTATCTTTGCCATTTATTTTATTGCTTTTCTGTCACTTCTTTTCAGCTAATCATATATTTGATTGAATGAGACTGGACAAAGTGGTAACCCAGAAAATGGAAGAAAAGCTTTAAATGTGTGAGTCGGTTGTATATTACCCAAACCTTTGGTATTTTCTGAGTCTTGTCTACTTGTGCCTCCATCCAACCTCCTTCTGCAGACTTTGTGACTCTTTCAAACTGGAAGCCTTTCTTACTACATCACAGTCTTACCTTTAGGTTTCTTTAAAAACTAAATTATGTTTCTTTCAAAACATATATAAATAGAGTTTAGCTGTATAGTAATGTAATTTTTTTTGGAGACCGGGTTGTGAAGGTGGTTGAAACATCAGGTTTTCAGTTAATACACCTACAAAAACATGGCAAATAACAACTTTTGATACGTAACATTATTTTTTCTTAGCATGAGAGCAGTGACACAGATGATTACTGAAACTGAAACTCCTTGTCTAAGAATAGCAATTAATAAAGAATATTGATGTGTAATGAATAATGTTGGAATACTGTTTTTTTACTTCCTGGGCTACTTGGTGTTTTAGTGATAATGTACATATAATGAAGGAAAAAAAAAACAAAAAAAATAAAAAACATGCAGCATTCAAATACTGATTTGGACATCAGTTACCATGGCAGCAGTAGATATTTTGGTATTTCATGGCTGCAGGTCAGCCATGCAAGCATCCAACTCTCTAAATTAGTTTTTGTTCAGCGTGGGGGAAGTTGCACCTTGATTAAGGTTATTTTAAAGCTGCACATTTAATCCTGAATGTACATTTCTGGAAGTCACACAGGGTATATAAGGTAAGTATGTTTAATGCTGAGTCTAGCAATTAACAAATAGCTATCATTAGCTTCCCAGAAATATATTTGCAAACACATTTGAGAGAATTCCTGGGTGACATTTTAATTAACACAATAAGCATTTTTTTTAAATAGCCCTAAAATGTTTGTGCATCATATATTGACAATGTACTGTTTGTTTGCTTGATTTCTAAAGGTTCTTTTGCAAGACAAGATACACTCATAACAAGTAAAGCATGATTCATGTTTTAATAGTTATGAATAAGAAGTAATGTTTAGGTAGTTACAGATCAGAGAAGGGAAAGATTGTGGTCTTAGTTCAACTTGTTTCATGTATGAAACAACTCAAACTTCCTCCAATCTTAACCAAAGTATTTGTGTTAGGTAAACCTAACCAACTGCAGGAGGGTACAGGATACGAACCCAGGTTCAAGTCCTTTACTGTGTATGGTCTCCGTTTTAAGCTTTCTGATGGCCCAGAAGTGAACCCCAACTTCCAACTGAAAGTGGTATGCCAATTGATCTTCAACCCTTACATTTCTACCAATGCATAAATAGCACAAAATAAATAAACATATAGTCACATATAAATGTAATTCCAAGGAGACAAAATAGCAATTAGAGAACTGCTGCCTGTCTGCATTGCACAACATTTTTGAAAATAACAGGGATTCAGCTGCAGAAAAACTCATTGTGCAGGAGTGGCATTCTAGAAAGCAGAAGATGTGCCCTAAACAGGCATAAAATTCCTGTGAGGGAGCAAAAAAAAAAAAAAAAAAAAAAAGTCCCTCAAATCCCCCAAAACCAATAAATGAAGCAGCATAACAAACTGTGAGGTAAACACTTGGAAAGGACACTAGAATGCAATGAACCCACAAGGAGAGGTAAGACAGTCTTGCAAAGCACTAAGGACAACTGTTGAATATACAGTGCACACAAGGGCTGCATTTAGATTTGTGAGGGCTTCCAGATCAGACAGCAAACAGTAGAAATAATGACTGATGATTTCTTCAATAGAAAGTTATTCTAGTTAAAACTGTACACACCCTGTTCTATAGATTCGGTTGCCCAGACTAACAAAGAATATTTCTCAAAAGGTGTGTTGCAACTTAATTTTCTAAATATTCATTTTTAATCTTGTAACACAGATTAAATTCCATTCACCTCCACTGTGTTGGTGGCTTATTAGAATGACATCTCAACTTAAATGTGACTACATCAATGGTCAGATTCCACTTGGGAGAAGTCAAAGCATTTTTGTTCAGTTTGATTTGTATATTTTCTGTACTTCATGGTAAATTGAATGAAACATGTTAAATAAATATAAAGAAAAAACAGCTCACCTAAAGTAATGTAAAGTACTAAAGAACACTAATGCAGCCCAATGGTATAGACATGCACCTACATAAACCTAATGTCATGTAAATCCATGTAATTAATGAATCAGGAAACACAGACATTCGTACCATTCATAAAAACAATCAGTGAAGTCACCTGCTGTGCGCCGTGTGTAAACTCCACACAGCCTCTCTCTCAGTTTGGAGACGCTATGAACCCTCATGTTGTGTTGTGCTGCTGCTGCTCAAGTCAAAGGAAGGAAGGTGACATTCTGCATTTATTCATTCACCTCAACACAGTGTTTGAAATCAAATTTTCTGGAGCTGTATACGAGTTGGAGATGCTGTGATATGAAGGACATGGAGCTGGGATTTAGATATCAGGAGGTGGAGGCCACTTCTGCTGGGCCTGGGCCCAAATTAACCCCTGAATATGCAGGGCTGGCAAGGAAAGGCAGTGGGTTAACACGACTCTTCGCTTTTTGTGATTCGAATATGTATTTGCCTCATTTTGCACGAAATGTTTCCATGATGGAATCAAACAGCTTTAAGACACACATAAATAGTGTTACATGCTAATTTCAGAAGTAATTATTGCATGTTGAGTTTGCTTGAAGAGTGAAAACAGTAGATTTTCACAGCAGATAAAATAAAATAAGGATCTAACAATGTGTTCATCGTTCTAAATGTTGCTGGACTGCAGTCCTATGATATATTATTGTGTCTTTATTGATCACTGTGTGAAATAGCAGCATTTAGAATTTATTTGAAGTGCTTGTCATGTCATTGCTGAACCTCAAAATAACATTTTCCTCTAAGTGTGTCTAAGCGAAGCTCAGTTTATCTAGAGCCTGGTTGCTCATCTAACAATCTGAACTTGATGCCCTCAGTTTGCATGCGTGTTAATTTTCTAATTTTAAAAGTTAAATGTCATAAAATTTCACCTCTTTCAGGCTCTTAATTTGTTTACTGGGGTGTGTGTGAGTGTGTTTTTATGCGTGTTGGTGCTTGTTGCCAGGCAGGGCTCCGGCACAGCCCCTATGAAAAGAGCAGTGGTACATTTTATCCCAGGAGGGGGCAATGCTCTGAGCCCAGAGGGGAGCCGAGGCAGTGCAGGGTCAATGGAGATGTACCGCCTCAGCTTCACAACCTGACAGACCTAATGCAGCTATTTGTAATGGGATTCTCTCCCTTCAGCTGCGGGCCGTGTTATCAGTGGCCAGGCTAGCTCACTGCAGCAGGGCTGAGGCCGGCTCATCAGTATCCCCTTCTAGCAGTGTCTTCTGGGTGCTGAACAAATGATCACATTAGGCTGAGCGGACTGTGGCTGTGTCATTAAGGCTGTTCGTTATGATTCCACATCGATTTTCCATTTTACGTCACAGCGCGTCTGTGCGTAAATAACACCAAATGGTGAGTTCAGGTAAGGCTAATAAAAACATGAAACCGTCATAATCATCATCTGATTTATCATTTCTCGCATCAGTGTGAAGCAGCACTTTAAAAAGGTGACAGTGGAGGTAGCTTTATACTGTACAAAACTGAGAGTTATTCCAAAAAAAGACACATGCCTTGCTGCAATTTCAGGCTTTCAGTTTTTCTTTAAAGCCGTCATCAGGAGCAGATAGAGATGTCAGGAGACAACAGCTAATAAATAGCAGGTGTGTCCACTGATTACTCAGTTGCCAGCTGATGATTCACACTTGACACCTGAAACAAAGTTGGAGGGAAAGAGACAGAACAGAAATAAATTGAAAATGAGCAGTATTTGCCATTAGCAGCTCTACACCGCCCCTGAACAGTGATCTAAAAGCTCATTTACCTGATAAATATAGATGTATGTTGTTGTATGTTGACGCCTGTGGCACCATCAGTGTAACAGATGCAAGTGAGAAATCCTCTGGTACACTTGGTATTATGAGCTGTTGCTTTCTAACACATTAACCTGCAACTGATGACAGCTTTAAGGTGAAACTAAATATCTGCAGGAACACTTCTGTCCTCTTTAGGAGTAACTCTGCTCCTTTTTGGTTACATTTTGTGTGGGTTTTCTGGTGGTATAAATCATTAAAACTCAACATTTAATGAACAGCACAGATTATTTTAGCCATTGCTGGTAAAAAAAAAAACAAAAACAAACAACAAACTGCTATAACTACTAGAATATCTGAATATATATACAGTACATTTAACTTATATTAAATGGAGAAAATGATGAGGTAATTGTTTATTACACTGTATTTCACAAACTACAATAATTAACAACTTGATGTAACAATTCTACATCATCATCTACTCAGCTGTGATATGTACTCGACTGTACACAGTGGATTTGGAGCCACTCTGCAGGCCATTTTTTTTTTTTTTTTTTTTTAAAGATTCAATATTTACATTTGTAATATCACTCACATCAGACAACATATATGCTTGGGCTGTATGACTATGGTCAAAATAGTAATCACAACTATGGCAGTATTCGTTTTTCAGGACAAATTTTTGTTACACTTTCACATTTTAATAAACAGCACTATGCTTTCATTTCAGTATTTTGCAATTTTCATCCCTTTTATTATTTACTATGGGATGCATTGTAAGCACATCCTGAAGGGTGGAGTAGTTTTGCAGTGTTTGAGCAGAGTCATAGGTGAGCTGGTGTGCTGAGCTACCATGCGTGAGAAGGGAAGCTTGAATTCTTTATCCCCTGTATTCAGTCCTTCTCCTAGAGGCAAAATATAAATACATGTGTACCCAAAACTTCTCACTTGCAGATCATCTGCTTATCGATAAACACTGTAAATTACTGATGTTTCATAAACGTCTCACATGCAGGCTATGGTAGCTAGCTAAGCATGCAGAGAGAAGCCTCTAGTCTCCCCATGCAGCTAGTGGAGTTCACACAACTCAGACAAGTGTGTGACCGAAAATTATTACAAAAAAGACTGAAATAAGATTTTCTAAGCTGAAACCAGGTGATCTAATTGAGATTGTCTGTTTTCTGTGAGCAAAGTTCTCTGTGTAAAATTTACTGAGTGGAACACAGTATAAACATCAGTATCAAAATTGATCATATTTATTAAATTGTAGGAAGCCAAAACCACGATCATAGTTAACGTGCAACCCTAATATATGCCAATATCGATGTATTTGGTAGGCCATTCTCAGCTGATACTATTAGCTGACCATCAGCTTACCTCAGCCTTAATGTTCAAGTCATGTGTGGAAATTTTATTAGAAGATGTTAGAAGCTAAATCTGCATTAATTAATTTTGTGGGGACTATGGGGCACTAAGATGAGTTGTGAACGTTATACAAGTTGATGTGGTGAATGTGGTACTCATTATTCATTCACACCTCCAAGACCATTATCATTTACTTGGAGTTGTGTGTCTCTCTCTTGCAGTTTTTTGCAACCACTCCTCTGTGATATATCTTTCTCCTTTACTGAAAAATTGTCCACCACCGTACAGCAACATATCAAGACCCCCTCTCCCTTTACAAGAAATGTGTAATATCCATGCAGAGTATTTAGTCAGGTCTTTGTCCACCTTCTCGAGGTTTTGCTCATCTCCAAGATATTAATTGCAGCTCCCAAACCAGCCGCCTGCTCCACCTCATTGCAGCCGTGGAAGCACTGTTTAATCACCCAGATAGTGCTGAGAGATTCTTCCGGGCTTTTCACAGATTAACAGGACATTACCTAGAAAACAGGGAGAGAAAATGGTCTATGGGTTTTTAAATACTCACCGGAGAGCCTCTGTCTTACGGCCTTTTATTTTGCTAATTTTCCTTTTGCCTATATTTATCCACAAGCAGAGTTTTCAGACTTTTATTTATTTTTTTCCCAGCAACACCCTTATTTATATTCATGACTTTGCACACACTAACACCTGGGAGCTGCTCGGTTGAAGGTGCATTTGTGCTTTTGAGGTTTGTGCCTTGCTTGAAGGAGGTGTTGAAACAGGAAAGCATTGCAGTAACAAACTACACTCTGGATATTTGTTCCAGAGCAATCAGATGTTTTTGATCTTCCACTGTGACAAATTGCTTCAACTACATCCTCTTGTTTATTGGAGAGTGATTTCATTTATTGATGCCTAAATGTAGGATGAATGTTGTTGATGTTGAAGTTTTTTGTCTTTGGTCTTCCTCATTAAAGTCAGAGGATGCTGGCAGTAGAAATCAAGGCTGCCTGCCTCTTGCTCTCTTTTGCTCTTATTGACTTCTCTCTGCATCTCGACTCCCTCGTCTCTTTAATGATCAGTTGTTTGTCAGCACTGATGCGTGTTTGTCACATGATGCCTATCTCGCAGCAGCAGGACATTTTTCCATCCGGCCAGATAAAGCTGCAAAACACCAGCCAGAAAACACAACAAAGGAAGGATGTGAATCTTTACAAAGGGCATTTTTTGGATTCGTCACTCTGACTCTGGTAAACACTGTCAACAATAGCCTTTTTGTAAATAAAATGGTCGGTAATAGCTCTTCACCACAAATGAATGTTTTTTTCTAGAATAGTTAATGATTCATTTTGGATAAACAAGGACTTAATTGTCTTTCTGGTAAGGTCTGTGTACAAAGCCCTGACAGCTGATGTTAAATTATAGCTATAAAACTCTGGGCAGCACTGAGCTGTCTTTCAGAGCCAAGCTGGCATAGACTGTGGGACCTGTTCAATTAAAGTCTGGCCTGGATAGAGGTAAGACAAACTGGTTACATTGATCTTAGAAGAAAGAAGCATATGACTAATCCAATACCGGCTTTAATATGATTTTCTTAAATGAAGCGCATGGAAAACCTGCACCATGATACTCCAAAATATATCAGTGTGCAAAAAGAATCAATCTTTTTTTTTTTTTTTATTCTTGAAAAACTTACATTTGTTTGACAGTCGTGACATTTGGAATCTAGGTTGAATTTATGTGAGGTACAGCTCTGCAAACACAGAGGTAAAAAGGGAGTAGATGCTGGGTTTTGGTCTGAGACTTTCATCAATAGTGAAGGAGCAGAGCTCCTACAGGATGGTGCTGAAGGGTGAGGAGTGATGGATTGAGGCTCCCTGTCTTGTGGGGTGATGGCTCAGAGACAGTGTATGTTACCCTTCCATCAGCCCCGCTCCCTCTGCTCGGCCTTCCTGCTTCCTTCCACCACCTACACATAGTGAAAGAATATTTCATACAATGTAAATTCTTCAGCCTTCTCCACAGTATTCACTCCTCCCTCCATCACCTTCCACCTCTCTTGAAGCCGAGTGTAACTTTCTACATTGATGATTTGTAGAAGCTTCGAGGTAAAAGACTGCGTAGTAAAACTGACAATAACAGCACAGGTGAAACAGGCTGAAGTGAGAGTGGCTGACAGGAATACTTACAAAACATTTCTTTTCAAGCTTTAAGCCACAAGAGCTCAGTCTATAGCCAGAAACGCTTTGAATTGTACTTCCATTTAATGCTACATTACACTTGTACTCCACTGAGTGTATATGAAGCTGGATGAACCTTCCATGACTTCACCCATAGGTTTCCTGAAGAGCAGTTTGAAAACTTAGTATGGTAGCTCTGATCGTTGCCATCTTGACCGTGCCTGACTCCTACTAACTCAAAGAGATGTCTCGGTGCTGTGGATTGATGACGATACCCACCTGTTCCTCAAAGTAGTTACACCCCTAATTATGCATAAATTTACACCCTAACAAAGTTTTTACAAGTTATATAATTGAGTTATCCGAAATTCATGCTCTGTAGAGTTGTCAAGCTGTAAACATGTATATTATTGCTTTAAAGTTGCATATTTTAACATGAATTTCTGTGGTGATTTACTTGCTTTTGAAGCCAGCCTCTAAAGGCCATTTAAGGAATTGCACTTTTTGGTACAACCCTTCTTTGGGTTCCTGGAAGTTGCTGCTGTTTCCTGTAATTACTCCGCCAAAGGAATGCGGCAGGGTTATGTGACGATCGACGTACGTTTTACTCAAAAATGGATTTGGATGAAATTTTCAGGGAACATCAGAAATGGCACAAGGACCGCCTCATTAGATTTTGGCCAGTGATGCAGCTTATAGTCTGGATCCATAGATTTGTTAAAGATTTCTGTATCATTGCGAGATAACGGCACGGCATCACTGTAACTATGACAACAAGTGAACGCTACGTCAGCTGCATGATGACGATCACATGATTGTGATCCTACTACAAATCAACCACTGCGGACTTATTGGGACTTATCTGTCTGAAATCATACAACAACTGAGCAGCAGAGTACTGTGCTCTATGAGAGCTTTTCATGTTATTGTTTTATTTCTGTGATACAATTTCACATAAAGAAGTTTTTAAAAAAGAACTATTCCAGATTAAAGAAATTGGTCCCAACTTTTGCTTTGGTTTGTGAACTTTTGCAAAAAGCAGTTTCTAGTTAGAGACCCCTGTCATTTTTTCAAATGTCTATAGAAAACGCAGGTTTAATGAATAACACTAATGTTGGCTGTATTGCATTTAGAAGATCTTGATCCAGTGTTTGGCTTTGTACAGTTTGGCTCATTGATGTGGCTTCCTGGGCTACTGAGTGGAATAGAGCTGTTGTTAGTGTTTCACCTGTGCTTTCCTGCTGTAAAGAGTTAAAATATTTATTGTGGAAAAAAAGTCAGTTGTTTCCATTTTTACCAAGTGTGATTCCCCTCTAAACTTTCTGTGATGGTCTCTAGTAAGGAAGTGTTTGAGGGACTCTTACGGTTCTTACGGAGTACATATAATGTGTCTACGTGCCAGCTTTAGAATAGACAGCAAATGGACAAGAAGCGCAAGTGCAATAACCTTGTTGCACAGACAGAAATATTGTTAACTTTCCAATCTCTTGACAAAAGCAGCTATGTTGATCCACAGCACAGAATGTTTTATTTTTTACCAAAAAAAGGGTACAAAATTTTGGGATGCTTCTGTTTTTTACCTTTGTATTTTACAGTTGCACAGACGTGTTTTCACCCAAACCATGATCTTGGCAACCACTAAGCTAAACTGTCGTTAAAGTAGTTAAAGCTACAGTAGGTAGAAAACAAACAAAAACACAACAGCTAGCTGAAATTGAAAAACCCTCTTGCTGCTTACAGCGCTCCTGCTCTGACCTAAGCTTCTATCAAACAAGCGCAGACATATGTGTTCACCTCAAACGTGCAAAGGTTGATAATTTAAAAGTCACTATGATGTCTGAGGTTGACGTAGGCGTCACACCCACTGTCATGAGCGAAAGTCGTCTGTATACTCCCACTGTAGACTCTGATCTGGGTAAAGTCACCTGTCACAGGCTAGATTCTACATCCTGAAAATGGAGGAAACCACTTGAATTCCAATATGCTGACACCAGAAACAATTGTAAAATGATACATTGTAATGTAGAGGTCATTATTCTGGATATCCAGTTCTTTAAACTTTACTCACATTTATTTTTTTTGCTAGCAGTACTTCTCTACGTTATTCTTTTTGAGCTGGTTCTTACACAAGCTACAGGATGAGATGTGGTAATTGTGGTCCCAACTGAAAATAATGCAAAATGAAATCTGTTATAGCATCCAGTTCCTTTTGAACACCTCCTGAGATGACAATTTTCACTGTTGCAGTGAATTTCACACCAAAAAGGAGAATATGCCGAACTGAAATAAATGAATCTAAGACTACATGGATGCAAGTCTAGAAGTCTCATGAGTGGCTTTTCTTTTTGCTCGAGTGAAAGGCGGTTGTGGGTTAGCAGTGTAATCAGACGTGACTAAAAAAGAGACACGGGCCCCTTGTGAGATGCTGTAGCCGTTACACTGCCATGTTTTTTTGTAATCTCAAGTGGCCACTTTCCCTCCAGTTGAGCCGTCTTTCCGTGCCCAGTCCAGGAAATTGGGCCGTATACACGTGTTTCTAAAAATAGCTGCTTTTTTCTACCAGAAATGTGGCAGTGGCAAGTTACATTTGGCCTCTATCCATGGTGTGCAGCCATTACGAGGGCTGAACCATCACTTGGTTGATGTTGGAAGTTTTGAGTGATTTGTAATTGCGCTAGTTGCTTTACTTTTGAGATGTAATTGCCACTTTTGTTTGGAACAGATGATGATAGGAGATGTCTCTATCTGTGCCAAGGCACCTGTTATGACCTTCAGGTTGACTCCACACACACAAAAACACACAAAAACATGCAGTTTCAAGCCTCGCTTCGCATGAATGGCTGTGTTGTTGTGGTGTTTTTCGCCAGTTAACTGCAATTAGGCTTAGGATTGTCAACAATTAATCAGTTGTGCTCTCCTGGAGTTTTCATCCGCCTGCTACTACTGACAATATGTCCTTCTTAATTACACAGTAATCGGTGTAAACAAAGTGTTTATTTTTGTGTAATGGACTGTGACTCATAGCAAAAAAGCACAAGAAAGTCAAGCAAAGTGAAAAACACAGCAGCCATGTTTAATTCATTTCTGTTAGCAGAAATGTTGTGCATCTTTCATACAAACCAGTGAGAATGGTGTGTGAACTTTTAATCTTTTCTGTCAAGCGTTTTAGACAGGCATTAATGCTAATAGGTTAAGTCTTTGTGTTTGTGATTTTAAGACCTATCAGTCAGGGTTCGTGTAAAGAAATAGCCGTAAATTAAAGCATTTTATGACACTGTAATTCCTTTTTTGTCCATATCAGCATTTGCATTCTGATGACTGCAGTTCATAGTTTACATACTTTTTCTTTGGTTACAGGAGTGTGACTGGCTTAGTGTGATGGTTCTCCTCCTACAACTGCTGCGAATAGTGGCAGCTGATAACATCCCAGAACAATGTTTGATCTCTTCACAGCTCTGACACCCGCCAGCACACACACATATAAACACACACACACCTACTTCCTTCTCTAACCATCTCACTGTCCCTCTCTCCCTCTTCTCATTCTCTGATACCCCAGATAATGTCTTCTGCTGTCTGTATATTGACAAGCAGGGCTGTAGCATGAAATTATAGGGACAGACCACTCTACAAGCATGCAAGATTGGTATTAGCTTCTTAACCTGCTTACAGCCTAATATACAATAAAACAGGCTTCTTGATGTCTGGTTTACTATGCTCCTTTCAGCTGAAACTGCTGCAAACGATTGCTTGGAATAACTTTCCGTTGCCACTATGAGCTCACTGTCTCACCTCCTCAGTAACAACATCAGTCACTGGCTCCATTACCTGTGTTTAGAGAAGAATTGTAGTGCAGTGGCATCCTAAACTATTTTACGGCTTTGGTAAGAGGTGAGAGGGACTTCAGAGCACCCTCACAATATATATATATATATTTTAATACAACTAAATTATTTAGGCAGTTTTAATTTAGTCATGACACCAATTACATAGAAACAGTGCTTGTAGAATGCCAGTACCCACTCATGAGTGGCTCTTTCACATTTCACTTTTTTTATTAAATTAAAAAAACTCCTTTGTGGATGCACATGTTGACAGCTGCCCTTACAACAGATGGGTAGTTGTTGCTGTCATACTACTTTTTAGTGCACTGGGAATACTAAAAAGCACATGTGTGGAACAGAACTTTACATTCTGTAGATGTCAGTTCCATACACGTTGCATTGGATCAGCAACTGTGTAGTACATGCATGACATGCTGACATGCTGAGCATGTGCGCTTGTCAGCACACTGACACAAATTTTGGCAGACATTCACAGAGGGATTCAGCACAAACTCTCACGGACTTGGAGAGGTGATAGAATGAACGTCACGTGAACCTGAGCAAATAATTGCATACTTGGAAAGTATAACACTGGCCTTATACTATTGCTGTCTAGTCCGTTTGGAGCACTGTGTTTCTTACATGTGCAGTAGGTCAGCAACTACACTATATTGCCAAAAGTATTCGCTCACCTGCCTTGACTCGCATATGAATGTAAGTGACATCCCATTCCTAATCCATAGGGTTCAATATGATGTTGGTCCACCCTTTGCAGCTATAACAGCTTCAACTCTTCTGGGAAGGCTGTCCACAAGGTTTAGGAGTGTGTTTATGGGAATTTTTGACCATTCTTCCAGAAGCACATTTGTGAGGTCACACACTGATGTTGGACCAGAAGGCCTGGCTCTCAGTCTCCGCTCTAATTCATCTCAAAGGTGTTCTATCGGGTTGAGGTCAGGACTCTGTGCAGGCCAGTCAAGTTCATCCACACCAGACTCTGTCATCCATGTCTTTATGGACCTTGCTTTGTGCACTGGTGCACAGTCATGTTGGAAGAGGAAGGGGCCAGCTCCAGACTGTTCCCACAAAGTTGGGAGCATGGAATTGTCCAAAATGTCTTGGTATGCTGAAACATTCAGAGTTCCTTTCACTGGAACTAAGGGGCCAAGCCCAGCTCCTGAAAAACAACCCCACACCATAATCCCCCCTCCACCAAACTTTACACTTGGCACAATGCAGTCCGACAAGTATCGTTCTCCTGGCAACCACCAAACCCAGACTCGTCCATCAGATTGCCAGATGGAGAAGCGTGATTCGTCACTCCAGAGAACACGTCTCCACTGCTCTACAGTCCAGTGGCAGCGTGCTTTACACCACTGCATCCCACGCTTTGCATTGCACTTGGTGATGTATGGCTTGGATGCAGCTGCTCAGCCATGGAAACCCATTCCATGAAGCTCTCTGCTGAAGCACTGTTCTGGAGCTAATCTGAAGGCCACATGACGTTTGAAGGTCTGTAGCGATTGACTCTGCAGAAAGTTGGCGACCTCTTCGCACTATGCACCTCAGCATCCACTGACCCCGCTCCGTCAGTTTACGTGGCCTACCACTTGGTGGCTGAGTTGCTGTCGTTCCCACACACTTCCACTTTCTTATAATACAGCTGACAGTTAACTGTGGAATATTTAGGAGTGAGGAAATGTCACAACTGGATTTGTTGCACAGGTGGCATCCTATCACAGTTCCACGCTGGAATTCACTGAGCTCCTGAGAGCGACCCATTCTTTCACAAATGTTTGTAAAAGCAGTCTGCATGCCTAGATGCTTGATTTTATACACCTGTGGTCATGGAAGTGATTGGAACACCTGATTCTGATTATTTGGATGGGTGAGCAAATACTTTTGGTAATATAGTGTATGTATTCCACGTGTACACACTACTGCCAAGCATGCACCCTATTGCTGTTGTAGTGTAGTTGCCACATGGACTGTCTGTTTGGACAGGCATTTTGGGCTACACATAGACGTTGATGGAGGGGTCTGCGTGGACTTTGGGAGGTGACAAAATTTACATCACACAGGCCTTCATGTATTCAAAAACTTTAACCCTGGCCTGACAACAACTACACATCCACGGCTGCCTGTGTGCTATCAATGCTTTACCCTAAAAGCACTATTTGATGTTCTGTTCCCGTTCTTGCCTGCCCGTTTTTCACTGTCAACAGATAGTCTAAGTAACAAGAACAATAAGTATCCAGGAATTTTAGCTGCAGAGCAGGTGGCTCAGTATGCAGCTTACATAAGGCTATATTCCCCTTGTGTCAAAGCAGGTGTCGTGTTTACAATTTTGATGAGCAGGTGAAGTTGAAATATATTTCTGCTCAGCAAACAGAAAAAAAATGCAGTGAGAATCAGTTATACAAACAACAATCAGGTAAAATTCTGTTCTTTCCGGTACAACTTTGATGTCATCAAATACCAGTAAAGTAGCTTACAGTGCATCTCTCTCTAGTCTGTCTGTCTCTCTAATCTAACTGGGCAGTTCATCTTTTGGCCTTCCTGTGTCTTGTTTGCTTCCAGCCACTTCCAGGGCTGTGCTCTGTAACTTTGTGCCTGGCAAAAGTGAGAGTGAAATACAGCCATTTATTAAGTTTGATAAATGCCAATGGGAAACAGTGTTGAAACTGAAGCTTTCCAGTAGCAGCAGCAGCAGTCTCTGTGGGGACAAATCTAGGCAATATATGGGTACGACGGCACTCCTCATCAGCACACACATTTTGAAGCTACACCGTGAATATATAGGTCTTACAGGGTTTAGTTACAACTCTCGAATAACATTTTGAGGACTAAGCAAATTACCAGACGGCAGAGCAAACGTTCAGTGTTATATTTTAGAATTTTCTTTATTTTACAATTCTGCAGAAAATATTCCACTCCATGAATACTGCTTCTTACCTCATTCTGTTCTGTACAGATATACTTATTCTTAGACTGACAGATGGAGCAGAAAGGAAGGAGGTCTGTAGTGGGACCACTGGGGTGTCAGGTGTGACTGTGTGGCAAATGTTTGACATGGCTAACAGGTCAGGTCAGAGGGCCCCTTTGCAGAATTTTTACTTCGGCCCTCAGGACGATCACTTCTCAGAATGCTGGTTACTAAGAGGATCTCGACCTAATGACTTCATTGCAATACACACTAAAGCGAGTGTATGTAGTCAATTATTTTTTTCTGTAATCATTGAAATGCTTGCCCCTTAAATACATTCAAGCTGTGAACATCAGCAATATGTCCTGGTATCTTTTATTCAATGTAGAAATCCATAATGTAATAGGCTTCTTCATAATTTGTAGATAAACACTCCAACATATGAAAAAGGGGAGGACTGATGCTTATTTTTTTCCACTTCAAGCAATGCTGAGAAATAAAAAAATTGCAAGCTTCTCCCAGCTACAATGCCCCTGCCGACAAGAGGTGAGCGCTTCACCAACGTGCAGTGGTACACATTACATAACTGACAAATGCAGGGTCGAGGCTGCCCATAATGCACAAATCCTCTCAGGGTTCTTTTAGCCAAAGCAGCGCACATTAAAAAAAAACAAAAAAAAACTCCTCTTTGCCAGTGCTGTTGTTCCATCAGAGAGACTGATCCTCCATATGTCTCATACGATGCTGAGGGTGTTAGGGTTGAATTCACAAACACACTCCCTGGGGTGGACCTGCACACACACATGCAGGCACGCATGCACACACACACACACAAAGACTCCCATATCCACATGCATATTGACACTTGAGAGAATCCAAAGAAAATCCATACTCTGTGCTTTAATCAGTCATCACCTGAATCTTATTATTCAGTCCTGTTACAATTGAGATTAACTGACACGTCATTCAAATTCTTTACGCTACCTACCATTCTTCAAACTCTGACAGGATTTGTTTTCAGTTAGTACTATTAATCATTTTGGGGGAAAGACTTCTTTCTTTTTTCTTTTTTTTACAAAAGTTGGAGGACTTCATTTTTATCCCGCTTTCCACAGGACAATATTAAATTCTTGAAAATGATGAGTGATTTCCTGACAACGCACACAGTAAACAGCATAAGAAATGCAGGAACTCCTGGAGTTACATGATTTTTTTCCACACGTGACCTCGAACAAATATATAACAGTGTAAAACTACAGTAGATAAAAGTACAAGTTCCTACTAACCTCATCTTTCAAATCTAATTCAGAATTTTTGTCCCTCAGCTGACAGAGTTATAACTCTGTGTCACAGGAGAATGGACTGGAGCAGCAGAGTGCAACGGTTCAGAGGGTAACACATTTCTCACTGTGCCAGAGGTCTTATTAACCTCTCTGCATTGACCAGGGCATCAGCACATGCTGTGACAAGAGGCAGAGAAGCAGAAAGTTAGATCTGTACAGGGAAGGTTATTACTTTTACTGCTCCCTTTGGACACAGCCAGCTAGAATAAGGACAGACTGGGATGTGGTCGTCAGCATTAGAGAGAATTACAAAAACAGGAAGCTATAGCGTGAAAGGTGCACTGTTAACAGAAAAGTGATTAGCAAAGTCAGAATCTTGAAGACTTGAAAACGCTTATGTAACATTCTCAAATTCCTCTCTTGTACTTTCAGACAACCGTGCACATGCAGAGTTAAGGTTTTAGTTTTAGACTTTAACCAACTAATGAGTTTCTGCAGGCATTTTCAACCCATTGTGGCTTGACAAGGGCACTGCACACTATGAATTTGTTCACTATTTTAATCACAGCAACCACAGTGCTGTCTTATGTTTTGCTGGTTCTTGAAAAATAGTCTGGATGGAGGCTTCAGGTATAAGCCTGCCATTTCCGACACAAATTTCTTGCAGCTTTTTCTGCCCCTTCGGCCATCTGTGCGTAAAGTCTCTTTTGCTACGGGATACAACAATTTTCAAAAATGGCAAGTTTGTCAGAAGATGCAACAGTTCCACTAAGACAATTTCAACATCGCTATTTTGCAGGACACCACTGGTATGGCATTCAAGGCTTAGCACTGCCCAAAATGATTGCGAGTGGTGTAAACAAACAGACATGCTTTGTGCAGCACTCATACAGCAATGTGGAGAAAAACAAAACAAAACAAAAAAAACAACTGGGGTGGTATTTTCTCTTAAGAGAATCTGTTGTCAACTACTGTCACAAAGTCGACTAAAGCCGTAGGGAGCTCAAACACCGGTGCGTGAAGCTGCATGACCTCCCTTTTCCCTTTCGGATATCTGAATTACTGTTAAGTTGACACACCAAGGTGACGGCTTTTAGATTCTATATGGGATCACAGTCTGCCTTTAATAGACCTGTAACAAATTCAACTTTCAATGTAACCTGCTGAAAATGCGTAAGAAGCTCTAAAACTGTGCTATGTCCTAAAAATAAACAAACCAATCAATTTCTTCTCCTTTCCACCATATACCCTTAAAACTTCTCAACAACCTCTGTTACTTTGTTTTGACAGGAAATCTTTCTGTCTGTGCCAGGGCATCTTTTTCGATCACTTGCTCTTCATTAACATCTTGAGAGGCATTGAGATCTGATGATGTCCAATCATTTCTTCCTGCCTTAATTTAAAAGAATATTAGCCAAGGTCAGTTCTCTACGATGGGCCCTGAAATTTGAACCCCTTTTTCTTTTCCATATTTCCATTCCTGTCTGTTTGCCTGGACTAACAATGACGGTCTATAATTTCCTTTTGGAATACTTAATTAGCTGCTGCACATTACATACACTGCCTGCACACACAGGAGGAGCATTTGCAGAGCAATGTGTCTTAGCTCTGCTTTCAGCAAAACAATTACCTCGAAATACAGAGCTGTCAGGGGATTCTGTCTTAGTACAGAGTGCCCCAAACCAGCTGCAATAAGTTTTAAGTTTTTTATGTTTGCAAAGCGAAAGAATGGAATATGAATCCTAAACCAGAGGCATAAAAATAGTCCATCCACTGGCTTTAGCGGCTGAGAAGCATGTGCCCAGTAAAGTTTGTAGATGCGTGTTAATGCACACTATGATGCTCAGAAAGGTGCCTTCACTCCTCTTGAAAACACGATTCTGAGACCCTCCTAGATGGCAACATTTGGGATGCAGCCAACATCGAAGTGCTAAAAACAGCAGGTTCTTGAATGACCACTTGAGTCAGACTTTAAAAGTCAGTGAATTTATAGCAGAAATGACCATACACAGCCTGGTATAAACAAAAAAAACAAACAAAAAAAAAAACAGTTTTGGCCTCTACAGCTAACTTTATGGGGGGGGAAGGGGTAAATATTTATGTACCAGGCATTAAAACTTGCATTAGGCTTAAAATATTGCAGCATTAAAAATGTGGCTGCTTTGAGTAACAGCTGGGTTCTGTCATAGGACAGTCCTTGGCCTAACTCACCTCCACTCACGACCCAGCTCTGGTTATTTTTAGAATTTGTGGAGTTGGTTTGAGTTAAGCACTTGCCACATGATGTCAACTGCCTTCTGATTTTGTAGCTGAAAGACCCTTCCGGTGAAAATTGAATTTCTTACCCTCAGAGGCATCATGAGCAAAATAAGCGATGAACACTATGACTGAGGATGTCCATCATGAAGCCACAGATTGGGGTCTCAAAAGTACAGATTCAGACTTCTGGGGTTTCCTACATAACAAACCTAAAGAACCAATCCCATCAACTTGCATCTTATGGCTTTCTGTATCATTATTATTCTTCAGAATTGACTTTCAGTTCAAACATGTTTGTCGGAACAACTCTAATATTGCAATTTGCCATTGAGTGGTGTAGAGTGGATTTACAGTGTTTCAGCAGAGTCGTGGGTGAGCTGCTGTGCCTGAGCTGCTGCAACTGGAGAACTTGCAGATTCATAAACCTTCATAAACCTGCAGATTGTAGAGGAAGCAATGGTATAGTTAATTATATTTAAGCCATTTTTAGGCAAGGATGGATTATTATCATAGGAAGAAAATATCTAAATATCTAACTTTGATACACACAGATGAGTTTTAGGGGTTTAATCAGTTATCAGAGCAGGACTTTAACATTTTTGTCCATTTTGGTCATTTAGGCACAGCAACCAGTGTGTATGTTGTGTGTGAATGAGAAGACGTGCAGGTGGGAGAACCAGGGGCTGTAATGAATGAACAAAGACCAGTGTAAATCAGTCTAATTACATGTTAGTATGGAGAATATAAATTTCTACCTGTTTGATGCATGGTCACTGGTTGTTTTATAACTTCTTTCACCCATAAAAGAGCTATAGCACAGAAGCTTACAACAAAGTCTTGTTATCCACATTTACTCCTCACAGTTGTGCAGTTCAGACCTTTGAAGCATTCTGACCTCTAATACTTGAGCAACATGTCAGAACTGGCCATTTACCAAGACCTCTTTAGCCATAGGAACCCTCGACGGCCCCTCCGAATAATCACAGTCTCCCACTATTAACCTCTGGTCAGCTCCACAGGATCAGGTGGGAGGTTAAGGGCCATTAGCTGGGAGCGGCAGGGGCATCATTCATTCATTTATTCTCACTGACCATCAATCTGGTTACTCCCGAAGCAGCTTGTTGTGCTGCTGACCTGCCACTTACAAGACCGTTGCATCACTTTAAGTAGAATAAAATGTGTATTAATCAGAGTGATACTATGAGCTGTGACTGTGTGTCGAGATAATCTCCATACAGGAGAGATGTAAGGCCTCCTTCAGAATCCAGAGAGAGAGACAGAGAGAGACGAGGTGATAACTAATGTGGCCGGGCTTAACTTCACCTTTGATGTTTGTACCAGAAATCCAAGGTGCTCAGAGCCTATCTGTCCTTGAAGTGAACACACCCAAGAATCCCTGGAGAGAGGGAGATATTCTAATCCCGGAGACAGCTAAAACCTGGAAAGGAGAGTTGACTTTGAATTGATTTTTTTCTCCCCCTAACTCGCTGTGTGTCTACTGATCATAGTTAATGACCACTATTCACAGATGCATGTTTGGCCTGGAGTTAGAGCTGCAGCACACAGAGTGTAGTAGTTCATATTTCTGATTTTAAGTATGAGTTCATGCATTTTAAACTCATAAAGCCTTGGGCGGGACTATTTGCTGCTCTAGCTTTCACATTAATAATATTTTATTTTTAGAATGGAAATACTGTGATGAAAATGTCCATAAAGTTGCCCTTAAGTTGCATATAAAAATAAAGATGTTGCGTTAAAAACAACTTTTTTTCTTTCACACTTCATGTACTTCATAGAGAAGTAGTGCTGTAAAAAATGTTTTTATCAAGGATCAGTCAGAACCCCAGTTGCTTTTATTCATATCAGCTAATATTTGAGATGAACTACTGATGAACTCAATTTGGGATTTGATTTTATTTAAAATAAATATTACTCTAGATTCAAGTGTGTCTTGGAGCATGAGGCAATATTTTAGCAACTATTACATCGTATTTAAACCATAGTCCTGAAATGAAAGTGGCCTGCGAGGAAGCTCGTGTATGGGCGCGTTTGATTTCATCATCAGTGACATCTTCAAGGGTGCAGTCAATCCAGCGGTTGTGCTGCCAGGCTTTTGTTTCCCCTGTCATCAAAGGGAGCAGGGCCTCTGGACAGGTTGGTGTGTTTGGCAGAATGATTCATCCCATGGTATGAAGCATCAAAACCAATTTGCGCACAGTATTGGACACTGGCATTTTTCTTTCTGTGCCTGTGATGTCTATATTTCTGAGGCAGTACAGTGTGAATACGAAGGTCAGGCAGACATATTGGCTTGTTTAGAGTATTGAGTAAGTGTTTCCTCATTATTAAGAATCAGATGTTGGCCAGACAACCCTCTGTCTGAGACATTTAGTGAAGAATTGATCATTAGACTTGTTCTTTATGTGAGCTTTCTAGCCTGAAAGGATTCTTATTTCTACAACAACAGTAGTAGCCATTGTATTACTTGTTACATGCTTTGTTGTACATTTGTATAGCTATTATCCACATTTATTTATTTGTTTATTTTTACATTTTTTTATGTGTTTCAGCCTTTTGACACCACACAAACACAATTATAGGTCAGTGGAAACAAAGCTTTTGGAAGACTCCTTCCAGGGAAAACAATATTCAGAAATCTGTTGGCAGTGCTGCTCTGGGGACAGAAAAAGCTTGTGACATCAGTGTGCTCCGAGGCAATTTTTTGAAATGGCAGACATGGCTAAAATAGTGCTTATGGCAACAGTGCTAAAAGGACTGTTTACACATAAATTTAGTTACTTTTTCACAGCACAATACTGAGGAACAGAGGCCACATAATCTGTCCACATATGTGACTGATAACCTACTGGAACTGACAATAGCTTTTTTTCAAGTTTGTGCTATTTTGCTCTACTTCTGGGGTCACGTCGGGTGGCAGCAAGTTAAACAGGGCATTCCAGGCATCTTTCTCCCCAGTGCCATTTTTCAGTTCCTCCTGGGTGATCGCAAGAAGTACCTAGGCGAGATGAGATATGTAATCCCTCCGGTAAGTTTGGGGTCTACGCCGGGGTCTCCTCCTACTTGGACATGCCTGGAACATGACTAAAGATTGGCATTCTGGGGGCATCCCAATCAAATGTCTGAATCACCTCAGCTGACTGCCTTAAACATGAGCAGGCAGCAAATCTACTCCGAGCTCCCTCCCAATATCCACACTCCTCACTAAATCTCTAGGGCTGAGCCCAGCCACCTGAAGAAGAAAGCTAATTTCAGCCCCTTGTACCCATGATGTAACTCTTTTGTTCACAATGGGATGAGAAAGCCTTATTTGTGTTTTCATGTGGACAGAAAATTCTTCAAAATTCTTTTTGAGAATAAAGGAGGGATGAGGGGTAGGCAAGGCAAGACATCCTTCCTCCTACATTTTGGTCCAGTTAAGTTACAAGTTACATATCTCTAAATCAGGGCCTAGGATAGAAGATGTCATATTCCGGATGTTTCTTGAATTAAGAAAGCCAAACTGCACATAGTCACAGCTGGGATCAGACTGAATTACATTCCTGGGCATGCAGCAGTTTATATTGTCAAGACAGAGAGTGGCATTATTGCAGTTATTGTGCAGCTTGGTGTGTATCATCAACATGAATCTGTGTAAAAATGAAAATCATATTTGTTCATAATAACCACATAGAGAGATCATATCAACTGAAAACTGTAGAGGATCTAAAACTGAGCTTTGTGGCACACCACAAGTGAGATGTGCAGGTGAGGGTGAAGCAGTGCTAAGATTTTTTTTTTTTTTAAAGTAGAGCACTCTCACATTACAGTTGGAAACCTTCTGTTTTGAGCTGCTGTGTATGTATACAGTATAGCTCATGTCTGTACATTACATAATAGCCCAGTATTATTAATGCACTGTCAGTGAGTTGTCTGAATGGTTATTTTTCACTTTATTTTCTATTCACAGATCTCCCCTGGCGGAATAAACAAACGACTCGACTCCAGAGCACCCATCTTCAGTCTACTTGTGGTCTGACGGCACTCACCGACATCAAAGGTACTCCCGCCTTTCTCTCTACACCTCCAGTCTCCTTTAATCACTTTGTTCAGTTCATCATTGCGGTAATTACATTTCCTGACAGTTTTTTTTTCGGCTTGCAAATCCAAGACTTCAGTCCCTGTGTTATCTCTCCTCGAGGGAGCTTCACTTCACTTCACTTTGTCACTGAGGTACCTTGTATGATTTTTATTTCAATACATTCAGAGGCTTTTTTTTCCTCCAGGAAATGTGCTCTTATTTCAATAATTCACACAGTTGAATCAGCTGAGGTAAATGTCAGTAGAAAAATTATTTTAGTTCTCTTCACAGAATTCAGTGTGTTTTAGAGCTGAGCAGGAGAGGACGTTTGTTCTGGTCCACTTTCTAAAGACAGACTCAGCTGTGTAATTGAGTGTTTGAAGTCTGTCACCTGTAGTTAGATACAACCTCAGACTCTTAATTGCAATTTGGATGTCTTATGTTCTGTAAAAGACTTCCTCTCTTTTGCATGTCTCTACTTTGAAAACTTTCTTTAAGAAGTAGGACACACAGGGCTAATTGAAATCCTAACTGATGTTCGTGCCTATAGCTTTGTGCTTTGCTTTTAGTGTTTTCACAGGAACTTCTTTACAGCTTAAATAATTTTACTTGCAATCAAAAACCAACTCTTCTTTCATAACTATCTGTACTTGACTCTTAACCTTGACCTCCTTAGCATTGGCTGCTTATAATGAACCAAAACCTTTTCTTCAGTCGCAGTTCAGGAATTTATGTAAAACCTCACAATATAGTGCCATATTAAAATATGAAATGAAAGAAAAAGCATTTACAAGATTTATAATATGCGGTATTCTGTTCCATATTTCCTTTGACAAATTATTTGAGTGTCTGTATGGGTTTTAATGAACTGCTCTGTCTCTTCTAACGGGCTGACAATGACTCGTATTTGCATTTGTAAGTATTTTGTGTTGAATGCGTGTGTGTTTGGCCTAAACTCCTCCACATACCTAGGCGGTTCAAAGAAACAGGATGAAATGGTAAACAACAGCTGAATTTCTTTTCTTCTGGCTGTGAAAGTGATCATCTATGGACTCCACGCACCTCGCTAAGCTTTCCTTATCCTGGCATCACTCAACAATACTCCTGTGGGCATTAACGCTCACTTTAATGTTGTTCAAAGCAGCAGCAAGCGGAATCCTAAATTGGAGGGAAGATCAATCCTGGCGACAGTGCATTTATTTTTTATTCTCTGTTGTGTCTTTTTGAAAAGTTAGTCTCATACTGTATCAGTCCAGTGCTATTTAAAATATTTGATATTTATTAGAACTGACAGTCATCTTCCAGGAACCGCTTATTATGCAATAATCGGACTGACACAATATTAGAGTTTCTCTATATGACAGTTGTGGCCAAAAGATATCTTGACAGATTTTTAAAAAATTATCAGTCAAATAAATATTTTAATCTATTGATTGCATGAATCGTCTCCTTTTTTTGCCAAATTAGTTGCACTCAAAATACGAGGGAAGCAAAGAGAGTCTGCAACTAAACCGTGCTGTAGTTTGTTCCTACTTTGAACTGTCAGCCAGACCGTTTACAGTATTATTATATGTGTGTTATTAACATGATTTAAGTATTTCATTTGTTAAATATCAATATCAAATCATAGCAAGATGATTTTTTTAGCATTAGCATAATTTTTATTTATGTGTAAATGCCCTTGTATATCATGACACCTCTATATGATAACATGCCAAGTTAATATCCATCCATCCATCCATCCGTCCGTCCATTATCTATACACTGCTTAATCTTCATTAGGATCGTGGGGGGTTGGAGTCTATCCAAGGTGACGTAGGGCGAAGGCAAGGGACACCCTGGTCAGGTTGCCAGTTCATCGAAGTTAATATTCACTTTTCACTTTTTTTTTTTAATAAGTAAAAAGCATTCAAGTTATAAATAAACCATTCTTTCAATGACAGCTAAAGGACTGTCTCAGCTATAGTTAGACTCTGAAAAACATGCTGCACCATTTACTTTCTTACAATAAATGTGCAATTGCTATGCTGGTCATCCAGCGATGAGTTAAACGCTTTGTTTTTTCACAAGCCTTTGGCTAATTTAAGCTGACTTTCTTGTCCTTGAATAGTGCTTTTACAACCGTCCTGTTGGTGAGCAAAAAAAAAAATCCCAGCACAGCAGATGAATATCTGTCATTATGATGAATCATTTACCTGTCAGTCACTCTCCATAAGAGCTTTGACATATTGGACAGCTTAGTCAAGGAGAAAAAAATCTCTTAAGCGCCTGAAATTAGTGGCTCAGAAATGACAGTTGAGGATGGGACAATATCCCTGATACTGCTGACTTGTCTTCTGACTATATGAATGAATTATGATCAACAGCAAAGGACATTAAAGACTGCTCCCACCAGCACATCGACACACACTGTAGGCAGAGGAGCAGGTGTTTTTAAGTACCCAATTGTGCCACTGAGAGTTGCGTCCTCAGATGGGCATCAGATGGGTTTAGGCAAGGAATTAATTTGTGCTGCCTCCGAAAAGGGGTAAATTGGCACTGAAGGGGGAGGAAGGACCTCACCACCCACCTAGTCCCTAATCAGGTGAATATAACTAATTCAATATCGGGCACCAATGGTCACACTCAGTTATCCTCATCTTTTATCTCCCAATCTGTTCCCCCATTTCCCCTAATTACCCCCTCTCTAAACTCCTCAGCATATGTGGATTTTACTCTGGACAGCTGCCTCAGTAGTTGGTGGTTTGATTCTTGAAATTAAACAAAAGTTAGTTTGAGCAATAGTTGGACATTTGGGGACATTCTAACATGCTCTCTTTGAATTTGATGAGAAAATTGATACAACTATCATTAGCTTAGCTTAGCTTAGCATAGATTAACACTGGGGAAAAGGGGTAACAGCTGGCTTAGCATGTCACATCTTATTTATTTATTCTAGGCGTGATTAGTTTGGTACGTAATCCATCGTTAAAAAAAACAAAACAAAAAACAGGAATTGTCATTTTAACACTTCTATTCACTGTACAGACATGAAAGTGGTATTAATTTAACTCTTTGAAAAAAAAAAGGCAAACTAGCTTGTTTTCCAAAATGTTGAACTATTGCTTAAAGATTTGGTTTTGTAGATGTACAACATGCGTACCTCATTTTTGACCTTATCTGACTCTCCTTAAACTAACAAAATATCCACAGGCAGGAAAATAAAAGGGTTTAACACCAAGTCCTCCGTGGAACGTCAGGTCCTTTTTACACTTGCACTTGGCAACTTTCCACATTGGGGGTTTCAAATGGCAGCCAGAGGAAACTGCTGGAATTCAACATCAGCAGCCATAAATCCTGTGTTGCATTTGTTGGCACATTAATACCAACCAACCCAGTTCCAACCAAAGGAACAGAACAGACGAGAGGTCAAAAAGTGGTCATTCCAGCATCTGTTTTGCCTAAGGCATAACATTTTGTATACAAACAAAACAAGAATTTTATTTTGGAATCTTATAAAGTTGAAGCAGATGGAATATTCTTTTCCACTGCAACCCTATTTTTGTGAGTTATTGTGCCATACAGTCAGATAACCAGACCTCTTGTGGCTCACTCATTTAAAACTGTTCTTGAAAACAGCATCAGTTTAAATGCATTCCAGTTTACTACAGAGAGGGGGATGATGGCAGAGGGTCTTGTCATTGGAAGATTTGTTTTAGGAGAGTCCAAGAGACTTGATGAATAAGGTGCCAAGGATTTATTACCAGATTTTCCTGCAAGCCTTTGAAGTGAGCGACCGCTGCATCTCATCTGCCAATCCACACTCAAAATTGTGGCCATGTGGATATATTTACTACTGAGCTATTTTTAGAGCTGAGGGTTAGAGCTGAAATGCATTCATCACTGAGGAAAAGCCTTGCAAAGGCACCAGTGAAGCATCAACTCCACACATGAAATATGAGCCTGTTTTTCCTTTTAATTAGAGATATTTCCGCCTTAAGAGTAGTCAAATCTAACCCACTTCTCTTTGTGGAATTAATTAAACATTTTCCAATTTTCATCTAATCTTTTTGATTAGTTATCATCCCCTTCGTGGAGAAGCTTTCTGTAGTGACATCCACAAATGACACTTTCACTCTTGAAGTTGCTCTTTGACATATTCCCTCCCACAAACTGGGGAGTAACTGGGGTGTGTGGAATTGAGGGTGGGGTTAAACGTGCAGACCTTGGCTGTGTTTTATCCACTCTGACCTCGGTCATTTGCAAACATCTGCCCAACCAAAGCTTTAAAGAACCAGAGCTGTCATGGTGGCAGAGGGGAATTCTTCAGATGCCCCTCCCTGTGCATTCTGGGCTATTTTAAGTAGGGCCAGAAGTTGGTGTTTAATGATAAGCTGTAGGGCGTAGCTGACATGCCTGCCATATTATTCCCTTTATGACTCAGGAAGCAATGGCTACGTTGCCCCCCAACCCTCAAGGGGTGTGAATCATTAGAGCCTGTCATCAAGTGCATCCAATCAATGTGGCTTATGGAACCCAACTGCTGCCGTTTAGCTCATGTACAGGAGAACTTTGAAAATAGATGGGGTAGCTATTTTTGCAAGTATCCATTACATAGCACTGTTTCCATTTTGATACAAAATTGCCAACGATGATGACTCGAAACTCCTACCAGCCGGAAATGTTATAGTGATTGCAATATATTTCAAAGTGGTACATTCCTACCCTGTAAAGCCGACCATGTTCAGAGTAGGTAAAACTTTCGGAACCATTTACCTAAGAAAATGTTACTACCTGTATGTTTTTTTTTTTTTTAATCCTAATTTAAAAGGATTTTTTTTCAGTTAACTATTTCTTTTTGGCTCTTGTTTAACACATTTCAAATAATTTCTCTTATTTTATATGATTAATATCAGAATTTCTACATGATAGGTTAAGGTAAAAACACATAATGAAACTGAGTTCAACCAACTTAACCTTAACTCAAAAATTTATGAGCACAACTTGTAACCTCTGATAAAAAAATATACTCAAAAAATGAAAGTGTGGTGCACTCACCCACAATATATTAACAAAGAATGAATTTAAAACATAAAAGATATCAAATTTTAAGCAAGTAATTCTCAAAAATGTCAACTCCACTTTGTCCTTTCAAGTGATTTATTGAGTAATAAAACAGCCTGCCTTTTCACTGACAGAAACAATCATTATTGGAGCTCAAAACATCTACTGTGTAAAGTGGAGCTGCATGCTTTCTACTAAACACTATTCAGCTCAAGGCTGAAAGCAGGGCCACTGTGTTCCCCAAATAAAATGAAAACCTCATTGTAGAAACTGAATTTTCTGTTAACTAAATATCTGGTTTTTGGTTGACAAGTCATACTAATGTAACTAATTCAAGTTAGAAGAAGAAATGTGGGCATCATATGCACAGTGCTGAAGGAGAGATGAACTGAATTTTTGCACCGAAATTTTTTCAAGTTGATGGAATCCACCAAAATAAACTGGCTTTTTGAAGTACAAATGCACGTTGTTTCGAAAGAGTACTTTATTTCAACTAGTGCTTAAACACTCTTTCTATGGTGTAGTTAAAACAGTTCAGGTTTACGGTTTGATTTGAAACTTGTTAAGCCATGACAGATTATGTTTCCATGTAGGGGAGAAGAAACAAAAGAAACCTTTCTTTCCATTCACATGCATGACGTTTCACTTTGGAAACACAGGCTCCTTGGTACATAGTGCTTTGCGAGGAAGAACCAGACAAGACTCCACTCCAGATAAATAAATGATCAGTGTGCAACAAACATCAAAGAGGGATTGTATGCTTCAAAGGGAATAAGTTCCTCACGCTCTCCAGCTCCTATAGTAAAGAATGAATATGTTTTATGCACACACACACTTAGACACACAAACACTCTGTTTCTATAATCCAACCTTTTTGAGATTCTAATGGCTGCATCTGCATTGATCATCCCCTGCTGAGCCAAACTGCCTGTCCTCAATCTGAGTAGATCAGCTGGAAAATATCCAGAATGCTTTGATACAGCATTCCTCCTGACTTGGCGTCCTCTCTTGGTTTTGTGAAGGACCTTCTTGTTTAACCTTCTGGTGCTTCTGGTTACAGTTCTGTCTGAAATATATTGGAGACATGACTTGTCCTATACAATGTTACCATTTTTTTGTTGCTAATCATCTTGAAATGACCCCGTGAACACATTAGCTGCTGCCTTGTTGAGCTTTTTCTTCAGCTTCCCTCACTCTCTGATTGCACAGTTTAGTCCAAGGCCAGAACATAATGTCACATCCACACACAAAAGCACTCATCACTTGTGCTAGGACACGTTCTGCTTGTAAAATAGATCAGAGATTAAATGTTTTGGAACTGAGACATGGCCGGGTTACAATGCTTGGAGGACGTGGGACAATCAACAGTGGGACCCTGCTGAACTCCTCACTCCAGCCTCTCTATAAACAAATTAAACGCACATTTCTTTAATGGCGGACATCACATGTATCCACTACAATGGTTAGTAATTCAAACTTCAGCTCAAACCCCATTATATGCAATAGTTACTCAAACCAAGAGGGAACAATCTCTCAAGCATTCTCTGTATTGCTATGTGATCATTGTCTTTATTACCCTGAAATGTTGCGTTATACATCCAGAATGGTGGATGCTGGTGGAAGTGTGCCTGTCATCACTGTAATATATGTTAGAGCTTTTTATTAGTCAAGACACATACAGGTACAAAAACTATGATCTTTAATCCACATTTTAAAAATTTTTTTTTTCCTATGAGTTAAAATGTTAGTGTCCTCTGTAATTGCAATTCTAAATTTATGTATGTACATATGTGTGTGTAGGTATGCAATTTAATGTGTATGTATGTGAAAATAATTTGAGAGACTGCATTCAAAAGTATCATCTAAAATAGACATTTAGGTTTTTATTCTACTTACATTTGTCTGTTATGTGCACTGTACAGTAAAGTGGTCAACTGTGGATGTTTCATGCAGCTATATTTAAAATATCCTCCCATGAATGGTGGTTTACAAGAAAGATGTATGGTATTTTTGAATGCATGCCTTTAAACGCTGTTTTCTCAAAATGGGTTTTCCCTCCTATTCTGAGGCAGAAATCTCCACTTCAGTAGCTCTTACATACACCAAGCTTTCCAGTTTTATTCCTGTCTATATTCTCAAGGTTTTTGCAGAGGTGTTTGTTCATATATCATTCACAGCCTAGTCTCACATAGCCAGACTGAATTCCACAGAGCTGTGCCACTGCTGGAGAACGGTCTGACCTCACACACCTCATCATCATTCTGCTATAGGGGAGAAAACAGTTTGGCTTGTTGTTAGTTCTTTAACCAAATCACAATCCTCTTGTGGTATTAAGCCCAGGCTGCAGTGATGGTGCCCCTACAAAATACTGACAGAAGGATAGTTTTGGTTAAACATTTGAATGCAGGGAATGCAAGCACTGTCATTAAAATAGTTAATTAACTGACAGAACCCAGCAGGTCTGTCTTATTGTAGCATCCAAATTTTCAGCAAAACTTTTCATTTTCAGTATGGTATCGTTGATGTTGGCCTTACTAAAGGGAATTTTAAAATAACAACACAAGACAGCAGAAGGAGAGGAGAGAGCTGCCTGGATTGTCTGGAGGAAACTGCAAATTTATACCTGAAGTCTACATCCGGTGAAAACCATAGCCTGATTTTTAAAGCATTTTATTCCTAAAAACAAGCTGATGGGAGATTTATTCTGGCTATTGACATAATTATCTAATTTACAGAGCGATCTAAAGAGGTGTTCTGTAAAAACCTTCCTCTCCAATATGTCAACAAAATGAAACAAGTAATTGCAAAGGAATGAATATTTAATGAAATAATACCCAATTTGCATATTTAAGCAAAGCAGTTTGTGAAATCTGTAATACAAAACAGTTATTGTCTTAATGTATGCAATCAGAGAGTGAGGAGGTTTTACCCTATCTGTAGTGTCTTGCCTCAAAGTGCATTTTAAGATGTATCTCAAACTCAAAGTAAACCATAAATAATTTAAAAAACAAACAAATTGGACATGTTTTAAGAATTTTTTGGAAGTACTAAATACCTTAACAAAAAATGTCACTCTGACTTTGTAAAAATAATTTGTGCTCGAAAATGCTAGAGACAACGAGACTACTCAACTTTATACGTCATGGCCTGAATCTTTCCATGCACATATATTGTGAAAGAAAATAACTTTTTAGATTTTACAACGCCTCATCATTGAACACTCTCCAGAATTTGTCAGGATAATCTAAAATCAACTTTCAGTCTGCTGTTAGGTTTGCAAAATTAGATGATAATGCAGGACCCAGGGCGTGACCCTTATCATTTCTGTTGATATTCAACTTTAGCTGTTAATATTCTCAAACAAATATTCAATTAATCACATTATCACTATTCAGCAGTGAACCTTGGGTCCAGTGCCCTGGGATAGCTGCCAATTTAGTGAAGTTCACGATCCAGCTTTAAAAATAGACGAGCACTTCGGCTAGTGAAAGTGTTTGAACTTGGTACGAACGTGTGCTGTTCAAGAATCTAAAGACAAACTTGGTAAACAAACAATGGATGTTTCTTTTATCTTGTGTTATACTCAAATGTCTGCACCTGTTTCATTACATCTGAGATTACCATAAAGCCAAAATACAACCCAGTTAGAGGAACCATATGCTGTTTGTGGCTTTTCACTTTGTTTTAATCTCTTTGCATTTTCTCTTTTTTCTTCCCCGTGTTTTCCTTTCCCTTCTCTCCCAGCTCTCCGTTCTTCTTGCTGTTTCATCCCTCTGCTTCAGTTAGAGTGGGGGATGTCTGTTTTCTAACACCTCTCAGCCTGCTTATCTACTAGGTCTGTATTGCTGTGGATTGGTGTTTCCAGCCCCATTTGTTATTGTGCTATCAACCTCCCTGGTATCGTTTCACCATGAGTTATGGATATCAGGGTGTGTTTGACAGTGATGCGCACCGTGGATTGCAAATGTTATCTGAAAATCATTACTGTTTATGATAGACAGCGCATATGTGTCCGATGCCAGGCTTGTGTGTCCATATGGATGGCTGTGGGAATCTTGCATGTGTTGGATTTGTGTCTGCAACAGTGCATGTGTGTCAGAATGCATTATGGCCCTGTGCATGCTTATATCCAATGACAGCACCGTTCCTCCACGCTGGATATGATTGTTCATGTGTGGGGGTGAGCGCATTCCTTTTCCAACTTTTGGGTGTTCAGAAATAAGAGTCTTTGTTTTTGTGAGTCTCTGTCGTGCTGTTTCTTTCCCTTTGTTGCTTTTGGAATTGGTGCTTTATGTTTTCATTTTGCTGCCCTAATGTTTGAGCAAAACTGCATTGAATTGAATTATCTGTGTTGCCAGGATCTTCTTAATTACATGAAAGGCTCAAACTTCTGAAAGCAAACCCCATAATTGGCACCCAACAGAGCATCCTCATTAATGGGCTGGACTGGAGTATCAGAGATTCCCCGATGTAGTCACCCTTTGTGGGGAGAATTTGAGCTTTTCCCTTTAGGGTATTGGCTCAAGACACCACAGTCAGAGTTAAAGAGATTTGTCAGTAACAGATCGGCTTTCTGTACTATGAACCTCCCTTGCTAACCAGTCAGCCACCCTGAGTGTTCTATTTTAATGTGTTTATGAGAGTTATTTAAAGCTTCTGCTGTATTCCAAATTATCAGTGTCCCATCTTGGCTTGTATGTAAGTCTTGTATTTGACTTGAGGCATGCATCAGCCTGTTGATGCCACTTGTCCAGCCTGTTGGCTCTGGGTGTCTTTAATGACCTGGTGCCCCCTCCTCCTCCTTCTTTTCCCTCCCTTCCCGACTTGGAAGATCTATACAACCGCAACCAGCACTGGACATGGAGGACTATGATGTTCGCTCGGCCGCAAGCATCCTGGCCTCAGTGAAAGAGCAGGAGGCGCGCTTTGAGCAGCTGACCCGAGCCCTTGAGGAGGAGCGTCGCAACGTCACCCTGCAGCTAGAGCGCGCCAATCTGCCTCCCAACCCCCCGACCAGCCAACCGCTGGCGTGGCAGCAAGTTGTGATGCAGGTAAATGATGCCAGCATGCTGGCCAACCAGCCTCTCATCTTTTTCTATCACCAACCTGCGCCACCATGTGTCTCCCTCCCCGCCTGTCTCTCTAAAGTGACATCCGCCTCTCCTGCTCCCTCCTTCCATCTGAGCAAGCTCATCCCATCGGCATGTTTGCTCATGGTCATTGCTTTTCATCGTTGGTGGAACTCGGTAATCTCTTTGTTCAATTTCTCTGTGACTCGGGGCACTTGTTCCCATTGTCTGAACCCACTGTCCTGGATGTTGTGCAATAATCTGCTCTGTGGTGACTCATCTTTAAAACCAAACTGATGAGATTCAACTTCTCATCCTGTCTTCCTTCGCCTCCTCCTTCTACGCCGCTGCTTGCCATCCAATCCCATCTCCTTTCGCCCACTGGTCTTTGATATTGTCTGGAGGTGCTGCTGATTGGATGTGGCCTTTCGCCCAGCTCTGGCCAGCGTCTGAGGGACATTAGAGGCCTGGCCAGGGCTTCTGTCAATGCTGGCTGACTCTGCAGGAACAAGAAATGTAAGATGTGGAAATGAGACTGCTGCAAGCAGCAGTCACAACAAGCACATACGTTTACATACTTCAAACTGTTAGGGGCCGACAGAAAATGTTACAGCTTTCTGTTTAAATAACTCCCACAGTCAGACAACATGAAATCCTGTTATCCTGGTTATTTTCAGTCTTTGAAGGTCTGACTGCCACACATGTTTCTATTGTGCTGATGTTCCCATAGCCCTCTTTCCTACTCGTGGGTATGATCACTTCTTTGAAGAAAACCTCTCAGGGTGTATACACGTTTTACTAACTAGAATTTGAAAGCACAATTTGGCAATGCAGCACCTGTGGTACTTGGATACATCACCTTTAATCACGGTAAAGGAGGCAGTCTCATGTATTATTGATAGAACAAGACTTGCAGAGATGGAACTGCATCGCCTACATTTGCCTGTGGTTGTATTTGCCTGCAGTCACATTTTGTTAACAGTCGGTGTCAGTGTTCATTTTTAAAGGGCTTGCTGCCAATTTGGCCTCGCGAAGTGGTAATGGAGAGGATGCAGGAAAAGTATAGCAGGGTAGAGTAAACTTGTCAGCTCGACACCCACCACAAAGGTAATCTGCTGCTTTTATATGTTTGTGTGTGTGAGAGGCTGAGAGTGAAGTCCTCTCCCCTCCTCATAAATTCTTCTTTGATTTACTGGACAGTCTTCAACATGGCAGACAGTGAATTAACATACTCTCCTCTGCTGTCTCTCACAGATCACATTCACAGACATCCTCCCACCAAACTGAATCACTTAAGCATTATTTGGTCACCAGGAGTTGGACTGTCAGCTTTATCATAAACACCTAAATGCCAAACAAAGTTGGATGTGTGGGAAGGAATGTCAAAGGGGAAATTGATCTGGATCGAACAGCACCTGAGTGCTTGGTTGCACCTTTTCTCAGCCTTCTACCAGAAGGTGTTGTGCCATAAGCGTGTGCTGTGAGACCCACTCTATTCATATAATGAGGTGGAATGAGGGATGAGGAATGTATCAGGTTGTTCTCTTTATCTCTTTCTCCTCCTCTCTCCGTTTCCCCCACACACTCGCATACAATCCTCAGGCTTCATGATGGATTAAAATGGAGCATGGATCAGTAACCGAAGGTTCAGATTCACAACCCCAGGGCCAGATTCAATGAGGTCTGCCATTATTTAAAGTTGAGGTCATGACAGAAAAAGTGGACCAAGTCTGATTAATGAAATGAGATGCAAGTAGACACCTAATGAGCGTGATAAGCCATTGATCTACAGAGCACTCCGCCACAGGGCGTTCACCTCAGAACGGACTGGGTCTAAACATCAGCGGGCAGCGAACACTTTTATCTGCTTTTATCATGATCGTCAGCTTTTTAACACAGGCAGCTCAGTGGGTTGAAAGTAAACATGAGGCAAATTATCCTCAGTTCTCAGAGATAGTGTGGGTTGCATTAAACATATCAACACAGCACTTCATGATAAGTCACTTCAAACAGTGTGCTGACGTGCTCAAAACTGTTGAGCTCTTCTGTCATGCCCCCAACCCTAGTTTGTTGGTTTTACCTTGCACAGGCTTCCAAAAGACTCAAATAAATCATAATGGTTCAAATGTGTTAGCTGGTAATATAGTAGCTGTTTTTTTTGTTTTTGTTTTGTTTTTTTTTTACCTCAAATTTAGATTTGTTGCATTTTCAGGCATTGAGTTTGGCGATATGTTTTGGCTAAAGTCATGTTGACATAGCAGTTTTGCTTATCAGGGAATAGTTTCTAGCTGATTGTTAACATTGTAAACCTCACCTGTTTAATATTTCATTTTCCACATACCATGGTAGCATTGTTACTGTGAGCATTTTAATATATTGAAGTCTAGATTTAGCTTTAAAGAACTGTCAGCATGACTGTACACCCTTGACCTTGTTGAAAAGAAAATTTCTGACTAAAGATTAAACTTTCCAAGAATTCCATGTTGTTTTTTTGGACTTAAGCTGCACTGTTTTCTGTGATTTATATCCCCTGCAGAGCATGGCAACATAATAATGGTCCCAGCAACCATTGTCATTTAACTCTCCTTGCTTAGTTGGAGTGCACACAGCTGAATAGGATTAAAGAATTATGTGGTTCGACTTGTTTTCCACATATCACTTTAAGATATTTGTTTTGGCCCTGCATGATGTTAACACATGTTTTAAAAAGGTACCTCACCACCCAAAGCTTTGACCACTATATTGCCACAATGGGAGAGGGCCTTGTAAACATCACTGCCCTGCTTTCTAATTGAATTCTAATCCTCATTCACTGCAACATAACACTTTATGAATTGCCGCCAAAGAAGAGAATTAGAGTGTTTATGCTATGCTGCCCTGTGAGGAAAATCACAACAATGCTGTCAGACAGTCCATTAGCTTTTCTGATGAAATTATCAATAGAGATTCAGTGACACGAACCAAGGAGCCTTACAATTTCCATCCGACAGCCCCAACATGTGATCGCTCACATGCTAAGATCATACCCTTTCTTCATTTGATATCATGTTTACCCGTCGTAATTGATTTTTGCCTGAAGCAGTGTTATCGCAAGGCTCTGAAAGGTCAAGTCGTGCATGGTGACAGTTCTATGTGTGGAAAAAGGCAGACAGCACTCAGACAACCACGTCTGTCTGGAGCTAAGGAAGAAGGTGACCTCATTTCATATACACCAGACGGCTAATCTGTCTACCCACAGTCGCTGCCCAGCATAGATCCCATCTCGAGGTGTGTGCATTCACCGACTTCATTTAAGGGGAAACTTGGGATAATTTCTCACACTGTGGATATCATAAAATGTTGGTGTTTGGTATTCAGATGCTATATTCAGTGGAGTTCTGGTATTGCAGAAGCATATCACCCCTTTGTGCAAATGTTGTGGGAAGTTTTCAAAGGCTTGTGAGCTTTGGGGAGAGGGAACAGTGCAGCCTTTGATCTGTGCTGCTGTCTGTGCTGAAGATGTACAGGCCCCGGCCCTGCAATGGCACCACAGCACTCAACCAACAATCGCCCCAGCCTCCCTCCACCCACTTTCATCCCCATAACCCAAAGCCCCCCAGCCCTGTCTAGGCACAATGGACACAAAGGGCTGAGGGTGCTATAGCGACAGAAGATCTATCCTTCCACTGGCAGGGCTCGGGAGCCCCTGTACCCTCGTAAATCACCTGCCTAACAATGAGCCTTGGTTTACCCCCTCCCCTCCTCTATCTTCCCTGTCTTCTTCCCTTGGTGTGGCATCAAGAACCTTCTTGCCTGCCATAAACACCCTAATTACCTTGGTGTGAAACTGCCTTTGTTTATTTTTGTATACCACACTGTTTGTGTAGCCTTCCTAGAACACTTTCCTCTCATTATGAAGCAGCTTGCAGAAAAGTCACATTAAAATTCGAATAAAGTTGTTGTTTATTTTCCAAACTTCTATATGGAACACCTAAACATGTCTCATCACAGATTAAAGGTTATTTGGTTTACTGGATATGACAGTCTTGAGATGCAAATGTGCTGCTCATATGTTTCAGTAATTTTCAAGACAGACTCAAATGAAACAAATTGAGCAACAGTACTGTACTTTATGGTGGATTGTCCAGGAGGGTGTTCACACCTATAGTTCGATTCTTTAGATCAGGGTTAGTTCATGAGTTGGCATTTCTGCCAACTCATGAACTACAGTTATTTATTACTGGTCAGATGTGTGTGGGGCAGCAGGAAGAAAGTAAATACAAAGTGAAGGTCCTGTCTGCTGGAATATGCAGATATCTGTGAGAGAAACATTGCTAGTGAGACCGCCGCTGAAATTACAGTAGCCGCTTAGCTCATACTTACAGAGTGCACCTGGTAGTTGGGTCAGATAGAGGTCAAATCACATTCCAAACACAAACTAATGACTCCAAAATCTTTGCCAAGTTAACTGGCCTAAACACCACACATGTGAAAACACCCTTAGTGTTGATGGTACTGTTTCTCCTCAAAGCTTGTTAAAGCTTAAAGTAGTGCTTCTAAAGTTTCCAATTTCTACAAGATGTTGCACAATTTGTTCATTTCCATAGGTTTTAGCTATGATAAGAGCATGGCGCTAGAGGTAGCATTGTCAGGATTCATTAGATAGATTACTATGAAATTTTAATCACTATGACAGGTGCCATTGTTTTATTAAGTCTGGGATCTAATATCGAAAGGATTCTATAGGCAATGCAATCTATTTGCTTTGCCTTAATACGTTTCTCAACCTTAAGCTAAAATGTAGAGTGCATGTGCCATTAAGATTTTAGATTATCTTTTATTCACCCTACTTCCACATTAAGAGTCAAGTTTGAGGCAATGGCCCATGAATCACTGTGTTAACTGCTCACTGTGGGCGGGAAAGTCCTTTTTGTGTCTCATCTTGGTACAGGGCTGACATGGAAGGACAGGAATTTTTACTCAAGGCTGGGGTTGTGCATATTCCTCTTGTTCAGGTGAAAAAGGAGAGAGAGTGTGGTTTGAAGGAGAGGCGGTGGAAAAGCCTTTTGTACTCTGGGCTATTTATATTCCTCTGGGGCGGCTCAAACCTTCATCCTTCAAATCAGCCTCAACGTCGGTGGACTTAATTCCTGTCCTGGTGCACCTCTCTGCCATTTGATCACAATCCATTAAACCATTATGCTCACTAAAAGCACTAAGAGGGGTAGCTGAAAAGTACTCCCCTTTCCTTCACCACACATCCTCTCTGTGCACCCAGATGGGTTAGGAGACAGACTAACTAGACACCGCCTCAGTCTGATGGTTCTGGACAACATGGGAGTCTGCTTATGTAGTTTCCACCAAAAGATGTAATAGGTTCATTGGTCCATAGCACAAAATGTATTATTTTCACAAATGATTTTGCAAAACTGCAAGATGCTTTCATGTTTTTGAGAATAGTCCTGTGGCAGGACTCATCATTCTACAGAGCTTTGTATTTAGTGTTTGTACAGGTGTATTTTAAGTTAAACTGTGATCTTTTTGGGGGGCTTTTTTTAAAACTAGTTTTGGTACCTAAACTTCACCAGTTAGTTTGGGTAATAGCAAACAGTGACTGAAAATCAAAGACAACAGCAACAGAAAACTAGGGCTGCAACTAACAATCTTTTTCATTGTTGAGAAATATATTTATGATTGTTTGGTGTATAAAATGATAGAAAAACTGAAAAACATTGATTGGTGTTTCCCCAAAATCCAAGAAGACTCACTCAAGAGTTTATTTATATTTGTTTTTTTCATCTACAATCCAAGATATTCGGCTTACAGCCATAGAGAAGAAAACAAATGAGAAATCATTCAAATTCAAGAAGCTGTAATCAGAGAATTTTGAATTGTTTTCAGAAAAAAATTACTCATACCAATTGAGTGATTATCAAAACAGTTGCTGATTAAGTTAGTAACTGACATCTAATTCACTAATTGGTCAATCGCTGCAGCTCTGTTGATTACAACAGTAAAAGAATGGCACCACAAATCACTCATACTTTAGTCTGTGGAGGACAATCATGCAGACCTTGTTGCTATTTTTATGTAAATAGATAAATTAAATCCCATGAAAAGGTCAGTTGTAAAGAAGAGGGCACAAATCCTGGGTATCTCACAATTTTACAGCCTGTATTAAGAAACCGATGTCCACCAACAAAGATGTTAAACATTTTGGTGTGAGTCAGCTTTGTACTTGAAGATGGCCATGGTAGTCTAAACAGACCTGTGGGTGACAGGTAAATTCAGAGATTAAACTATAGCCCATGTGTTTAAAATAAAGCTCTTCTCCTTCACGAGGCCCTGGAGTCACCTGAGGAATGTGACCTCACCCTTCCTAGTGTCCAGCAGGATAAGTAAACAAGGCTGGCCGCTGACCCCTCTATAACTAAAACAGAAAAAAAAAAGAAAATTGAAAACAGTCTCAGAGTTTTATAGTATGGCTGGAGGTGTTCTTCAAAGCCTTGATTTAATTATCCCCATGAGTTTAACATACCGGTGCGACATTTTTACGACATGACTTACAAGCATGTAAATGTTGATCAAATGAGGAACAGAAGCCGCGCTGAGTCTTGTTTTGGAAGATTTGTTGGAGTAAATTCACACTTAATTAGACAGAGCACTCCTTAAGACTATGAATGTCTTATTGGCCAAATGGACTAAGCATTTCTTTGTGTTTTCTTAATAAAGGTTACTACAATGTGAGTATTCAGGTCCACTGCCAACTAAGTTTGAGCCAGGCCCTCCATGGTAGAAAATGTAAAAGTCTCCTACTATTACTGAATACAATCATGTCTTCTGGCCTCTGAAGCTATTAATTAAAATCATTAATGCACAGTTGTTCAGATCGCAGAACTGCATTCAAAGTTCTTAGAAAGCTAAAAAACAAACAAAAAATCCTCTGCTTTTTAATACCTCACTAAGGCAGACAAATAAACTAATGAAATAATTCCCCTCAAGACCTAGAAACTAAACAGCAGATGAATCAACTCAGAGGAGACAGCCTTAACTCTCAGCTGGATGCTTTACCTAAAATTAGTCTATAATCTTGGCTCTATTTAATAGTCACAGAAGCAGTCCTCTTGGTATTTCCTTTAAATCACCAGTCTTACACTTGTGTGCACTGGAGTCATTATGGGCATGTGACTTCTCTGCAGCAGACATGTATGTGCAGCAGCAGTATTCTACAGTTCATATACCATCAGACTGTAGCCATGAAGTCAGACCCATGTATTGACTTGCTCTTGCACTCTGGCTGACTGACTTAATGAGTTCTGGCGTCGCCTCAGGCCGAGGCACACTGCGCATCTGGACAGACTGTGAAAAGACTGGACATCACAGAACCTGGAATCTGCAAACCTCTGCTGTTTTGTGTCACAGGGTTGCACACACACACACTCGATCAAAAAAAAAAAAAAAAAAAAAAAGGCATACTTTGTCTTAAGCTGGAGCCAGGCTGCAGGGCCCTCTTTATATGTTGCTGTAATGAAATAGGGTGATGCACAAAGAAATAGGGCCTTGTCTGTTTACTGTCTCACACAGAGAGTCAGAGAGGGATTCTTGAATGTAGACAAGCATGATAATAGAACAGGAATGTTTAAAACTAAGGGCACTACTCTTGACAGTCGTCCTTCTCCTGAGGCCCTGTTCAAGCTCATCATTCTGCGCTGAACTAAACGCACACTCCATCTGTGCAAAAAAAGTCACAACGTTAACCTTCTTTATAAACATTCTTGAAAAGAACAGTTTTTAACAGATACCAATGGATTTTAATCACTTTTATATGTGACTTTTTTCTAAGCAATATAACACAGCTAATAGAATTTCTAAGAAATTGCCAGATGTAGTGGCTTAAAAATCTGCCAAAAATCACAAGCCAACATGTGAACATACACTCATCAGCCACCTGAAACCTTCAAACTACTAACAGGTGAAGTGATTAGATAAAGAAATACAAACAAACCAGAGCATATTCCCCCCGATAGCAGAATGATGAGGTGCAGCCAGACCATTGTACACAGCATTGGAGAATGGTCTGATTCTGTGAGACTAAGGATCCAGTGCCAGACACCACAGGACACATTCAGAGGTTCTATCAGAGCTGCTTTGGAAGCACAAATGGGACAAACACAATATTAAAGAGGTGGTTTTAAGGTTGTGGCTGATCTGGTGCATGAGAAATTTCTACAAAAAATTAACATAATCCATCTGTTAATAGAAATAAAATGTCAAAAGAGAGAAGAATTTCTAATCAAATTTTGCTGGAAGGTGCATTAAGCTCTGAGACAAATCATTAGCAGTTAGCTCATTTATAGACATACCCTTTAAAGGTCATTAGAGAGACGCCATAACAGATGCAATGTTAAGCTAAAATGAAGGTTCTGAAAAAAAAAGTTTTTTTGGATGTGAAAGTTAGTGATTTGCTGCATGTCAGCTTTCTGACTGGTTCGGATTCTGTTGTTTGTGCCTCCTTCAGTGTTCCAATTACGCATGACAAGATGGAAAACAAGGGAAAGCCTAATCCTGTTACAGCTGTATTACAAATCTTGCCATGCAGTTACAGAATTGCAACATAAAAACAGAAAATAGAACCTTTTGATCTGAAGTGATGTCATTTAAACAGAGCTTTATTTCCCTAAATGAAGGGAAAATTGCCTTTTTGCAAGACAAAAGCCCCCAATAGATTGGACTCTAATCCTCTGCATCGCTGACTGGCCATTTTTCAAGGGGAAAATAAAACATGATAGTAGAAGTCGTTAGATAAGGGCTTTTTTGCAAGCTGTGCCATTGTTAGAATAAACAGCAGTCAGCCTATAGCAGCACATCATCATGCCCTGTAGATGCTCAAACACGCATACATTGATAATGTTTGTCATCAGGCTCCTATACTGTGCAGTTTGCCCTATAAAGCCACAAAGTCAGTATTATCCTTAAAATTACCTTTCATAGGGGCCTGCTTTGTGCATACTGGGGTATTTAGTTAAAATAACTCATCTCGCTATTAAAAGTCTGAAAGTAAAGGAATGTTTCTAAGAAAAGGTATTCTTGGCAGTGTGGTAAAGAACTAAAAATTAAATGTCATTAAAGTTTCCTTTGAAAGGAAAGATTATAAAAACATTCTTTGTAACGAAGCACCACATGTATTTTCCTTCCTTCAGTCTATTTTCTGTATCTGCCCTTTCTCTGCCATTCTTCTCCGTGTTTCTGTGCATCTGCCATCTTGAATGGAAGCAAAAAACATGATTTTAACAGATGTAGCTTCATTGGAGGTGTCTGGCTGTCAAAGCGCGCCTTGTTGCTGAACATTAACCTTTCTACCATCTGTTCACACTGTATGTTCTGATAGAATAAAGCCAACTTCAGGAGCTTTGATTACAACTCCTGGATTATTCATACACATTTGTACATTTATTTTACAAGACCTGGGTGTGGGCTGGATGGACTCTAGTGAATATAGATTTTGTCTGACAGTAGCAGGTATTCCCTGGAAACAGTACGTAACACCAGCCTCTGATCCTGAACACATGCTAGGGTTTATTTTGAAATGAAACGTTGAAAATGCTGTATTTGTTTGGGTATTTAGTTTACTCCCTGTCTTTTCATACTGTATTGAAAATCATCTCCAATATGAGGCCATTTTTCTCTGAACAACATGGAAAGACTGATGCATACTTTTATTAGTAGCAGGTTAGACTTTTGTGACACTTTTCTTACTGGTCTACTGAAGAAAACAGTGAATTCTGCAGCAAGAGTCCTGACAAACACCAGGAGGAGAGAATGCATTATGCCTTCTTTAAAGTCTTTACACTGTTAGTTTTCATATTGATTTCATATTGAGGCACTACATGGCCTTGCACCAGACTACTCCTCTGAAGTAATATTGGTGTATGAACCAGGAAGGCCCCTCAGATCCTGTGCTTCTTCTCTTTCAGCTGTGCTACAAAGCAGAACAAATACATTTGGTGATGCTGCTTTCAGCCATTACGCTCTGAGCTGCTGGAACAGCTTCTAGATGAACAGAAAATATTGATATTTTTAAACACAGACTAAAAGCCCATCTAGCCAGTCTGACTTTTATGCAGTGTTTTAGAGTTGTGTTGTTTATGTATTTAAATGTATTCAGGTTTATTTTATCATCATTATTATCTTATAAATATCTTACTCTTAATATATTCAGTTTCTGTTGTGGAATATTTTATAATTGTGTTTTGAATGATGCTTTTATTGATTGCAGCAACTTTTATTTATATTTTATCATCTTAACTATCCGTCAATCTTTTTGTCTTTCAATGTCATTCAGTGTGTATTAGACTTTAAATCATGTCATGCTTTCTCAGTTTATCATAAATCACTTTGATGTGCTTTTAATTAGTTTGAAAAGTGCTGTATGAATGAAGTATTTATAAATTATTGATTAACATTGTTGATTGCTCTGACAGATTGCCTTTTGATACCTGCCTTATTAGTTTTAGCCATGCTTCCATTCTAGCATAGTTCTAGAAATAGGAAGAAAATTCAATTCACTATAGATTGGGGCCTGTTCCATAAAGTTTGTTTAGAAAAGTGAGAATTAAAGTGGACTGACCCAACTGAACAATTCACTCAGGGTTAAAGAGTTTCCATAAAGGTCAATTTAAGTTCATGCAATCAGGCTACTTCAATACAGGTTCGAGTAGTCATGATGATTGCATGTTCTTGCTATTCTTTAGCAGCCCGAAAGGCCAAGAACAGATCAGATTGATCCTCGACAGCTAACAGCAGTTGTACAGAGAAAGCAATAACGTCCACGGCCGCTGAGCAACATATATGGTGGAACAGTGTCAGAAAATGAAATATATTATAGTCTGAACATACCTTCTAGATGCACAGCAGACAGCAGCATCTACTTTTTGTCTGTTTTTCTTTACTCTTATTAATCATATTCCGATTAATTGGTATATAAATCTGGTCAGCATTGGGCTGGATTATTTATGTAGATACTATCAATCTATAGGGATAATTTAGATTGAGACGTATTTTATGAAAGCCTGAACATTTGATATTATGTCAAATATCTGAACAAGAATGTATGTAAATATACATTTTGTCTTTATAGAATTTAGTATTTTATATTTATTTAATAAGATTGTCTGTAAATTTGAGTTTTTGAACAGTTACTGCTTGATAAAGTCAAATAATATGACAGTGATTGGCTCTCCCATCTGGTCAGTATTATAGTAACTCTGGTTAAGCAACAACTCAGGCTTAAGTTAGCTACTGGACCAGGTTAGTGTCCCAGTATAATATCCAGAGTAACTGAGCTTGAACTGTGTTGAATTTGCTTTATGGGACTAAGAAATAACCTGCCAGTAATAAATCAAACTGAGATAAGCCTGGCTTATTTCTTAAAATGGCTTTATGAAACAGGCCCACAGTCTCCAATCTCAGTGGAGACTGAAATGTCTCAGCCAGTCTTCAGCAATTTGCCATGACAATTTGCAGAGATACTTATGATTCCAAGACGATGAATACTACAGAATATGATGATCCCTTGACTTTTGATCTCACACTATCAGTAAGTCAAAGTTTTCAATTAATCAGACAAATATCTCAATATCTATACAATATAATATACACTACCGTTCAAAAGTTTGGGGTCACCCAGACAACTTCATGTTTCCCATGAAAACTCACACTTTTATTCACGTGCTAACATAATTGCACAAGAGTTTTCTAATCATCAATTAGCCTTACAACACCATTAGCTAACACAATGTAGCATTAGAACACAGGAGTGATGGTTGCTGGAAATGTTCCTCTGTACCTCTATGGAGATATTCCATTAAAAATCAGTAATTTCCCGCTAGAATAGTCATTTACCATATTAACAATGTCTAGACTGTATTTCTGATTCATTTAATGTTATTTTCATTGAAAAGAAATGCTTTTCTTTCAAAAATAAGGGCATTTCTAAGTGACCCCAAACTATTGAACGGTAGAGTGTATGGATCCCAGATGATGAATCATATCTCCTGACTTTTCCTCTGGTGAACTGTAAATGAAATGTCTCTATTTAAGTAGACTACCATGAAATTTGGTACAAGCATTCATTTTTATTTCAGGATGACCTAGGACAACTTCAGTAATTCTTCACCATTTTGTTTATTATCCAGCCAAAATTTCAATGTCTAACCAGCTAATTCTTCATATTTCCAATCCTGACAGCCTCAGCTGTACTCTGTAATGAGTCTAAATTTGCAAATGTTCCTACGCTAACATGCTAAACCAACAAGTTGAGCAGACAGCACGCCAATGTGAGCCCTCAGCTCCCACCTCAGCTTTGCCTGTGGGCTTCACAGAGCCACTCTAAATTTGTAGGCTTGTTTGAATCCAGTTGGCATGCAAATGAGCTAAATTAAAATTCGGCATTAAAAAATAACATGCAAAGCACATATGTGCAGATTTACAGAGAAAGTAAAGAGTAATGCCTCTTTCCTCGTCCGCTCTCATGAGTATTCCAAAGCACTTAATGGATTTTTAAACAGGGTTATGAGACTCGCTCAATGTTTAAATAGCTTAAATGGAATGTGATATTGCAAATCACATAAGAGAAAGAAATGTAGTGCAACTAAAGTTACGAGACTCGTTTTTTTAAACCACTTTTTTTTTATTTTAAAGTAATGTTGGCCAGTTGAATTCTTAATGTTGAAAGTAAATAGATCTAAATGTAATGGTGCATGGTGGGCCAGGTCTTTCATTTAGAACAAATGGAGCAGTAACAGTCTGGGACATGAAATAACACTGCCAAGCTGGTGGAATGCAAAACCCCAGCCATTTCCCCTCTGCTTGGGATTTCTCCTTTTTCTGCTTTCTCCTTTTAGTCCAGTCATCCTTTTTTCTCTCTCTTTCTCTCTCTCCTGTCTTTTCAAACTTCTCTCCAAGTTGTCTTTAGTTAAGCTTCCATCTACGTTATTAGATTAACATTCCTGCTCAGTCTTGGTCACAGTCATAGATGTTTGAATGTGAATTCTTTCACGTACGTCCCACCCCTCCCTTATATCAAGTGCAGTGAGAACGGTACAAAGAGCTGCAGAAAAGGAGCTGTGTGTGTGTGTGTGTGTGCAGGGTGTAAAAAATGCAGAGTATGGGGTGCCTTCGCTTCAATAGGGGCAACTTTTGTTTTGTGTGTGAGCCCTCCCTCTTCTCCCCTTTTTCCTCCCCTCTCTCTGTCTATGCCAACAAGGGGGAGGGGTCGTCGGCTTGACAGACAGACGCAGCTGGAGTGCATAGATGGAGCTGGTCCCACCCCTGTAAGATGCCAGAGATAGAGTGAGAGACATAGACCCGATGAATGAGAGAGAGAGAGAGATGGAGGAGAGAGAGGGCTACTACTTTTCCAGCTTTTGCTGTATGTCTGGGAACCCTCCTTTCTATTAACACACCTCCTCCCCCCCTTATTCTCTCGGCCCTGGAGTTTTTTTTCTCTTGCTGCCTAACTTTTTTTTGTTGAGCATGTGTGTGTGTGTGTGTGTGTGTGTGTGTGTGTGTGTGTGTGTGTGTGTGTGTGTGTGTGTGTGTGTGTCCACTCCTTCTCTTGGTCTCCAGCTTTCATTACAGAAGCAGGACTCTGCTTTTTCTGTCAATCTTTCACCATTTCATACATTAATATAGTATAACTACAGCATCACTGCAAAGGAGAAAGCAGGGTCCCTTTTCAGCTGTGTCAAACTAGCCTCAGATAGACAGAACTACACTGGATGTAGGGTGATTTTATTTTCAAAGTAAAAGCATTAGCGTTTCAAGAAACAAGTTCGTGGCAGCTCATATTTGTCCGTCATTGTGCTGTCATATATAAAACATATCAGGCTTTGTGCTTCAGATTAACAGCTATTGTCACTGTGTGGTCAACAATCCAAATAGTGTGTCTGACAGTTTGACGTTCTTGTGTTTTTTAATACAAAAGCAGTGACTTACACTTAACTTTTCTGACCAAAACATTGACTAAATTATTCAAAACCATTCCAACACATTTGAGAAGAAGTGGAGTTAGTAATCTTCAGTTGACATGTAGATAATGTTTTATATTTTACACCACAAAGACAGGACAAACAGCTGGTTTTGAGAGCAACTAAACACTATCACAGACTGCAGCAACTTCAATAAAATTCTCAGCCATGTGCAATGTGTGTCATAGGACTGCCAGCGTATCATACTGGCCTTATTCTCCCCTCATGTTCAGGAGCTGCACGTTATGATTACATGAAAGCCTACAATTTCTGTTCAGCCTATCTTGTGTTCAGAACATTGTGGCCTTGGACAGTGTCTTGTGAGTCAGAGAAATGATACAGAAGGGGCTTAGAAAACTACTTTATCCACAGTTGTTCACACATGGACTGTCCTCATATTTTATGATTTTCAATCTTCTGATTGTTTACCATCATCAAAATTAATTTATATGATTATATGTCTTCCCATGAATATTCAACACATAGTTCAAATGACCTAAAGTGTAACAAATTTGACTTTATTTTTCTAATAGAACTTCAATATAACCAACAGAATTATCATTTTGTTTTGGAGATTTTTGGAGAAAGTTTATAATTATTATTTTTTTTCTTTTACAGAACAAAAACCAAAAAAGGAAAAACGTTAAAACACCAAACGGACATTAACTCCTGCTTCATAAAAACATTCATAGGTTTCTTTGGTTATCTATTTGTTAAATTACACAGTGTTTAAACAAACACAATGTAGGATTCCTATTTCAATTATAAAAAAAAGTTACATAATTATGAGTTTGTTATTTTGACATCTGGCTAAGAAAGCTGATCTGCGATTGTCAGTATTAAAGAGAGATATTCCATTTTGAAGGTGAATTTTAATATGAAACTGACCCTTTTGTTATAGCTGACTTTATTGTGTATGGTTTAGGGCTGGCCCAAATAGCAGTTTCTGGGCTCTGGATATTCGGCTCGATTAATGGCGAATATCCGAATATTCGGCTCGGTTCGTAACATCGGACAAATTGACGAGAAGATGAGAAGATTTGGATCTCAAAATAAATATTCTGATACCACTGTCACGACCGAATATTGGTCCAGCCCTAGTATGGTTGTTTATTGCTAGTTACTCTTAATAATGGCTAATATTTTTTGTATGTATTGTGACTTGCAGCTGTCTTTGCTGGGCCAGCTTGCGGAGCATTGTAGTTGAAGTGTTTTGAAGAAAAGAGCTAACACTAACCTCAGTATCTTAATAAAATATAATTTATCTTGCAGAAATATAGCCCCAGCCTATAACCTCAACCGTAACAAGTTTTTTTCTAGTAATTTCATACACATCTGTAAAGCTGCCTGTTACGAGCGTGTGTGGGTCTTATTGTGAAAGGCTCGGCGCCGCTCTTCCGCCTTTCCTGTCGCTAACCGTGTGCGGCTTGACGGAGCTTAGCAGAGGATGGCTGCCTACGTCTGAGCTGCTACCTCTGCGCTCACAGAGGGAAAACTCAACGTAAATAAACAAGGAAAACGTGAGGAGACGAGAGGAGGAGAGGAGGGAAAGGAGAAAGTTTTCTGAGCGGAGGAAATAGCTGTCACACGTTTCCCCGGGAGGTTTTTATTTTTGCGGGAACGAAGAGGGATTTTGGACCATGCCTGCTGAAGTGAAACAGGTTAGTGTTGCTGTGTCTGCCGGTTCTCCTCTCTCTCTCTCCTCTCAGCGGATCTCCAGCTCCTCTATGACTCTTCTCGTCTTTCTTCTGCTCCTAATTGATTCCTCATTGTTTGGATTGGGTTGCATACCTCTCATTTTTACCTCGTAGCATCACTCTTCTTTTTTTCTCTTTTGCCTTTTGTCTGCCTTCTTGTCACTCACTTGAATGTGTGAGAGCAGAGATGGTCACATTTATCGATGTCCTTCAGGAGGATGTGTGTGTGCACAAATATGTGGCGTGTGTACGGGTTCCTGCATGACATCAGGTACAGTTAGAAGTATGTACTTGCACCACTTAGTGACCGTTTCTCTCTGTAAATAGTCAGGACCGTGAGATATGTTTAGTGGTGGTCCAGTGTGTGTGTGTGTGTGTATGTGTGATGATGTGTGTGTGTGTGTGTATGTGTGATGATGTGTGTGTGGCAGCAAAGCAGTGCTGTGACTTACGAGTTCCCTGACACGTTCATGGACTCAGATGTGTCAGTACCACCTATAGAATGACTGGTGTGATCAAGTGACAAGCAGTGAAGTATTGAAAGTTTGTCCCTGATCATCGCCTGCAAGGCTCTGAATGAGCCCAGGCCAGGATTTATAGCCCATGGGCTGCAGTGCCAATTGTGTGAGAGACATGGCATTAAACGCTTTTGTCTTCCACTTGCACAGATACCGCAGGAATGTGCTTTTGTTAGCTCTTGCGAGTGTGTTGCTGTGTCTGTGTGGGTGTGTGCGTAGCAGGGCATGATGTGCATACATTATTGGAAGTGTTCCCTGTGTTTGAAGCGCATCCACAGGCAGCCCACACCATCACAGCGCTCTTTTCCCCGCCAAGCTTGGCAGCGCTCAGATACACAAAAAAAGGAAGACAGACATTCAGAGAGAAAGAAAGTGGAAGAAAAAAAAATCAGATGGAATAAGGTCATCAGCGCTGCTCTCCTCCGCTGGGCTGAGAGGAGGTGGAGTTACAAAACCCCCGTCTGGCACTCTACAACTTTCTGTCAGCTCTCCACATTGCTCTGATAATAATATGTTAACAGTTGCCCCTGTGGATGAGTGCCGCCCGATAACTGGAGGAGCCTTTGCTAAATAGAGAAGCTGATTCTTCTCACTCAGTAACTCTTGATTTTCCAAAGCCATGGGTTTCGATAAATCTCAAGGCTGTAGACAAGTGTGCTCACAAGTGTGAGCTGATGGATCAAAAGCAGGACAAAAGCTGCATGTTGGAATCCTTACTTGGATTACAAGAATGAGACGAAATGCATGTCAACAACCTGAGAGCATGTCCTGTCCAAATGCGTCCCAAAATGTGTTGAGGAGGTGGTCCCTGTGTCCGTGACCCTCGTAAGACTGAGATGGTTGGAATACTTTGGGTCAGGCCAGCATCGATGTGTGACTTTTTCACCTCAGATGGACATTCCTCAGTGAGGGAGCACCTGCCTCTGTAGCCCTTTAGTCAACATGTGTCCTAGTCACACTTAAGCCATAAATGGATCAATGTCAATGTCTGTGTTGTTCTTTTTCGCTTTTGCCATTGAACTGTATCGAACTAGAGCTAAGTTGTCATTTAAGTTCTGTCCAGTGCCCCTTTTAGCTGTGATACTCTTTGCTGCACTCTGTGTGTGTCTTAAATGTCCAGTGTTATACTGAGAAGAATAATAGATAGCAAGGAGAAGCAGGAGGGGTCCTGCTCTGCCTCGACTTCATCTTAATGCTGCAGCAAAGCTCACAGTAAATGAGTTTTAGCCCACTGAAGATTACTGCGTAACCCACAATTAGTGGGAGAGCCTGAACCAGACCAGCGTCTGAGTTAAATATAAACTGGCCTTTATTTTAGAACTATACTAGCAGGGTAGCGCCCAAATCCTCTGAATTAAGTTGCAGAGGTCGTAGCATCTTCAGCTCATGAAAAATAGAAGAACAGATTTGTCGTGCAGGAGAAAAGAAAACATTATTAATAATCCAGTAGTCATCATCTCGCCAAGGTCTATCAAAACCTGACTTTACTTTTACTCCGCAAGCTAGACGGACCCGCCTGAATAAGAAAATAATTCATCAGTGATTCAGCCAAAGACTAAAAGAGGTCTTCAGTCTGCGGGTTACTGCCAGATTTCTGACAGCGAGTGGCGGTTTCAGATGCAGCAACTGAGCGTTCTCCCCCCTCTTCGATGCTGTTTGATTTCTTACAGAAATTAAAAAGCTGTCAGAGTTCTTTCTGCGGGGGTGTTTTTGTATGACTGCTCAAAAAAGATCTTGCATATCTTTTTCCATTCCTTTCCTCAGGCTCCTCTTTTGTGATGGCAGACGATGTTGCGCAGATCAATATTTGAAGACATGTAGAGCATGAAGAGTGCCATTGTTTGGGAAGAGTTAGGCCATATGAGAATAATTCCAATGACCGGAAACATATGAGCGTTCAATAGCTGCTGCGGGTCTGTCAATACGAGGGAGGGGGTTGGGTGCAGCGTGGGGGTGATGGGTGCCGCTGTGGTTTGAAGGCAGGACGGTGTTGGAGGAGGTTTTGGTCAGATGGTGGTGTGTCTGGTGGCTGGTGATGCCAGATGGTCTTCCCGTCACACAGCCTGTCCATACTGGCCATACTCCCCATGTTTCCCATACCGCTCCCATGGCTGCTCTTATAGCATGACCCATGACACAACATGGCTTGACATGTCACAGGATCTGCCACACCTCCCGCTTCTCTCACTGGGAGCCTGTTTTTGGTTTTAAGTGACCCGAACTTAATTTACAAGCGGAAACTGAAACCATATACGCACCTCCACATGATAAGTACCCCTCTGACATCCGCCGGCATTCTCATGAGCACCCGACTTGTATGTCCTCCTCAATCCAGAATATAAGAGCAGTTTGTAAATACCTCATCGTCATCAAGTAGCGTGGTATCTCTACAAATTCTTACAACTTGTCACTCTCAGTATTGCTTTGGAATTGTTACCGTATCTGCAGTTAATCAAGTAAGCATGCAAAACCTTTGCTGGTCTCAGCATCTGAAATGTGAAGATTTGCTGATTGATATAATTAAAATCTGAATATCTTTTTATGTCAATTAGCTAACTGATTAGTTGTCTAATAGTGCTGATACTCATGATTATTTGAATTGACAATTAATCATTCAATTATTCCCAATTAACCAATTAAAAATCTAAAATGTCGGAAAGTGGTGAAGCAAACCGCAAGTGAAATGATTAGGGCTGCAATTATTAATTTTTCCATTGTCAATTAATGTGTTGATTATTTTCTCAAATTAACTGATGAGTTGTTTGGTCTATAAAATGTTAGAAAATGGTGAGAAATGTCAATCAAGCTAAAGATCCTTAAATGTCTTTTTCTGTCCACAATCAAAAGATGTTTAGTTTACTGTTGTAGATGAGGAAAGAAACAAGAAAATATTCAAATTTAAGAGGCTGTAATGACGTTTTTTACTTTTTATCCTTAAAAAAATTACTCAAATTGATTGATGATGAAAGTTTTTAGCGATTAATTCAGTAGTTGATTAATATTGTGATTGTTGCAGCTCTATCATCTTATCATTCAGATTTTTAAAAAAAAAAACGTCTGAAGGTAGTTATTTTTTGAAAGTTTAGTTCGCTCATATGTAAAATCTCCTGATGCCACACTATACCAGACATCTGGTGCTCCAAGTGGGTTAATACAAACACTAAGAATTATGTGCAAATGCTACTTGACCCCAGCGAGCCTGACACCCCACTATACATAGTCCACTGTACGCTCTCGCTGTGTATCAGATGAACATGCCCTCAGGTTTTTGGTGTTTGCTCTGTGGTTGCGTCCTGTGGAGGAGCAGGGGTCTATGCCACTCAACCCTGGACACCACAGAGCTCCCCCCCTCCCCATCCCCTCCACCTCGGCTTCCCCTCTATCTGTCCTAACCCATTTGGCCGGGTGACAGTGTGACCGATGCAGGCCTACACTCGCTCACTCACTGTCTGACCACTGGCGAGAACCATAATGCTCTCTCAGCTTTCATCATCACGCTGATGGAATTAAAAAAAGGTGAGTGGCAGTAAATTGGACAGCTGGAAGAGGGGGTACTGGAGATGGATCGTTGGTACCGCTACATTTGGAAACGACTTAGGGGAGGAGAAGCAGTGCAATAATGAGATGGCAGCTTATTATCCTTCTCGAGCTGCTGTTTTTTTTCTTTTTTTTAACCTTTGTCAGCTCGTCTCTCATCCTGTTATTAAAAGGTGTGCAGACTGCATTTGAAGGCTGCATGCATTTATACACTTCATACACTTTTTTTTTTTTTTTTTTTTTTTTTTTTTTGTCTGCATTTGTTCTCATTGTTTAACTCCACAAAAGGGGAGTCAACATTATATGAGATTGATGCATATTTTAGTCTTGCAACCAAATATTTTAATATTTAGTGCATGTGTGTGACCATCACCAGCCCTCCCTGAAAGCTAAGCAGACCTTCTTTATTAGAATTCCCTATTATGAGCCAGGGAGGGCAGTGCTACACCTCAGTGATGTGTGGGGGAAACAAAGACTGGACAGGACGAACAGGACGAACAGGATGAACAGGGATAGAAAATAACAGGCGTTGCTATTGCAATTAAAGATTGTAAGGTGGTGTGTTATGCCCAACTACTAACTGTCCATCAATAGAAAAAGAAAAAAAAAAAAAGAAAAATAAAAATTTGAAAAAAAGAAAAGAAAACCAAACCAACACAAAAGAAAAAGAGATTCAATAATAAATGAACAAACGGTACTGAGCACCATAATTGTGTGTGTCTTGATAGTATAGAATAGAATAGAATAGGCCAGAAGAGGATGCTAGTGCGAGAGAGAATGAGTTTAGGGTAGAGACTGGAGAGATTCTCAGCACATTCTGGCGGGACCCATCATTTGCTGAAATGGGACTCGGCAGTAGCTGGCGAGACCTGATCAAACATGCAAGTGTGAAGAACCCCGAAGCCCAGAACAGCAATCACAGCAAGGCAGGGCCAAGCCAACAGGGCACCCCTCCCCCCAGGCAGTAGGAGCCACAGGGCGGCACCCCCAGAGAGCCACCGGGGCCACCGTGAACGACGAGGACCCAGAGAACAAGAGGGAGCAGCTACCGACACCCCCAGCGCGCCAAGACCGACCCAGGCGGCCCGGGGCACGAGGACCCACCCGCCACCCAAACCCCAACCCCGCCCACCCCAGCCCCCACCGAACCCCCCACCCCACCACCCGACCCGCCCACCCCCATCCCCTCTCCCTCCCCCGAGGGGGCCAACGGCCCCACACAGCCAGGAAGCCAGACACAGGGGCCGAGCGGCCCACCGAAGGGGCGGCAACCAGCCCATCACAAGGCAGGCCACCACCGGGAGCCGGCCAGAGGAAATCGGAGCCGGGACCCGATGCGAGTCCAGAGAGTAAAAATGGACAGTGTGGTGGGGCCCGGCGACGCCAACAGGGAGGCACCCCGCATACCCCCCGCACCAGGCCCCAGGCGAGCGCAGTACACCCAGGGCCCCCACCCCCCGCAATGCGCCCTGACAACCCACCGGGACAGAGCCACCACATGCCACCAGCCCGCAGCACAGCCACAGCGCCCACCGAGACGGCCAATCCAGCCCCCGCAGCCCACCAAGAGCCATCGCACCTGCCCGGACCCGTCGGGCACGCAGGAGAACCCCCCCCGACCACAGCCCCCAGGTCCCGGGGACCCCCCAGCCACAGCAACACGGATGATGGTCCACCCCCGCCACCCCATAGCCATAAGGGGGCCGGGTCCCACCAGCGAGGCCATATTAGTGAAATCCCCCAATTACTCCCTATTAATATGTCTCCCGATCCCAGACTGGAGACATTATCCCTGCACCGTGATAGTGTAACCCTGAGTGTCATGTGGTGCATTAAAAGTGGGGAGGCTGGGCGAGGCGTCCAGGGGGCGGGCCAGAGGACCACAGAGGATGGCTACTCTGCAGCCTACCCTGGCCCAAGTTCCCTGAGCCGTCCCAGACCTACCCCTAAGGTGTGAGTGTGTGTGGTGCATTAAAAAGAAATTAGAGAGCAGGGGAGGCAGGCAAGAGGGTGATGGGGAAGAGACAAGGCCATAGAGCCCTGCCATCCGCCCCACCACAGAGCCCATCGTTCCCGCCCCCACCTGCTCTCGGGGCCCTAGCTGTTGTGTCCCTATATGTGCCTAAGAGTAACTATATACAGTGATGTGTGAAGTATGTGAAGTGCACAGTAAGAGGCAGTCTGGTGTGGATCCGGCCCATGAGGACAGAGCAGCGGGGGAGACAGGTAGTAAGACCACCGGTACTGATGCAGAGGGCCCCCAGAGCCCAGAGGCAAGAGGCCGAGGTGGGCCCACACGAACCCGACCGGCCCGGCCAGCACCGAAACCCCCAGAAGTCGCAGCGCCGGAGCAGCGCCCCGGCAGACGCCGTAGCCCCACCACGGGCCAGCCGCATGCAGCACCCTGCCCCAGAGGGAGGACCAGGCCGCACCACTAGGAAGCAAGGGCCATGAGCCCCCACGCCCGCCCCGGAGCCGGCACGTCCAGGATGCAGGGCACCCACCCCGCAGCACCACCGAGACCCCACCCACCCCACCACACCCAAGGACAGCACCGGGCCCGGACAGAAGCCCCCAGCCAGCAGAAACTTATCTCCAGTGGCGGCACACAGGCAAGTACCAAGGCCTGTGCCCGGATGAGCCAGAGCCACCCCCCCAGAGAGACCACCCGGCCCCCATGCCAGACCCCCAGGCAGCGGAGGGCCCCCAGCCCCCCCAGGGGAGGGAGAGGGACGAGGACGAGCGGCCAGGCAGGAGAGGAGGGAGAAGGAGGGAAGCAGAGCAGGAAGGGACAGGGGAGCGACCGGAGGGCCGACCCACCCCAAACCCCAGGGCCAGCCAGGGCGCCCCAGAAGAGACCAGCCGCCGCCACCCCCAAGGCCCCGGGAGAGCGCACAGACCCAGCAGACCCAGGGCTCAAAGGGAGAGACACCGGGGACACCCACCCCCAGGCAGAGGGGCCCGAGCCACGCCGGCCCCGCAGAGCCAGAGAGCGACCCCAAGAGCAATAGGAAAAGGACACCATTAGTGCATGCACACAGCCTTGAAGTCCATGGTGCCATCCTACTTAAAAAGGTAGAGGGTTAATAAACTGAAATAAAGCAGACAGAAGTCAGACCATACACACAGACAGAATAATAATTACAATTTTATGAGGGAAGTGGCATACGCCCACATACAAGCGGAGGCTATAGATTAATATTTATTGATTTAATAAATGGAGACCATTTTTCTTTGAAGGAATCCAAAAGAAAAAAAAAAAAAAAAAAAAAAAAATAAATAAATAAATAAAAAATACACTTCATACACCTCCTTGAAGACATAAAATTGTGTTTCTCTGGGTTACGTTTTGTACAATTACTTAGCACTCACTTGTTAATGGCTGTTTGGCTGATTGAGAGTTTTTGTGTTTTTCCTGCTGCCAAATATAGTAAATCCTCTCAAAGTGAATTGTAGAAACAGTATCTGTCCACTCTCCCTTTGACGACACAAATTTGCGTGCGCACACACACACACACACACACACACACACACACACACACACACACACACACACACACACACACACACACACACACACACACACACACACTGAGGCTCCAGAGGAACATCCATTGGATCCCTGGCTTATTTACTCAGTGTTTGTCTGGAGGCTATGGACAGGGCAGCCCTGTTTATAAGGGAGTGGAATTCATGGTTTCCCCGACTGTTTCCAATAAACACCTTGCTATCTGTGCTGCTGGAAGCCAGCAACGAGTCATGTTTTCGATCGGGCAGATAAAAAAGCCGTTTGCCCCGGAGAAAGCAGAAGAAGCTCCAACACACTCTGACAGTGGCTGACCAGAGAGCTGGGGAAGCGGAGCTCATCAAACTTTAAGTAGAGTTGTACTCACACCCACTTCAAGACTGTAATTATTATAGTGACAATATTTACACGATCATTTCTTCCCCTTAATTTGGTGTGATTACATAATGGCAACAATTTAGCTGTTACACAATGTGATGCTCTAATTTAAAAGATGTTAACAGCACATTGGTGTTAAGAGTTTCTCAGGAGTGAACTGAGGGTCACAGAAGAAGAAAAGGGCTCTTGTTCTTCTTAATGACCCCATCTGTTTTAACATCAACCCACACTGGCTAAAAAGCAGTGTGGGTGTGTTTGTACGCATACACAGTGATTGTGTTTTTGCATATGTCATGACTGTCTTTGCAGCATAGATTCTGGTTGAAATTGCCAGTTGACAGTTCTTTGGGCAGCAATGTGGACAAATTACGACCCTGTGAACCTTGAAGCTGGTGATAGATGACACCATTGGCTACAAATTCCCATTTCTCAGCATCTGTACTATAGAAAACACAGGCTGAATATGATCCTAATTGACAAGCAGTCTGTTTTGTAACTGTCTGAGTGTAATGTTGATAGTGCAGATTTAATTTCCGCTTGAAGAAGAAAACAATCATTCAAGTACGTACACATGAACAGTACAAGACACACCATCAGTAGATTAATTGATATGATATGTGCAATTCATCTGAATGGAACATAAGTGCAGACAGACTGTACAGTGGAGATTCCTTCCTCCCTTTTTCCACTTTCCCTGCGCTCCATGCTGGGAACACAGCTGCCACCCAGAACCTTTAATCGGAGAAAGGTCTGGTTCTGGGGCCTTTTCAAAAGAACTGGGGCTTCTTTGACAGTTATGTATAGTCCATACAGACTCCACCCCCTCCATCTTGCAGCTGGAGACCTCTTAGAGGGGCCCTGAGGGGGAAGGTCAAAGTCCTCATAAAGCTTCCCTCAACCAGGAACGCAAGAACAAATGCCTCCCTACTTCTATCTTTCTCTTTTTTTAACCCCCTCCAGTACCATCCACATTGTACTGGCAGTATTTGCAGCTCAGCAGTGGGTAGCTGGGGGAGCAGGAGATGCCAGAAGCTCCTCTTGCATGTTTAGTCTGAAACTTTCTTTTGAGGGATTAGCCCACTTCCTGCCTCTGGACCAGCCGCTGGAAGCGGTCAGGATGGCGGGGAGAGCATTGATCCTCCATCATCGTACCATCTGTCTCATGCTGACTTTTGGGATTAATGATTCCCTCTGACAGCTCTTTAGTACAGCTCTGTCAGTGCTGGCTGACCATTCAGATTAGACTGTCATGTGGCAGTGCAAGGAACTTGAATGAAGCATTCTGGATTTATTGTGATCACATCACGGTCTTTGGTGTTTTGAAAGCCAATTTAAGATTTATATGTTTAGAATACCTGCCAATAGTACTGATGATGACAATGAGAAAAATGAATTCAGGAGATCTTAGTTTTATCAAATATAAGCACACATAACATACTTTCCTGACTAATTGCTGCCAAATTTGTGATGCTGAATCAGTAAGAGGTTTAGTGAGGCATACATGTGTGACCAGCTGCAGCAGTGTTCATCTGCTGACAGACCATACACCCAGACCACCCTATTGACGTTTCACTAAATTCATCTTTACTACATTTGACTTATTTACCTCACTTATTTTGTTATCAGTCTGGATAAATATAGCCCACAGTGCAGTATTGACTGATGGATTTTAGGAATTAAGGGTACATTATTCATCCTGAGAAGTTTTGTTTGTGGCATTCACTTTGGGATGAAATGTCCTTGGTTTTGATACATCCAGTGAGCTAAACAGTTACTTTCAGAAGTTTGCTCATGGCAATATTATGGGGCTCCTGGAATAAAAACTGAGTGCGTATCCACCTAGAATTTTTCATTAGTGCACCAGTTGTAGCTGGGGCTGCCTCAGCTATAGCATGCTAGAAGAATGAGCCATTGAAGGTGGGCAGAATTTGCATCTAACATTGCAGAATGTGGTAACTCAGAATACTCATTAAACTGAAGCTTTTATCAGCCTTTCTGAACAGCCAGAACCTGCGACTTCTCTGCTCACACTGAACGGTCAGTTGACTGGCCACCATGTAGAGCTTATACTGAACATAAATACCAAGCCCCTCGGGCGCTTTTGTCTCAGTGACAATTCAAATAACAGTTTCTCAGACAAGATGGCTGTGCCCTCAGTGTTGACAAAAGAGGGAAATGCAGAGTTCCTTTGTGCCATTCTTAAAACTGAAACAGCACTGTTGAATTAACAGCTAAGTTAGGTGCATTATATATATGTTGTAACTGTCTTAATGAACATTTTTCTTTTATTTAATTTATTCTTCAGAGTGAACAGCTCAGACTCTTTTCTTGCTGACAGTATGCAGCATTTGAGTACCTGTCACAGAAAGAAATAGATAAAGCTTCAAATGTCCATGTTGCTGCAAAGAAGCTACAAATTCTAAAATGCTTCACACACATCATCAAACCTGCAGCACAGAACATCTGTACAGTCAGCACATTTTTAAGGTGCCCACCCACCAACAGTGTCTGACCAACTGTAGAATATTGTCACAATGAAGTTGACCTTTGACGTTTGATCATCCTATTAAATATTTTTGTGAAATGTTGTCATAATTAGTGTATGAATTCTTGAGCTATAATGAGAAATGTGTTTTGTGAAGTCGAGGTGACCTTTGACCACCAAATTCTAACTGAAGTTCATACAGAACTGTAAATTTTGTGCTACATTACATGTGTGTACCTCTAACAGGTATGAAGAAAGTCATTTTCACCAGCTTTTGTAGTCAAATAGGTGAGAAACTCATAGTTGCACTGCAGAAGCTAAAAAGTGAAACAAAACAATGTTTATAATCCCAGTATGTAAACACTGGCATTTGAACTGAAATTCTGTTGACTTTTTTAATACGTGATTATTTCAACTGGAGGTTCATATTGGCTCATTGTAACTGACAAAATTGGTATACATGTAACCGAAGTAGATCCATGTCTTGCTTAGTCAGAGCTCAGTCACAAAGCCTGTAGGGTATTTGAAGTAAGCACTGGCCGTTACTGACCCGCTGGCTGTTGAAGTGCGCTGATGAGGTCCAGTACTTCATTAGAATGCTGCTCTGAACCTTACAACACACAATAGTAGCTGTAACTGCTCATGGCTTGGGTCCAGGGAGGAAAATAAAAGAGAATGATAGAGTAAAGAAAGAGGGAAAGTCCAAACCACTGTAAGGTAACCGGCCTCTGGGCCACAACGGCCCAAACTACATGCAGCTTCCACTGTAGCAGCTACAGCTTTGGCCACGATGTTGCTGACACACAAATATTATCCTAACCGGCAGCAAGAGTTCAGCCAAACCAGGAACAGAATCTTCTAAAACTGAAAGGATAAACGAGTTACTGGCATTTTCAGTGCTACAAATTCTCCACACAGTTGACAACTTGTACAGTCCGCTGCTTTCTACAATGGAGGCATCCAGACAGCCGGCTGGCTGTCATATGCCATTACATGGGATGGCACAGAATTGTTACACGTCTCCTCATCGTCTCTTGATATGTGCTCAGCCCATTCCCAGAGGAGCCACTGGTGAACAATGGAGTGATGCGGCTCCTCGCACATTCCACAAGGCTCTATTGAGCTGTCTAATGAACCTCTACCGCATGCGTGGCCTGCGCTGGCTGCTGGGGCTCCACGAAAATACCATCTCGCCCCATCACACCCCCTCATATTTAATTTGTTTGGAATGTGTAATAGGCTGTGAAGTGGAGCGTGGTGCAGTGTTGATCTGTGCCAACCAGGTCTGCGGATATAGAGGGACAGGTGCCAGCCATCCGTGGAAGGTGCTGTACTTAACACTCTGCACTGGGTTGGAGAGTGTACAATCCTGGCCCTGTGGTGCAGGCTTTTAGAGCTGCCAGTATCCTGTTGCTCCAGCCAAGCAAGCTTTTAGTTTAGTAATAGGACATCGTGTCTGTGTGTTCTTTTTTTGAAGAGGGGGCAGCTGAAAGTTGGAGAGAAAAGGTTGTGTCAGAATTCACTCGCAGGCCAGTATACCTTTTTTTGCTGCTGTAACCCAAGTCTTTCATGATTGGGAGGAAATGATACCCAGGGACATGTAGAATGAACACAGAGAGTGCAACTTAAAATAAACCAGTTTTCTCAGCAGTTTTCTCTCTGTGAGAACCATTTCTAAATGATATACTGATGTAGGTATTATATGTGCGGCAGCTCAAATTACATTTTGGTTTTATGTGATGATAATGCACTAGGAGAGAGTCTGAGGCAGAGGACGAGAGGACGGTCACGGTCAGGTGGGGCGAGTGCATTAGCTACTGAGCCACTGGAACACTTTGTTTTACATCATTATATGTGCTTTTACATTTCTCAAAAAGACAGTGACACACCTCTGGGCATTGCTGGTGTGGTTTTATGTGCTTGTAGACTTTGTGAGATGAAAAACACAACTCTAAAGATTGACACTGCAAATGCATCACCTGTAAAGTGTAACCAGTGCATCATAACCTATGTTTTCCCAACTGAACCTTCACTGTTACACTCACATATTTTCCCTTGGGCTTTTCTGAGTTGCTGTTGGTTACCAAGCTGCTATCATGAATCCTTGGAGAATGAAGAGGGGTCTCAATTTAACACCCTGGTTGGTCAGCAGCTGTATTGAGGCATGTTTTCTTTCTTCTTTTTTACCTTCTCAGATTTAGAACGTGTGCAAAGGAGTGCACAAAACCCTGCAAAGTTCTCAAAGTTAAGCAAATAAGGCCTGTTGACACAGACCTCCTTGAGTTCCCAAATTCTTTCCACCATATTCTAGTACAGTTAAGAGAGGCTTAATCCAGTAAAACCCACTCTACGTCTGTTATGTGCTTTTGTGCTTGTCTTTCATGAATCCGAGTGTGTGTGCATGCATGTGTGTTCCTGTGAAGGAGTGGCCAGCTGCAGCCTCTGTTGTTCAGGCCACAGGGGAACACAGGGAGTGTTTTTGGGGTCATAGAGCAGCTACATTCCAGACTTGAATTCTCAGATGGGAGCACTCATTCCTCCGTCTGCTCCAAGCCATAACCCACCTCCACTGTTTTCCATGTGCCACTTATCCTCAGCCCTTCAAGCATAATGTCCCTGAAACACTGCTGCAAATTAAAGCTGCTGGTGTCTGTAACTGGCCGGCAGAACACGTATCAATGCCGTCCTTGTGCAGTGCAGAAGCGTCACTTACCGGTGAGGTGCAAGTCACAGGAGACCAGGCTGAGCGTGCCCTTTCCTTGATGCTTCATGTTCTCATGCCACTCATGTTGTGACTTTAACATGGCCTTGTTAAAATCTTGTACCGCTAATGGTGATGAAAGTGAAGTGTGCTGAGAGCTTTACTGCCTTCTATAATTACCTGCAGGAACGATCTCGTCACTACTTTTTACGGATGGAAAAATTTTAAGAGGAAAAGTGAAAATTGACTTTAGTTCTGTGGCCTTCAGTTACTGCATTGCATTATTGAAAACATGGGACGTGCCAAAGTAACAGAAACGTATGTATCGCTGCTTTTCATCAGTCTTGACACATGTAGATGCACTTGTGTGTAAATCTACACCCTTATCAAACCTGTGTCAACACAAATATAAAATAATCAAATGAAAAAAATCCTTGCTATGCAGATTAATGTATGTCTTTACATTAATTAACATGCTGTAATATTATCATTGAGCTGCATATGGATTGCCAAGTTACTTTCTGTGGTCCAACACAACCAACGATACCAACAAAAAAGTAACCTCCAGTTGAAAAATCTTTGCCTGTCTCTCAGTATTCAGTGTATACAAATAGTCCAATCCTACCAACCAGATAACAGTGTGTCATTTGCATGAGTAATAAGCTTAACAGCATCTGCATTAAATAGACATGACCTACTCAAACATGGAAAATGTGTCAGTTTAAGTGTTTCATCGTTGCATAATCCTGACACCGTATATTGATTAAAAAAAAAAAAAACATTGTGGATTTCAGCCCTATGTAATTCATTAAGACTAATTTCTTGTAGAGCTGCAGTTTACCAATGATGAACATGCAAATGTGTTCATGTTCTGCTATATTAGCGATGACAAATTGCCTGCATTCTCCAAAGAGTCTTGAATTATTCCAACCAGTCGCTCTGAAATATGGTCATCGCAGCAGGAGCTGAGAGTTGCATACTAAATGTGTGGGACTGCCTTCAAAGGGAAGGCTATTGTGTCCCCTGCCACGTTGTGGTGTGGAAATCACAGTGGGCACGTGCACAGAGACCGATCTGAAATTACAGGCCTCCATCCACTCTCTGCAATCTGAGGCTTGCAGGCAGCAGGACTGGCATAATGTCTCCGCTCCTCCGACCCTGGAGCCCCGACGCCACAAGCTGCTGCTGTTGCTCTGTACTCCAGTCTCTGTGGCAAACAAGCCTCTGTCTTTTCTCTCCAACAAACCTAATTAACTTTCCCTCTCGGCCAGGCGCTGCTGCCTCTCTTCCACCACAGCTGTGCATTTTGAGAAGTCCTCACTACTTTGAATAGTTTTTCTTCCTGAGTGTTTGGAATCCCAAACCAAGGCGATGTGCTGCCAGTTAGCGGCACCTGATCTCTCAGAGGTTTGCTTCAAAGTCAAACTTCAGCATATTATGCTCACCTTGCCCTGTTTTGGGGTTTGAGGTGTATGCAGAGTGTGGAGCAGGTGCTGCAGAGGAAGACTTTCTCTGCCTTTTCACTGCAGATAACCTCTCCAGGGAAGAGCTGAAATCTGCAAGATGCTGTTCAAAACTAGGTATCTTTGGTATGTTTACTATACAGCTGCTGTGTGTTTCTGTGTTTGTGCATATTGCGGATGCTAAGCTAATGTTACACAGGCTGTTATGTATGAATTCTTGTGTGCTATGTATATTTGGCAGTGTTTGAGAACTTTGCTAGAAGCAGCACTGCAGTATTGTGCAATGAGGTTGTGAAGTGGGTCACCCTCTCCATTGTGCTAAGGCTCCAGTTTGCTCTCAGAGGAGCATGTTTGAAACGTATAGCCAGGAGAACTCTGCCACAGGCGGACTTTACCATCACTGTGACTAGACACATTTCTGTTCCATGTGAGCATGTAGAAGCTAAAAAAGGTGACATAAAGTACCTGCATACGGGATTACTGCCCCCTCGGTGATTTATTCAGCAACCGGTCTTTGCAATGTCTATTCAAAAGTTGGCTGTGTGCGTACTAGTTCTCTGCAACTTCTGTCTGGTTTCACAGTGGGTCCAAATTGTTCAAGTGCAGCTTTCTTTTCCTTGCAATTACAAAATAGTTTTTGGGTCACATATGAGCATATTTCATATTGAGGCAACATGCAGCAGAATCACTGCAGTACATATGATTTTTTGTTTACGCGGATATTTTTCTCTCTAGAAGTTACATCTTTTGGCTTGGGGGTTTCAGCTTGGCTGCTTTGAATGATGAGCATTTGGCTGCTCATGGATCTTTCACTCCTCGCTGGCAGGCAGCGCTGCCTTAATTGTTGCATGCCTCTGGAACGTGCCTCGCTAATGGGGCTGTTGGAGTTCCAATCAGTCAGCGCTGTGTTTTCTTTCTCTAATATCCCAGTTTGAATGAACAGGGCAGCGTTTGTGATGCAACAAACTGCTTTGGTTTTAGTGATGCCACTCAGGAGGCTGTGGCCCGAAGGAATGATATCTCTTTCATGCCTCTTTCAGGCCGTCTGATGTCAAACTGGGATCCAGCGGAGATGACGTTTTATGTTATTATCTGCTGGGGCTGTTGTCGCCATCCTCGTCTTGTGCACGAGAAACAACGGGTGTGATGAAATATGACAGCCATGCGCTCAGACGGTTACAGAGACTAATTTCTCACACTGTGACAACCTAATTCAAGCGAGATGAGCAGAGAATCTGTTTTGATGTTACTCCAGAAAAACCTCAGTGGGGGTTTGTTTTGTTGATACCGTTAAAGATGCTGCTATACTCTGGTAAAGTAGCTCAGTGAACACTCGATCATAGCCACTAATCCTCTTCGACATCGCTGAGTGCTCACACAGGTAAAAGATCCTGTATAGATTGCAGTTATAGTGGGGCTCCAGAGATTTGCATAATAGAAGCTTATTGCTCGTTCCCTGGATTCATTGTGGAAATGCCACCATCTTTTCATTGAAAGTGTCCAAGGGCTGACTCAGTGTGTGTTGTCCTGTAAGTCTATAGAGGTGATTTGGGAAACTGAAACGGCAGTGGTTGAAAACCTCGAGTGAGTCATCCCCTCCCTTTGCTACCGTTCTCCTCCTTCACCTACTTTACTGTCCAGGGCCTCATCCTGCAGCCGCTGATGAGAGGAGGTTTAACCATTCAGACCAAAATAAGCATTATTTTGCCTCATGCTGCTCTCCTTCTTTTTACTCCCCTCTGTTGCTTAATCTTTGTTTTGGCTTTAGAACAAGTGCTGCCGAAACTCCTGGCAAGGAAAATGGACTTCTAACAGGGGGAGATGTGAGCACCTTGTCACCATATGGGGCTTGAAATTCCACAGAATTACTCTCTAATCTCCACAAGATGTTAGGAATCTAAAGCCCTTGTTTTTCAGGTGAAAATAGCCGTCCACTCACCACGTGATTTCTCTTTTGGCATGTAGCGTGAAAGTGGCATTTGTAGCACTTTGACTTTTAAAGCACACACATGGGAGGCCTACTGTGTTTATGGTGTCGGCTACGTGACTGTCCTCTTTGCATTTCTAGTTAGAATTACTTGCATCCCTCTTCATCTGCTATATAAACTCCACTTGAAACCACCAAATGTTCAGAAACTGAACATTCCTCTGTGTATCAAGTACGAGCTGATGTAGACTGAGTTGGAGCTGAGCTGGCAGCGTTCACAGACCTCCTGATTTGTGGCCCTGGCAGATAAGGTGTCTTCTCTGCTCACGTAAAGTGGTAATGTGCCAGATATCATTGTCTTGCTCCTGCGGTGCCATGCACGGCAGGGCAGCGAAGCAGTTCAGCAGCTCTGCTATTGTTAAGGGAGGTCCTTCACCAACTTGTTAAATGGATGCTGGTGATTCAAGGCTGTCTGCTTCCCAGACAAACTGATGCCCTCATCTCTCATTTAGCTTTTCTCTTCCCAGTTGGTGACAAGAGATTTTGAGTAGAATGAAATGAGTCAGAACGATGTAACGCATTACTCATCATTTTCAAGTTCACATCTTCATTGTACTGTGTTTTTCACTTTAACTCCCCAGGGAAGTTTAAGTTTGTCCTGCAGTTTGTTCTGCTTTGTAATTATGTTTAGACTATTTCATTGTATATTCTTATTGTCATGACATTTGCATACACAATAAAACTAGTATTTTGAAACTGAACATGAGTTTAGTTTTGTAGTCATCAGAATAGATTGTCTTCTGTCTTTTAGTTTCTAAAAGTATCAGTAAAAAGATGGTACTGGTGAAAAAACATTACAGTTCTGCTTTCCCATGGAACAATCAGATATGGCTTTAGTTAGTGCCACAAGTGAGAGTCAGCACAGATGATTGCAGTTTATATGACACAGCGTCACTCACTGAGAGATGTTGTTATTCGTGTGGGCATCAATCTGGAAGACATATTTCTCAGGGTTATGTTGTTGAGGCTTTTAGGGTGGGGGTCCGTTGGATCCTCACTACACGACACAGGAAGTTTTGCGTAAACATTGAGACTCATCGTTTTCTTTCCCCGTGTTTGGAGAATTATTTGTGGTGGCATTGCATAATGTTTCTCCTTGCATTCTTGAATGATAATCTGGAACAGGCTGTTCTCTGTTTGATACATTCCACAGGTTTATCCGACGTCTTCAGATATCATCCCTCTTCAGTCTTTGTTCACTGCATCACTGGTTGGAAAAACTTGTTTTCATCATTTTGAGATATTGCCTAGTTTCTTCCTGGGGCCAGTGGACTAATGGGCTTTGGTCTGTGGAATCTACTTCAGTGTTTTCTCCCTCATTGGGCAATTTGCTGAGGCCCCAGTGGGGCAGACAACAATAGGCTTCATATGAAATATTCACCATGACTGGGGCATTCCAGCAAGCACTTGATCTGTTCACAGCACTTTAGTGGTTAGATAAAAATCTGCTGCGATTGAAGAGAAAAACACAACCCCAGTGCTTCCAGGGATCCAAAATAAGATTGAGTGTTCATTTTGTTATTGGATGGTGCCTGCCTGCTCTCTGTCTAATGCTATCTGGCATGCAGTACTTATGGCTCTGTCTTGTCTCTCTTTGTCTCAGTCAGAAATTCAGCCTAATGAAATGAGGGTGCATCTGGAGTCCTGAATTAGAAGTGAAACAATTGTTACATATCTTTCTTATTTGCTGAAATCGCTATGGCAGAGGCACTGGGCTCACAGCTCTGCCAGTCTTTGTGAGAGGGTGAAGCTCCACAGTGCTCAGCTGCTGGGATAGCGCGCAGATGCTGGGAGTAATTGCAGTGAAATCTGGGGATGTCTCAGATACAGGAGACAGCATGAGTTCCTTTCAGAGTCAGGGTTGTCTCTCTCGCCATGTTCCAAACTCAGCTGTCAAACACATATTCGTTCTGATTAAGGAACTGCCTGCATGGCTGAGCTGATGCACACCAGAGAAGTCAGGTGTTAAGCCAGTGCACATAAATGCAAAATCACTGCCTGCTGGCTCTGATGACAAACCCTTTTACGTGAGTGACTGTAAGCCATTTCGACAAGAACGGCAAAAAAGAGCTCAATATCATGTCAGGATATGAATCGAAGATTAAGTGTAAATTTTTAAAAAAAGTAAGACAAGAACTGAGTGGAACATATTTTGGAGGGAGGGTAAAAAAACAGAAAGACTTTAAGTTCATGAGGTCTTGCATGAGAAGTTGTTTTTGTGCCATAAACTGCACATTTAAAGTAATGGGTGGAAAATAGTCAGTATCCCATCAAAGAAACTTCCCTGTTAGTTCAGAGCATCTGGTCACCGTGCAGCTTTTTAACAAAATGACGCATCGCTTTGCACAGAAATTGGTGAAGTTTGTCAGTGTACACTGATCAGCCATAACATTAAAACCACCTGCCTAATATTGTGTTGATCCCCGTTTTGCCACCACAACAGCTCTGAACCGTCGAGCCATGGACACAGGACCTCTGGGGCTGTCCTGTGGTGTCTGGCACCAGGATGTTGGCAGCAGATCCTTTGGGTCATTGGAAGAAGAACCTCACATTGGGAAAATAACAGGGACAGTAAATCAGAGAGCTAATTAATTGCATTGACACATCATTAAAGTTAACTAACAATGATAAACACACACACTGACACAACACTGCTATGAATAAATAGATAAATCCTGCTTTTGCCTTTTTTCCTATTATGATGTATTGCTGATAGAAATGTTAATTAAGTAGTTGCCATTAATGGTTTAACCAATTAAAAATATATTAACTGATAAGACAGAAAACAAAGGACATGCATATCAACAAAAGGACTGTGAATTAGCTGTAGTACCTGGTTGCCAGGTTAAATCTCCTACTGTTTAATAAGATGGAAAACTGCAGTTTATATTTAATAGTATAGCGACCTGAGGAGATGGCCACTCAGATTATACGGGCAGTTACGTGTTAACAAGCAGTCAGCATTGTGGGGGTTTAGCTATGAATGGGCCTCCATGACAAAGACTTCTGTGGTGTTTAATGGCTTATGGGCAGAGCATTGCATATTTATAATGAACCTGACTCTACTAGGACAGTGATCCTATATAAGTGTGGCTAATGTTTTAGCAAAAGACTTGAAATAGCATTTCTTGTCAGCATATGCAACAATGTCCACTGAACTTAATTTGTTTTAACAATTAATTGTTTATTGGTCATGGTGTTGCCTTTCACTAGAAAGTGGTTTAAAATTTGCATCCCTCTTCATCACCGATGGTATTGAGTATCCTAGAATTGCTGTATCAATCTACCCTTGCAATGTTTTATGAAAAATCGTATGTAAAATAGTGTGACAGTTGTCCTGTAGCTTCTTCCTTATACAGTTTTTCATGTGCACGATGCATTGACATACTGCTGTCACCTCAAGAATACAATATGACAGCAGGCAGAGTTGTTTCGTAGACGGTTTGCAGCGTGTCACAGACCACCTTTGTGTATGAATGCTCACATTCCTGCTGAGGCATAAAGGAAGAGGACAATGCTAAGGCCACAAAAGCACAGGATGTTAGTGTGTATTGTAGTTAATGCTGTTGGTGTCGGTCCAACCCTCCAAGCCAGTTCCTACGCAGTGCTTTTGTAACCTCTGCAATCCTGTGTGAAAAGCTGACTAGGACCTTTGAGAAAACTTGCATATCTGCCTCTTTTCTAGCAGTCTAAAGCTGACAAAAAGCCCTGTGGTTGTATTGCATTTTCCCAGAGAAAGATTTGCTTTCGATTGTGTGCCTGCTTTTCTTTTGCCAAAGCTGGCTTCTTACAGCTCTTTCTCATGGAGGATTATTGGCGAAGGCTGTCACTGTCCAGTAATTTTTTTCATACTCACAAATAAAAATGCTGTGGCTGTGGTGTGTATGTGTGTGTGTGTGCGCGCCTCTATTGTGATGTGCATGAGTGCACAGCTGTGTGTGTTTGAGAGAAGAGAGTGTTACCCTACTGTTTGGCTTAGGCTGACAGAAATATCTTGTGTGAGAGAACATTAGTGTGTTCGCCAATATATTTAGACTTTCATTAAAAATGAGATATTGGGCAGTCAGCCTCAATATGAAGGACTATCCTCTGTGACCACAGCTACTGAACATTTTATGATTGTTATAATAATCATAAAAACCGACGTCTTACTCTGCAAATTATTCCACTGTGGCATGATTTTACTCAACAGCTTGAGGAGTCTCTGTAAAACCTACAGTGAAAGCTGCCTCACCCTGCTTTAAGGAGCTGCTAACACCTTAAACATTTTCATGACTCTTGCTTTATTAGACAATTTTAGTGTCTGATTGTGTAAATGCTGTCAGGGAGGGTTTTCCAGCTCGTCTTGCTGTGACCATAAAAGACTTGTGTGCCTGTGTCCATGGAGTGTGTGTATCTGGATATGGATCCGACATTGTAGTGAGTTATTTTTGGGTTCCACTTACACGTTGCAGAACTCATTGCACAGCGGTGAGAGTTGTTGAATACAGCAACCCCACCTCCTCCTGACAAAAAGCTCTCCACACAGTCAGTCTGGCTGTAGTCATCTCACACCCTCTGCTCTATTTTAAGCCTGCAGACAGAGGCCCCGCTCCCCCTTGAGTGGACCCCGCTCTCTCTGTGTGGGCCTGAGCGTGGGCCTCCGCTCGCCCAAGACATTTACACACACACCCACACACACACACACACACCCACACACACACACACACACACACACACACACACACACACACACACACACACACACAAAGCAGTTCCTGCCAGCTGGTGCAAAGGTAATAGCAGAGGTAACCTCCCAGATGGTGCGGCCTCACTAAACCTCTGCCCTGGATACACTGAAAGTCTGTGGAGGATGCTCATTAAAAAAAGTTTACTTTCTTACAGGAGGGCCGACATGTTTGTCAGGGCTTTCCCAGTGGGTCAGCACACACAATGGTCAGAACAGTTAACTTTCTATATTCAGGCTATGACTTTGACCATAGCTTGCCTCAAGCCGACTGGATTTCTGTGAATTTTCCTTGTTTAGATACTAACTTCTTTTCTTGTGGTAAAAGATGATGAACCATTGCTTAAATTGCAACAGCAACAAGAGCAATACTGTGCTAGTTTTGCTCTTCAGTCCTCATGAAGCCAACCTTACTGGGTGGGGTTGAATTCCACAGTGGGCAGACAGCAGGAAAGCAATCTGGATCTGTGTTTCCTTCCTGTCAGCGTACAGTTTGCCCAGCTCCTAGTGCCGTGCCAGCAGGTTGCCACTGACCATTACATTAGGATGAACAAGTACCCAGAGATATGACATGCTCTGTTCCCACTTGGCTGACATTAATATTGGTTATCACAGCTTATTGACTTAGTATTACAGCTGTTCACATTCACAGTGTTTAGGTTAATGTTCAGTGTCTTTTGTAAAACGCTGACCTACTCCAAATGCTACGTAAAGTGTGTCATTTAGAAGATCTGGAGTAGATAAACAAGCTGCGGAGTAAATCTAATATTTCCAACCACAATACGTGCTAGAGTGTGTAACATGCTGTGAGCTGGTTTCAGGTTTCATCAAGTTTGCTAAACATCTCTGGTCACAGACTCTGGAAAGCACCTACATTTTGGTCAATTAGGACAGGGAGATGAGGCTAAACTGATTTGGAGTGGTTGCACGGCATCAGAATTGTGGGTAATCAGATGGCTAGTGAGCACCGGACATCCTCTGTCTGACAGAGACAACAACACACAGACCCCTCAGTGTTCCTGGTAATTAGAGTGGTAGACAGGGAGGTGCAGCAGCTCTATCAGCTGTTATTTCAGTCTCTTCTTCAGGTTGTGGACCAGCCTGAGGCACCACTAGCTGAGGTGTCTGATGATGGCTGTTGTTCTTTGCTTAATTGCTTTTAGATTAACCACGTTCCTCTGGGTAAACATAGTTGTGGTGCGCATCTCTAACAAACTGATGCCTGGAGATCACTGAACATCCTTTATGGGGTTCCAGGGAGGTCCCTGGGAAAATGAGCAGCAGTTTTCATTACTCACTCCAAATGAGCCTCAGTAGAGTTTGTGAAAGTGTGACTGATATGATCAAATTTCTCACTTTTTACAACTGTCATCCTTTAACAGACAGTGTAGAAACTTCTGCAAATTAGCTGACATGGAATGTATCAAATGATTCTCTTTAACTCAAAAAGATTTGAGAATTCCCCATTTATTATAGTAAGTTCTGACACAATACAGAATTGTGGCTATATTTGGAGATAAATATAGATTAGGCATGTCTGATGTTAAGAACGCAATTCTTTACCCGTCTCTACTGAATAAGCTTCCATAGATTCCTTTTACTCCTGAATTTCTTAAGAAAGAAAAGTTTGAAAAATACTCTTTCTCTCTAAAAGGATGACTCTTCAAGGTGTTATTTTCATAGTTGTGGCCATCCTGTCTGTCATATTCCCCAAAGTGATTGCTTAAATCTGGGAAAATACACCACCGACTAACTAAACCACTTTAGTTGAGGGTAAAACTGAGAATAAGTACATCCACAATGTTGGTAATAATCCTTCATTGCACAGGAAACCTGTGCAATTAGAGCAAGTAGAGTAGATCCAAGTTGAACGAGTATGTCGGCCTGTAAACTATAATAGGTGTTTGTGCAATAATTTTGCTGTTGGCTTTCATTTTTATTTAGTTTCCTGAGTCTGTATGATTGTCTGTTTAAAGTCTGTATGATTATCCGACATACAGTATGCTGCAGGATTCCCACAGTGGAGCAGCTAACTTTGTGGCCATTACTGCAAAATATAGCACCTAGGTTGTAAAAATCTGAATAAACCTTGAAAGTAAATGTGTAGCGTAAGTAGGGATAGGTAATATCCAGGGGCTGAGTGTATAATTGTGTGTGTTCAGGATTAGGAGCAGCTCTGGCTCATTTCCCAGAGGACTGTAAAGGGATGGGTTAAGATTTCCTCCCTTTAGGGAGTCATGTCTTCACCACAGTTTGGATGGTATCTGTCATCCAAACTACCCTGACCTATCTCTTAATAGGACAGTTACTGTAGTAGCCTGTGGGCTGTCATCACTCCTCTCCTAGCCAACGGCTATTTTGGGTCAAGATCCTGTTTACTGGATACCTAAATCTTGAGAAGTCAGCATTTCCTGTTGCACAGAAACCACAGAACAGCAGTAGACGATACAGGAGGAGGGGTGTGTGTTTCATCATGGGGGGAGATGGATAGAAATGTTTGTGTGTGTGTGTGTGTTTGGTTGATTAAAGGCTGGGCGGGGGGTATAGCAGCCAGATGCTAGGCCTACAGCTGGCTGGCTGAGTGGGAGGGGAGCTACATTGAAAAGCAGCGGTGCCAGCAAAGTGGGGCTTAGCCAGACACTGAGAGGAGATAATCCATATTTCATCTGCATCCTCCTCTTCCTCCCAACCACCTGCAGAGCAACACAACACAGACCCAGAGCATGAATAGTGTATGACACAGAAATACAATTTGAGAAGTGCTAACACTTTAGTGGAAGAAAGAAACACCCTTTCATATCCAGCACCTTGGGGAGCTCCTAAGAGTTCATGTATGGCTCTGTTAGGGGGTAAGATTCAAAGTTACCCCACCCAGTAAACTGAAAAAATCAACCTCGGACCCCACCCACTCACTCACCCATCCTTCTTTTGCAGCAGTGCAGCAGGCAGCTTTTCAGTTTGGATCCAGCCAAAAGGCTTTACTCTGCATTCATAGTATAAACTCTCTGGAGCGCTTTCCAGATCATTGAAAATGCAATTTTTCTGATATTTTTAATTCATCCAACAAATGTTTGCGATGAAAACCACACTTCATAGTGAATGAGCCACAGCTTCAAAGACGTTATTTATTTTTATACTGTAGCTCTTGCTCAAAATGTACTCTGCTAATTTAGCATGCAAAAAAAGGCACGCTACCAAAACTAAATTTCAGATATCTGCCTTGTTTTAAATATTCATGTTCAGCTTGCAGCTTTGAAAGTGAGCTTAAAAGACTCTTTTGCTCGCTCAGCCTCACACATCCACACACACACACACACACACACACACACACACACACACACACACACACACACACACACACACACACACACACACACACACACACACACACACACACACACACACACACACACACACACACACACACACAGTCACACAGCACCAGAATGAGCACCTTGTCTATTGTCTCTTTGCATTTTTCCCCTACTCAATATTCAGAGGAAATCAGGTAGACTTGTTTCCATTAGCTTGTAAATGAGCTGTTGTTTTTGTGCAGCGCTATTAATCTCTGATTAAAAATCTTAACTGCAACACAATGTCATCTGTAGCAAACCAATACTGATTAATGTTCAGATCCAATTTCCACAAGCAGTGGAATACATTATGTGCAGAGATGGTGGCCTTGCCTGCCTCTCTCTCTCTTTCTCTCTCTCTCTCTAGCTAGAGTTTATTGCTCTTACGAGCTTTGTCATGAAAAATGCTCTTTGTGTAGAGTCAGATTCAATGTTTTTCACTTCCAACGCTATGAGATGAGAGGGATCTCTGTCTTTGTTTTAGAGTGATGGGGAGGGCATGGTGTCTGTGTACTCTGTTTGACCCACAGATTTCAGATCTGTGGTTGTGTTTAACAGTAAGCTCTGGCTCTGAACTGCTCTCAGGGACTCTGTGTTTGTGCAGAGGACTGTTCCAGCCCTCTGTCATGACCTAGCTGGAGGGAAGTTCTGTTTAACATCCAGCTAACAGTTTAAAATATTGGAATTGACTTTATTTTTTGTATGAGGATGTAGAGACATGGAGTTGGCGATCTGATGATATTGTATTATGAATGATCTCAGTCTGGCGTAGGATGAGCTTTTTTACAGAACTGTACAGCTCACATTATTAAGGATGTTATATTTAAGTATTACATGTGTTATATTTAAGTGTTACATTTTGAAAATGCAGTTGCTGCTCCATCTCATCTTGTGTTTCCAAACCTACAGGCTCACCGGGTCACTCCTGTGGCATTGCTCGGTGTCGTTCAGCTGCCTGTACAGAAATGATAAACAACTGATCACAGTATTAGAGAAATATGGATCACAATATGGACAAGTGCAATATCTCAGGTTCTTGCTAACGTTTTTATATTTTTGTTTGACTTATAACACGGCTTCCTATTTATCTTGTACACATGACAGCTACAACTCAACATTTTTAGCCTACATGTTACTGTTTTACCATCATTTTTGCATCAAAACACTAAATTAAATTCCTCGTATGTGGAAACCTACTTGACAATAAATCATTCTGATTCTAATTGCGATTCTGATGTTCAAATCGCAGGAGCTACAGTTTTTTGATAAAGGTAACATGTGCCACAGCATATCATTATAAATGATGCATTTTTATATTTTTTGTCAGTGGAAAAGAAATGGGGGAAAAAATTGCACAAATATTGGTACCTCATATTGCAACAGTATTATTTTAAAAATAATCAGAAAATGTTTGACAGATTCCAGTTATTCTATCTTGGAAAGCAGTTGGTGGAGGTAGTTGTTATTCTGCTCTCCTGAAGATCCATTGCAAGCTGGAGGGTTCTCCTAATGCTACACGAGGCTACTGAAGGTACAGAACAAGGACGTCGTAATGTCCTTCCATCACATGACCTATCCCAGTACTGTCATCAACTGCAGTCTAAGACGGTTGAGTTTAAGTTTCTCAGGTCGCTGCATGACATCAAGGACCGCTACAGCAGTGAGGTGGCAGATGGATGGTGGATGAAGAATAGGTACCAGTAGGTAGCGGATAAACAAACTGAAAGAAGCATTTAAAGTAGCGGAAAGTTCAGTCACTACTTTCAGTCGATATTATATTGAAGTGACTGGCTTTGTAACCAGGCAACCATATGCTCAGTTAATCATGTTATCAAGAATTCAGTTAAAGCTGTTGAGAGAATTGTGATTCATTCATCTTTTGGTCAAATCGCCCACCCCTAACACCCCTACTAGAGACTGATATTAGTGCTGAAACAAAAAGTCAATTTAGGAAGCAGCAATTTTGATAAGGATATATTTAAGTTATTCAACTGGATTAGAGCAATAAGTGTCAAGTGTTCGACAAACAATGATGCCCAACATTTGCTGCTTCCTCTTACGTGTTAAGAGTTTCCTATTTTTTGTAACTTATTTCAGTGTACATTGATATGTTGGTTTTGCGCTGTTGGTCAGAAAAAACATATTCAAGAATATGGCTCTATTGACTTGTGATGGATATGTTTTACATTTCCATACTGCATGTAATAATCTTTAAAGCAGAGTACAGAGAACACTGTGCAGACATGAATTAACAACAGATAGAAGGGGAATAAACAGGCAAATGGTCCTGGACTCAATCAGGCTGAAAATATTTCTCTCTGATGTATTTGGAAATATGTCTCATCCAGATGTAAGCAGTCAGAAGTCATTGAACTGACTTCATGTAAGCTTCTTTTCTCACCTATTTAACTACTCGCACACATACATACACATGCACTGCACAAGGCCTTTAGAGCAGGGCAGGGTAGAGCAGATGCAATATCACATTTCTTTTTGTCTGACAGAGAGAAAATAATAAATAAAGTTACTAGGCTGTAGCTCAAGCCTCCTGATAGATTTATCCAGCTGCACAATGGCTCCTTTATAAGACACATATACATCCAGCCTCACCTTATCATTTGACCTGATGACGGTCAGCCGTAAATTGGTGGGGGTTTCTCCATCCACCGGTTCTTGCGGCTTGTCCTCTGCAACACTGCGCTGTTGCCCAGAAAATGAGCCTAATTCTTTTCTGGACGGTTGGCACCAGGCAGTAAAAGTATCCCCTGAGGTGGCTTAATCACGTTTGATCGAGTGCATATTTGAAAAGCAGTCGCAGTTATTGTGATGGACTGCATTAAGTCTGCAAGGCGCTATCTGTACGTGCAACGTTGGTTTTTCAGAGCAAGATTCCACTCAGGGCTGGAGCGCCTTGGGGTTCCAGGCCTCCTTTAGAAGGTTATGGGGGTTTCCTGTCAAGATGAGAAGTAGTTTAATTTGCTCTAAAATGTCCCAACGCTAGAATGCACGGCAGTGAACGCAACCAAAAGTTACAATCACATCTCTGTTACCTCCCTGGGGGCATTTATATAGTTTGAAAACAAATAAATAAAAGCAAAATTTATGCCAAACAGGTTGGTGGGTTCCGTTTTGAAGTTCAAGAAACATGGCTCTGTTTTGATGACCTCCTGCCCTCTTCTTGTCGGGAATCCCTTACCAACCCCCCACAGTCCCATGGGAAGGCATTTAGTATCTTTCCTGAAACAGTGAGAGAATCCTGCTAAGCCTGTTAGTAGTCCTCCGTTATAACTGCCCCAGGCTTTACTGTTTTCTACACAAGAGAAATGGAAAGAACGCCAGCCAGCAACTGGGGGGGTGGGGTGGGGTGGGGTGGGGGGGCATTTCTGTTAAATGGGAGACCCTGCGGCTGCACATGTAGACAGCTTTTTGGAGAAAGGGTGTCGGGGGGACAATAAGTGTTGCACTGGTAGCCTGACAGGAAGTGGAACATATGTCCCCTTTCCAACTCCCTAAATCTCCAGTAGACCTCACATGAACTGAGCTTCTGGCAAAGTTTGTATCAGAGCCTCCTCCGCACTCTGCAATCCCCCCCTGTCCAGTCACCAGTCCTCTGACAGAGTCATGTTGACAGGGATCCAGGAGCTGAGGGGAGGGGCACTCCAAACAAACCACCCTCTGGGAACCCAGAGTTACACCATCATAGCGAACCTACCCCACCCACCACCCATCAACTGCGGCGAGCTACGTCTAAACTGGCTTTCCGATGCTGAATTCCTCTTTTTCTCTCTCTGTTTCATGGCTGCACCCTCTGTCCAAACAATCAAACCCCAACTATGAGCACTGACCCCTCTCCAAGACTCATTGTTTTAGTTTGCTCTACGGGCTCAATGTGGTTTCTCCTCCTTTTTTTTTTTTACTTATTATCCTCCTCCTTCTCTTTGTCTCCTCAACTACTTACTGAAAATCTGCACAACTTATTTATCTTCCTGCTCCCTGAGTTGCTGAGTGCTGCTGCAAATTCCATGTTTAGTGTGACTTTCTGGCTGTTTGACTCCTAATCTGAATCTGGGCCATGACTTATGAGGAAAGCATGTGGTATGTGACTCCATGTGTGCAAGTGTGTTTGTATGTATGGTGTATAATTGATGGCATATGTACGAAATTAAGGTTTCAAAACATGCCTTACCTAATTTGCATTGGAATATCAGCCTTTCCAGAGATTAAGGTGGTGTCGAATGCTAACAGAGGTGGAGCTGAGGTTTCCGTCTGTCACTAGATAGTCGGTTCTGAGTGGGAAAATATGTTCGCGATGCCCTGTCGGGAAGCAATCAAGTCTGAGTCTGTCAAACAGCCTGGCTGAGTTTTGTCCTGTTTCTAGGCGCTGGTGCAAAGGAACAAAAGGGGCACATCGACGGAGGGTGGTGTTGGGGGAAGCAGACAGCGGTTTCTGGGAAGAGGCAGAAAAAGGAGCCATGGGGTGGGAAATGGTGGAGGCGTCTGAAACCAGGAGACCAAGCGTGAAAGAGATGAGACAGGAAGGGAAGCCTAGATTTGGCCCAGGATCAGACACCAGAGAAGGAGAGATTAAGGCCCCATCATTCCCAGCTGCATCATCAGGACTTTGCTCCCCCCCCCCTTAGTTATTTATGTGTTCTTTGCCCCTGTAAACAGTTGTTGGATTTGTAGAACCAAAGCATGCACTTAAATGTACACACAAAGACAGCTACCCCACACCCCAACACCAGGTCAGATGGATCTCCAGTTATTCCAAAGAGTTGGGACCTCTGCCCTGGCTGTAACTGAGATGAGGCCTGCCTGAATTGCCTTGGATGTGACTGAATGCCCCCCTTCTTTTTTTTTCCCTGGGAGAGCATGCTGTTTTGGGTCTTTGCCATGCATTGTCAGCCTCTCTAGTTCCTCTTTCTCTACTTGACTTCCCTTCTGCCTCTGCTTCATCCCACAAACAGGCCTTGTTTTGGCTGGATGTGCGGATCACACGGCCACAGTTCACCGTTTTCTTTTTCACTCCAGTGCACTGCGCTCTCACACGCTCTCCCTTTCTCTCATTCGCTATTGAACTTCATCATGTGATTCTTTGCTGTGAAGAGCTGCCGGGTGGCCAGGTGGTAGAAACAGAAGGGACTGATGGGAAATTGGACGACCCAAGGTTAGCCAGGCGATCTTTGCTAGAGGATTAATTGTGTAAGAGCCATGTAATGATTGCTGGCATGTCTCTGGAGTGAAATCCTGTTAGTCACTGCACAGGGGTCAGGCTAAGACTGAGCATGTTGTGTATGTGTAGATGTACGTGTGTGCATCAGGAAGGAAGGTGACTCTGATCACACCCGTATGCATGACCAGGTGGTGATCTGACAGGGTCTGTCGTCTCAAGCCGAAAGAACTACATTCTCCCTCCCACTGTGTTCAGACTGAGACATGCAGATCTGCTTCAGTGTAGGAGTTAGTGGGAAACTTGTCCCTCATGTATACCTGCAGTAATTGGCAATATGAAATATATCGTGTTGTTCATAGGAATCGTTTATTGTAGATGATTGGCTTTCTTGTACGATTGCACAATATTGGATTTTTGCCAGTATCCAATATGCCAGTATTTTCTAACTCACTTTGGCCAAATGCCAGTAATGATATGCACATATTTTTCCCACCTAACTGCAGAGAACATCAAGTCTCTCCTGCAGTGGAATTAAAACATTATTATGCCCACTGGCAGGTGCAGACATAAACAGCACTTTCCAAATGTTCACATTCAATAGGCAAAATAAGAAAACTACTTCAACTCACATTAAAAACAGGCCATATTTATTTTCATTTCAAGTTTTTCAAATATTTTGGGCATTTCATTCTAAAGCATTTATCAGCTAATACAGATATCATCTTGCATAGCTGCGATGTAGCTCTCAATGTTTCTTGTGGCTTCTCCAGCAGATTTTCATTTTTAGGCTAAAGTTACATAAATTTTGCTTATTATGTTTTCGCCTTTGTCACCGTCTGAACTATAGCACAAATGTAGCTGTTTAATCATTCTGTCATCAAATACTAATGTGAATAATAATTATGCTGCTTTTAGATTATGTTTTATTTCTGATTTATGTTATTATGAACAATGATGATATCTGATGTCTAGGTTCGTATCTCATCACCCCACACAAGGAAACACTGACCTCAACTCAGTAGGATGGCCAATCAAGATAAGAACATCTGAAGGGGAACTTCAACTTAGAACACACAGGTGGATGCTCATGGTAGGGTTGGGAAATGCTCCTGTATACAGCAGCAGTCTAATTAAGTGACAGGCAGTGCAGAAATATAGCAAGCAGAACACGGGGACCATAAGTGTGTTGTTAGGTTTAAACAACGGTAGAAACTACCCGAACTATAAAGTATTCAGAAAACCTATTGTTTTGGTATTGATATAGAAAATCAGGTATCACATTGGAACTAGTGCTGGAAATTTTCTATTTTTAGTAGTATCTCTACAACATCAATGAAATGTATGTGCTGGTTGTACTGTACACCTTGGACACCTACTGCAGCAATGAGTCATTCTCTTAACTCCAGCTGAAGTTTTTTTGTTGTGATTCTGTCCTGAGGGAAGGAAAGCCCCTTATCTTCATACACTCCCTCATTTTACTCTATCTCTTCATCCTCAGACAACATTGAGCAGCTTATTGAACACAGATGATGAATGGGTGTGGATTGATGGCAGATAGCAGGCCGCCACTAATTGACACTGCTGTATCACTTAATCTCCCGCCTTTGTATTCCTAGTCCTCCTCCTCCTTTTCTTTTTTCAGCACAGCAATCCATTACAGTCGAGATTAGTTGCTTTAAAGGAGCTGTATGTCCCTCCATGATCTATTATAATGAAATATACTCCAGAGGAGATTGCTCAAGGGCTCTTGTCAAGGGTATGTTTTTTTGGAAGCACTATTCGTTGTGGATGTTGTTAAATTATGGAAAAGCATGTGCTCTTGAGGTTTATTCTCTGCACGATGTACACATTTAATGTAAAAAATGTCTTCTTTTTTTCCCCCAAAGTACATATTAGTTTATTTTCAGTATAAGCACACTCCAAGCTTCATCCATGCTGGAGTTTGCCACTGTAATAGTGTTCTTGGTCAAGGCCCTGCTCAGAAAGGTGAGGATTCATTATCCACCAAGTCATCCCTCTGCTAGTCAGAGCCAACCACACTGGACAGAATGAAGTGCAGGTTGTACAAATCCTTAGGCCTTCTTCTGAGCCAAATCCCTGTCTGTTTGACGCTTCAGCCTCTCTGCTACCGCTGGCTGAACAGAAGTGATTTAACTGGCAAAGCTTCTGCAAGCTCTTTTCTCCTGATCAGAAGTGGGGTCCAGCTTTTGGCAAGGCATTTTAGGCTGGGCAAGGAGACAAACATTCTTGTCGCTTTGTTATTTACTTGGGCCCAGGAACTCTAAGGTGTGTTTTGTTTTTCCGGATAAATCTAATCCGAACAGATAGGATTTCCTGGATTTGTAGAAGTTTGTGTTTTGTATTCTTTATGAAGTGCTTGTAATATACTTTTATCTTCTTTACTGAGGTTTGACTCCTGACACATTGTTACATTTTCATGGCTTGCTGTTCAACATAGTCGTAGTTGCTGCAGCGAACAAGTTCCATGCAGATGCCCTGCTCAAAGGACCCATGAGTAGTTTTCAGTTGAGAGTCTCCTTTTTGTTTTCCTTGTGCTGGGTGGGAATTTCAGCCTGTAACACTCCAATCTGAAACCTGCCTATCCAACCTTGAAGTTACCGCTATTCCACTATCTAACACAAACCATTTCCAAAAGATTTGCATGTGCTCAAACTTCTCCCAGCTCTCTTATCATGTTCTCTCTCATACTCTTCTGCCACTTTGTCATTCCTCTCTCTGAGATCAAGCATTTACTCACTGCGCTCCACTTCTCCCACCCTTGACTAAAGGATATGCTTTCCTTAGTCTCCTCGACTCAGAATCAGCCTCCTTTTCCCCTGGGACCAGCAGAAAGCCGCGCTAGCCCACGGCCAGACGGCTTTTAATCATTTATTTAGGGGCTGTAAGGCCGAGTTCAACTCCACTCTCTCACTTAGTGCACACAGAGACTAGTGGGAGAAAGCAGGGGAAGTGAACGAGAGACGCCGCATTAAGCTCGGATCAAGAAGCGAGTTTGTCAGCAAGCCTGTGAGGAACCTCCCCTTCCTTTCTGTCCAGTGCTTTGCCAAGCACTATGTGTTTTAAACAAGTGTAGGATGGTGCTGCTTCTATTACATTTTCCTGCTTTGACTATACATCCCCCGGAGTTCACCCAGTGAGGCTTCAAAGGAAATGAATGTCACTGGAATTCAGCTAATTTGTCTGGATTAGCTGGGAGCTAAAGAGGTAGAAAAGGGAGAATTTACATTTTTATCCTAATAAAGATGTCATGTCATACATGTAACTAGGTCCATATACACATCCTCGTACGGCACACTGGATGGCTTAATTATCTTAGCTGAAAGTCTAATGAAATACTCTTTTTCTTTAATAATGTTCAGTGTAGAGATGTTAATGATTAACAGTTAATCAATAACTGCCAGTAGTAATTAAATATCAGAAAAAATATTGTACATTAGGTGTTGTACCTGGCCGTGCCACCAGGTAAAGCTTCTTCCTGTTTCATACTGTAGCTATCGATGGATTTCGTCGCTCAGACTATGGGCATGTCCCATGTGGTCAAGCAGAGAGGAGCTAGCAAAGGGCCACCATGACAGAGACTTGATGTCTTGGTGTTGGAAGTCATTTTACATTTTAAAAGCATAGTGCACACACTCTTCAAATGAGGTGTTATCCCTTGTTGTTTTCAGCACTGAGCACTGAGTCAGGAAGGTAATTTCGCATTTATAATTGAACAGAGCAAGGACCTTGATTGGAGGCAACTAATCAGTACTGACCTTTTCTTTGTCTGCATGCCATTAGAAAGTCCTTCCCAGCAGAGCAGTGCTGTTTAGCCTGAGGTCAGTGGTAAAAAATGTCTTTTCCTTAGCTCAGCAATGATTATGTGTAAATAAATATGCCTCTTTCTATGCAGCAGATAGACTTCCCAATCATTAGCCCATAATAGTGGTCGGGAACCTTTCTCAAAATGTAATGACCTAACTCAATTCACAGTACTAATTGACTCTAAGTTCTTAATAGACTGGAGCAGGTGAGTAGAGTTTTTTTTTTAATTTTCATTATGCTGCAAAATGAGGCGATGCATACACCCAAAAACAAGAGTCCAGCCCCATTTTTCCCCCAGCAGGGACGTAGAGGCTGGAGGGTTGTGGGATTAAGGGAAAAGATCGTCAACATAAAAAGTCCAAACTTTAGACTGATCAGCACGAAGGACTGGGGATCAATAAGGACTGTGTGGGGCTTTGAAGCCTGAGAGAAGTTGCCCAATCAATGAAGAACTGTTCACTTATTAGTGTCTTCAAAGACGTGAACAAAACAAGCAGCCTTCCTCCACAGGGCATCATTTTAGTGTTTCAACAAAACACAGAAACATGAAAACTTTTCCTCTTGCTCTCTCATTGGCCTTCGCTTCATCTGTCCCTCCAGCTCAGCATAAGTGGTCAGAGAAAAATAGTCTGCTGCGTTCATGTCAGTTTTTTTAATGTTACAGCATGTGATGTGAATTCAAAAATAGTTTACAATAATCCGATTTTTTTAATGCTCTTCTGCCTCATGATTGAGATTAATAGGGGTAAAGAAAGCTTAAAAACTGCATTTTTAATAGAAACTGGTACGTATTTGTTCATATTTGTGAATAAAAATTGCTTTTCACCATTGTGGGAAATACCAGAAAGTACGCAATATAGATCCATCCATTATTTATACACCGCTTAATCCTTATTAGGGTCGTGGGGGGGCTGGAGCCTATCCCAGCTGACTTAGGGTGAAGGCAGGGGACACCCTGGACAGGTCACCAGTCTATCACAGGGCTACATATAGAGGCAAACAATCACATTTGCATTCACCCTTACAGACAATTTAGAATCACCAATTAACGTCAGCATGTTTTTGAACTGTTGGAGGAAGCCGGACAACCCTGAGAAAACCCACGCAGGGAGAACATGCAAACTCCATGCAGAAAGATCCCAGGCCCAGGCCAGGACACGAACCGGGGATCTTCTAGATGCAAGGCGACAGTGTTAACACATTCTTAAGATCAGTTGCATCTGTCTGGGCCTAAAGTGTGCAGCGTTCTTTCTGTTTTCCCCTGTTATAAGAAAAAATCTCATCTCCACTCCACCGTCCTACTCCAGCTCTTTCCCTCTCCGCCTTTCTCCATTACTTTTGATTTCCTCTCCCTCTCTTGGCTCCGTGCTGTTTTGGTTATCAGTGATTGCCTCAAATGCCTTCCTTCCCCTCTCCATCACGAGAGCTGTAATTTTGTCACACTCTTGCGCAGCAGTGGGCCATGCCAGGGCGTTGCACCTCCTACCACTGACTTCGTATCATTTTCCATCAGCAGGAAATGCAGCAGGAAGCACATTTTTCTCCTTCTTTCACACAGGGTCAGGTGGGGTATGTGGGACTTTATACTCACTTTCAACCATAGCCCATGGATACATTTTTTTTTTTTTTTCAAATCCATACCCTCCAAATGAAATATGAATCAAAAATAGTCCTCCAGGCTTTTGCTTGCCTTGAAAGAAGCTTTAACTCAATTTGAAGTCTCAAGAGGTGAGGAGTTGTTAGCTGGCCTGCATTGCTGTATTTGGATATAAATCATAAAGTGTCAGAACTAAACACAAACTAGGAAAACTTTATTTTTGTAGCTTTCTTCTTGTGCACTATATAGTCATTGTGAAGAGTGTGTGTGCTCATAGATGTGCGACATATAACAATTATTTTTATTTTAAGTTATAAAGGGGTTATTTTCATTGACAAAACTTCTTATGTAACTTTGATGAACAGAGATGAGTTTTTAGAGGTAAATTAACAAACAGAAGTGACAGCTACTTGGTTAATTTATTAATCATTGCAACTTTATTATAGCTGCATTAATTCCAGTGTTGTTTTAAGTAATTTTCTGTGAAAGCCAATCTTATTATGTAGCGAGTTCACATCTAAGTGTAGATTTTTTGCATTTTTTCCTTACTTTGTAACATGTTGCACTTCAACTGTGGTCAGTTTGCTATCACAATAATCTCCCTATAGCTTTTTTTCAGTTATACTTAATGCCTAAGTAACAGTGCTTTTCTTCTGCAGATGTTATGGTAAGCAATAATTTAAACAGCACTGGGAATGGGCAGTTACAAGTGTTGTTGTTGAACTGAATTAGAGGGTTTTGTCGGACAATGCATGCAAATCTGCCTGGCCTGTATATAATTGGTGCATTGTCTACTGGGACAGATTTGAATATATTTGACAAAGTGAATCATTTTCATAATGCTTTTTCTATACCAATGCGTAATGTTAATGTATTTTCTAGTTCTTGCTTGTTATTGTCACTTTTCACATTACATTAGGATCATTGTTTTTGCCGAGTTCATTCTGCACGTCATGTTTGCCTATTTTTATGTCGCAGACACTTTTTATTCAACGCCTTGCCGCAGTATATTTTAACACCATTATATTCTACACATTATTATTCATGTAGTGTGTTTCACACTTTTCATCTACTTGATGCTCGAGTGTTGCATTGCAAATTGTAGGTGGCATTACACTTAATACCCTTCCTTTGCAGTGTTCTTATTTATGCTCTTCACTGCTGGATTCTAATATCATGTGTTGCTGCAGTGGCCCAATTAAAGGTTCATCTTGTCGTATGTCTAATGGAATATTACCTGGATGTTGTTCTGTTTTTCTCCATGCTGTTTAAAGATTATGATTACGAATAGCTGTCTGTTAAATCTGGATTGCGTAAATTTGTGTTTTTTTTCTCTCCATCCCTGTGCAGGAGCAGAGCCCCAGTAACGCAACATCCCTGGCCATGATGCAGGAGCCGCAGGAGGTGGTGGAGGAGACGGTCACCATAGAGGAGGACCCTGGCACCCCCACCTCCCACGTCTCGGTGGTCACCTCTGATGATGGAACCACACGGCGCACAGAAACCAAGGTAAGATGCAAAGGAATACTCAGCTTGGTTATAGTGCATGAATATAGGGTGGCAAAAATGTATCTATAGATGTGTTTAAATACTATTAAAAAAATGTTCATATAGATTATTTGACTCTCAAACACACTATGTCTTTGGGGGGGCTGAGTACCCAACTCTTTTCTTACTGTACTGTTTTTAGAGAATGAGAGCCAGTTAAAAGGTTGAGCTTTGAAATGCTATCAGAAAGTCAGGCATAACCTGCAGATAAAACTGTTGTCTTATCGATTGCGTAGAGCTGACATTCAACATGATACCTATTATTACATCTTTGTAGGAAACCTCAGAGCAGTTGCATTGTTTTGGTACAAAGATCTCACAGTGGCAATACCCCACAAAGTCCTTTTGATCCATTTCAATGTAACTTCAAATTGTGGTTATGGATAGTTGCGACTAAACGGCATGGTTCTGTACCTGCACTCACAGACTTCCATTCTGAAGAATTCTAAATCCCATAATCCTGCAGCCCAAAGTGGTTTCATCTCCTTCTCATGGCTTTCTTTATTTGATTGTTCTTTTGTTATGAGCCAACTCCCCTGGTGTTCTTCCAGTTTTGTGCTTCTTAAAAGCTCTTTTGTTGATTCGTCCTCTGCTGTGTTCTGTTGTTTTTCTGTAAGGATATGAAAACTAACGTGAAGGTGAGTGCACTTTTATACCAGTATGGCTTTTTTCCACCACGCCACCATTTAACATACGCCCTTTCAGGCTACAGCAGCAGTGTGTAGCACGATCTGCATCACAAGCTCAATACACCGATCAGCCACAACAATAAGACCAACGGTGAAATAAATAACATTAATCATCTCACAATGCAATGTTCTGCTGGGGATCCTTAGGTCCTGCATTCATGTGGATGTTACTTTTACACATACCACCCACCTGAATATTGTTGCAGACAAAGCACACCCTTCCATGGCAACGTCACTTCCTGGCAGCCGTTCCTTCCCCCAGCAGGACGGTGTGCCCTGCAAAGACTGCTCAGCAATTGCTCAGGGAAGCACCTAAGAGGTGCTGACTTCACCAGTTGTATTGACCAGCCATGGGATGCGCCAAAACAAACCTAATTCCACGAATGCCTCAACCACCATAACCTAAAGGATCCGCAACCTACATCGTGTTGCCAAACGTCCCCCCACAAGTCATGTTTCAGTGCTTAGACAGTTCAGAGTTATTTTGTTGGTACAACAGGGACCTAGGTAATATCAGGCAGATGGTTTTAATGTTGTGGCTGATTGGTGTAAAACTTTTAAACTCTAAACTACTTAGTTCCTGAGTCACTGCTTGCTGCTTCCACCTCTTGGGTTGGTCCATCCTCTACAATAATATTTCTTTTGCATGTTTTTTTCTTTCTGTCTTTATTTTTACTTCTATAAATCTCACTACATCCCTCAGCAACATATTATAATGTGAGATAGAAAGTGTCTTTAAATGCTCGCTATAATCTTGCGATAAATCTTGAGGACCCACCATAAAGCTGTGGAATTGCAAAATTTTGTGGCTTTTCAAAAAGTGTTACTGCTATAGCCTTTGTAACATTCCACGAACTAGGACAAAGTGATTTGCTACCTTTCTGAAGATGCCAGTGCTGAAAAATAATTTTAAGTGGCATCAGTAGTCTGCAACCAGATGGTGTCAACTGTGCTCCCATTCATGATGTGTTGGAAGACAGTCTGTATTTCACTTCTAAGTCTGAATTCATCACTGTCTGTGCACAGAGAAGAATCTCCACTAGAATCCACAGCAGATTTGCTTGTGGAAAAAAAATAAATCTGTGACATCTTCAGAGAAAGGTGGGGGTTGGAGGATTTTTCTTTTTACTCCTGCATTTTGAGACATACCTGCAAAGATAAGCTTATATTGCGACATTTTGTCTTGGGATTCAGTTGTAAACGTAGTGACAGTCAGCTGCTGCTGCTGTAGGCTTCCAGCGGAGCGGAGAGTGCTAGTGTGGAGCTCTTACTCCAGGGACTGTGAAACTGTAATTAAAAAGCCTGGTCTAATCCCTCATCAGGGAGGACCCATCGCCCTCCAGCCTGTTTACTGCGAGGGGATTGGCCACACACACTCTCTCTGACACACATGTTTTTATGCATTGGGGCACAAAACTTGTTAGGAAAGGCATGCAGTAAAACATTACACTAATCAAGGGCTTTGCTGCCGAGGAAGGGAGAGGAAGGACGATACTTTTAAGGGGCCCGCCATCCTACTGAGAGCGGGGATCGGGTGGTTTCTGGAAGTCACTTTGAGGAGAAAAGCATATTAATGTTCAGAGTGAACTTCTGGAAACTGGCTTCTCTGTGGTGGCAAATGGATGCAGATTCAGCTGAGAATTTAGACAAAAAAGTTCCTAAACTTGTCTTCCTCACTCGTCCTGTCTTTTCTTTTCCTCTTTGCATCTCTTCTCTTTGACTCACTTTCATGTGTTGTTTTTTACCCTCTCTCCTTTTCCATCTCTCTTGTCATTTTTCAGCATCTCCCAGTTTTATTTATGTGCATATCTGTTCATTTGAACCAAAGTCTTGCCATACTGTCTAATGCTAACGCACTACTTTCCCTTGATGGTTTTCCCCCAACTGACTGTTGGAAGATGAAACATGGAAGCTTCTCCCATCTTCCTGATTTGTAGGCAAAATAAAGTTTTTTCAGTGGTAAACATGTTTCTTTTGATTTAGCATCAGCAATATTGCTAGTTAGAACAGTAGGAAATGAACAGAAAATCCATATGGACCTAGAGTATATGGCAGTAAAAGAGATGGGAGTCATGTTGTACATTCAATTGTGTGTTTGTGCTGAGGGGCTAGGGTATGTTCCAGCTGACAAATTCAGTTAATGTGGGAAGTTTCACATATCAAGATGGAAAACAACCATGAATGGCCTTTAAGTGGCAGATTAACTGCTGGCTCTATTTATGTTTTCAATCAGTTCAACTCAATGTGAACTGGCCTGGACCCTGAATGTGTGTATGAGTCCGAGCACATGTACGCACTCAGTTAGATCCACATTTATCCTCCTGTCCCAGCATGCCATGCTTTCCTTTGGCCATCATCCAGCCCTCCTTTCCTGCTGGCAGACACTCTGAATTGGAACACCAGTCATTGTAGAGGAAGAACTCAGTTGGACTAATAAAAGCAGCATTCCTTCTCTTTCCTCTGGATATGAGCTAATGAGACTTGAGGAAGACCACACAAAAAATAATAGCATTTTCACTAGCCTGCACACAAAGGGGAGCCAACCTTAAGTAGGTAGGAGGTATTTATTAACTTCTGCACAAAATGCCAAATGGTAGTTTCATCAGGTGTTATGAAAAGTGAAATGTCGTTGTTGAACAGAACAGAGAACAGAAGCCTTTTCTGTTCAGAGTACACAACTTTCTGTTTTTTTCAGACTCAACAAGCCATTTACAAGCAGATGTTAAAAACAGTTTCTAGAGCGCAGCAAAAACACTCCTCTCTCAACGTGTGCACAGCTGTGTCATTACTCTCCAACCATGTGCATTATAGAGCTTAAACAGCAGGTTGGATGTACACCCATGTGTAATGAAATCTAAAGCTGTTTGCTGAGTTCTCCTCCCACCCATCCCTCCGACTCTAGGTTACCAAAGTGGTGAAAACCATCACCCGCCGCACTTACCTCCCACTGATGGTGGCTGACAACTTGTCAGTGGAGTCCAGGCCTGCCACTCGGACCCCCACCCCGGTCTCCATCTCCACCCCCACCCCATCAGAGATAGACCCAGTAGGATGCTGAACCCTGTGTGATTTTTGTTGTGTTCTCTCCCTCTGTCTGCCTCCCTTTTCCTGTAACATCGGGTTTAAAGACATTTAGCTAGCCACTCGAACTTCCTAACGTTGCGATGAAAATAGCTGTTTCCACCTCCATCATCTTTGCAATTGGGTTGAAAATTAATCACGGGGCTCACAATCACAGGCTGCTTGAAAACCTGAATTACTGCCTCATCCTCTCCCACTAACCCCCGGCCACCATGTCCATTTAAACTCACAATAAAGTGAATGCCGCAGAGGTTGTGAAACCTCTTACAGTGCTGTAAAGTGGACAGTTTGACGCCTGCTGCCTTTTGCTCTATTTTTAACAGTTTGGTAAACACTTAAAGATTGTGTCTAACTGCCTGTGGTTGTTTTACACATTTTTCAGTGCTGTGACTTTCCATGCATTTAAAAACACATCTGTAGTATTGCTACATATGCACATACTCACGCTCTCCACAAATTTAGCAATTCTCTTTTAGCTCTGTTTACCCCACTTCAGCATATTTCAGAGGCTCCTCTGAAACTCAGGCCCCTCGCCTCCCCTTGCGTGACGGTTTAACGCCTTGTGAACTTGAGCATACATCAAAGAGTGTTTGAAACCTGTGTGATGGCTCCCCTTGCAGCCCTTGCAAATCGCCTAAAAAGCTGTGTTAGTACAAGGCAGCTGGGCATGTCAAGGCTGGGAAGCTGTAGCATTCAGCGTGCTCTCCTTTAAGCCTCTGACAGCCAGAAAAGAATAGACTAAAAATATGATAAATAAAGTGTGATAAAATGGCAAGATATGAATTAAAGAATACAGATTTTATTCATGATCTGAAAGACTTCAGTGTTCTTGTGAAGCTGTATCTCTTAGGGAAAGTGTGTAAAAATATAATTAACTGAATTTATTATGCCAACATAATCACCTCATGCATGGTATGACATTCAGCCCTGGCTCCTGTTGTCCCCTTGAGGCCCTCAGTTAGCATTAGGACCAATGATGTGAACACCAGCCTCACTTAGTTCATACTATGGCCCATCACTGTGAATCAAGAAGATGGAAGTAAGATTGTTATTCCAAGGTCATACTTGTCCTTTAGCTAATGTGAATCAAGCAAATGAGCTCTTTATTTTAAACTGCACAAAGCCAAGGCAGAGTGGCATCAAAAACAAACGTAAACTGCTCAGTAATTACTCAGAGCATGGAAATGAACCTTGATGTTCCTGAAATAGGCTTTGTTATGTAGCTCACAATCAGGGTGTAATCAAGAAACAAGGCCACTGAAGATTTCTATTTGTTTCAACCAAGTTAATGAGGATGCCGTGTTGAACAACAATATGAGGTTTGTGCTTTTGCTCTTGGCACCCTCATCTGCAGTGCGGGTTAATACTTCGTTGTGGTTTCTTGATATTGTTACATGCCCTTGCTTGCTACTGATTAAAATCAAAATTATGGCATTGATGAGAAAGTAAAGAATGCATTTTACAATTTAGAAGGCTGGTGTTGAAAATTAAGACCATCAGAAACAGTAATGAGCAAAGTGTTTTTGGTAATTCTTTTCTTTTCCCCAAGCACTATCAAGTGTTGGTCTACTGTTGTCAAGTAGGAAAGAACCTCTCCACAACACCTTGTCAGCCACAACATGAACTGCATCAGACTTGCATCCCGGCAGATGATGATTAATTTTCATCTACCTCATTAATTTTGAAGATGAATTTATAGCCGCGTACAAAATAGCCAATTATCGGCCACAGCAGAATTCACTGGGCAGAAAATTGGTTTCTGTATGGGCGGAAAGCCCAGGGAGGGACTTGGGTTGCTGTCTGTAATTCTCTAGTCAGACAGCCTCAGAGACAACAGACGAAGTTATTTAGCTAAAGGATGAAGTGAGCATGAGAAATAGATACATGCAGGTCTGGTTGTTACAGTCCCCCAGCTACACAGTGTGATGCTACCTTGCCTTCCTGGGGCCTGCAGGATTTAAGGTCCAGCAGAGCTGTGGCACTTCAAGATGGCTCTTTTACAGCACAATCCAGGAGACTCAGTCCACCGAGTCTATACTTACTGTGTATATACAGTAATTTGAGTTGGGGTGTTTGTCTTAGAAGAGATTATTTTAGCATATGTACCTGTATCTTTTTCCAGTTTCTTATTGTAGATACCAATTGGCCATTTTGTCTAGAACCTCTTCCAGAGCTGTTTTGAGGGGAGAAAAAACATCTACATAAGTGTATGTACTTCTGAGTGGCCCTGAAAAACTACTCGATGAGGCTTGAGTGATTGGTTAAACTAAAATAAGACAACAACAGCAATTACCATTTATTCTGCCCTCCTTGATGTCCTCTTCAAGTAGCCATTACCTCCTCTCAAACATCACCATCAACAATGTAAAATTTGTGATAAAAGCAAATACGACTAACAGCAACACGCCAACCATCTTGGTTCCCAGCAGTGTTCTGTTTCTTAGAACTGAAGTTACAGGCATTAAATACTGTTTGTCATTGGTTTGGAGTGCTTGAAATTGATGATAAAGCTTTTTCAAAACAGTTGTGTCATCTTGTGAGTCAAGTGGACGGCTGATGTTAGATTGTGTTAGCAGGATGAATGCAGTTGGAGGGAGACTGTGCTGTGATAGGTGGTTAAGTTATGGTAGGTTGGGGGATTGGTTGTCCGGGTAGGTTGAGTCAGTCAATAGAGCAGATCCAGTCTAATCTGAAAACTACACTGTAATGAGACACCATGTCTGTAAACATTCATGCCACTAGCAAAGTAGCTATCAAAATTCAACTTTAAAGACTGTCACCGTGTTTCCAATCAGTAGCCTTCCTGATTGATAGAACGGTGACACTCCTTAAAGTTGAATTTGGTCGGATAGCATCACAAGGGCATTACGACCAGTACACCTCTTCATCAGAATTTAATTTTAGATTGAGCAGAAAATGAATCCAAATCAAGGTCAGCATCACACATGTACAGATTTAACGCTTGAAGAATCCATAATTTCATGAATCACAATTTTGTTGCACTGTGATGCACCACAGTATCCTAGAAGGTTGAAAAACTGAATCCAGCTAACTCTGAAGTTTGAGCATAAATTGACAAATGTTCCTCTGCATCAGGATTGAAATGCATGTTTTCATCTGGACAATAGTAATAACAATTAACATGTAATTTACACACTGTTATGCGTGTGTTCACTCTGAAGCTGACACGCCCATATGTCAGTTGGATCTAAACATTATTTTGCTTTATTGCTGTACAACACTGTCTCACACATCTATCTGTTCTCTTCTACAGGTGACTAAGATGGTGAAGACGGTGACCACCCGCACAGTGCGTCAAGTGCCCCTCGGCCCTGATGGTCTGCCCCTGCCTGAGGGCTCGTCCCCACTGGGCAGCTACACTGATTCCATCGACCGGCGGTACATGAAGAATGGAAATGACCGCTTCATCACGCCTCAAGCAACCTCCACCCTGACGCGCTCCTACAACAACTCCTACAACGATTCTTATGGCGAGACACCTGAGAGCCAGTACGTTCGCCACTACGGCCTGCACGATGGCTACGCTGATTTGACGGATAACTATGGCAGTCTGTCACGTGGCGTCAACTTCCGGCCGCCACGATACCCCTACTTGCCCAACAGCTACCGGCCGGAGAACAGCTACACGCTGCCTATTCGCAAGGATGACTATGGCCATGTGGCACAGCCCCAGGTGCCTATGGGTAGCAGCACTGTGGATCTGAACCGCTCACAACCAGAGCGCTTCCAGCCTGAGCCATATGGCCTGGAGGATGATCGCCGCAGCTTGGGCCCTGAAGAGGAAGAGCCATATGAGCTGGAGCCCGACTACTCCACTGCCAACCGACGTACCTTGCCAGGGGCTAACCGGGGGCGCACTCACCGGGAACCTCTTCGTGATGGGCCCCGAATCAGGTGAGGATAAATAGGAATGCAGGAAACACATGGTCTGCTAATCAAAGTGTAAATGTACAGATACATTTGCTGAGAAATGTTTGTTATCCATATCTGGTGTTGAAAACCTGACAGACTGTTTTTAGTGGTTCAGTTTATAATTGCTGGAATGAAATGACAGTTTTATGAAAGGGTGCAAGTTCATACAATATATGTGTTTTCATTTTTGCATTGGACAGTGAGTTCTTGTTCATATGCATGAGCACAGTCTATGCCTTGCCACAACATAAGATGAGACATGGGCATGATGAGAGAGAATAAAGAATACCTGTCTTGTTCTCACCATTAAAAAGACTACATTACAGTAAACGGATGTCTCCTCTCCTTAAGAAAGTTCTTGAGAAAAGAACTGAGGAGAAAACAAGGCTTTGATTGCTGTTTTTCCTGCAAGTGAAGAGTGAACATGTGTTTGTGTCAGAGGTAAAGAGGCGGGAATGATTGGAGATGTGACAACGAGGGACGGAATAGAGAGAGCAGGAGAGGACAGCAAGCTTTTGTCAGTCATCTCTCAAAGCCTTTCCCTTTTTTAGCAACCTTTGTTGAGGAGTATAACCCCTTGCTCCAGCAGGCAGAAAAAAACATCCCCAACAATAAGACCCTAAAATGGACTCTTGTCTCCTAATAGCTTCCAATCATTTAGGTTCCACCCAAAGGGGAGTCTGGGAAAAATGTCCACCCTCAAGTAAATTGAATCAACAGTTTGAAGTTGAGTCGGTCGGAATTGTGTGTTAAAGACCCTCTATTCGATCAGTGATCTGTAACAGAAGGATATTTTCAAGTTCTTTGCACTTTTCCACCAATCTGAGGGCAAAATGTTTGGGCCTGGAGCCAGATCGAACTAGAGCGAGTGGCAGTAAATGGCCACACAGGCAGCAGTGCAAATCATTGTTTTTGTCATGATCAAAGGTGCCGTCGATTTCAGGTTTGCCAGCTTGTTAATTAAGCTTATATACACACACATTTGTGTATTTGCAACTAGCTGGATTTAAACGCTGCAGCATTGATCTGCACGAGGCTCAAAAGAGCAGATGCCTAATCAGACTCTGTCTTTGCACACTTTGACTTCTATGTGACACTTACACACACACAGTATCCGTCTGTCTTACACATACACACTCTCAGAAAAATTCCACAATCTTCAGAAAATGAGTCATTCCCCCATCCGCCTAGTGAGAGGCGCTTGCCGTGACAGGCAATTTGTAGCCTGCCTTACATGTGTCACAACACAGCCCTAACAGCCACATACACCCTTTCAGACACACACACTGACAGCTGCTCACGTGAATACGCAAAAACAAACACACATGTTTGAAGCAACTAGACTTGCTGCTATCTGGGGTAATTGCAGCAGGAAACAAATTTCAAATCTTGCTTTCTGTTTGTTTCTTTTCTTAGTTTCACCTGCACTCACATCACCTGACATAGAAACACAAAGCACCGTTACACTATATGCCTTTTTTTCCCTCACAGGAACGGTGATAGTCAGATCTCACGGAGTGCCCAGTCTCTCCTGAGCACTCACACCGCGATTAGTATTCTGCCAAGAAGGGACCGGCGACTCCAAAGTGCTGTAATGAATCTGGGAATTAAAATGGTTTAATTACAGCTTATCATTGCATTTCAAGCCCTCAATTATGCTCAGACACAAATGAAGATGTTTAGTACTAAAACGGCTTTCCGCATTGGCACCAAGCGCTCATTTTGTAACTGCTGTGGTGTCCGCGTGTGTTCGCCTGTGGATTTGAATCATAAAATGTCATCGGGATTCCTTGAATGTGCCTCACTTTTAGAGTTCACTGTTGCATAGATGGAAGGCTAAATTAGAGAAAAAGGTGATTAAATGAGTGAAAACACATAAAAAATGTGGAACCTTCCATAATAGTTGCAAGGGGCCACTGCATGCTTTGATGAAAATGATACAAATTGTATGCTTTGTCATCTCTCTGAACACATTTACTGATGTCTTTGGCACTGGTAAAAAATATAGACTGTCACTTTAGTCACTTAACATCTAGCAGCACCAGCAAATTGAGCAGTTTTTATGCTGAAATCTAGAGTTACACCTTTTCTTCTGGTCTTCTTGAACCAAAAAAATGAACAAGATCATGATAGGATGTTAGCTCCTTAATGTAGCACACCCATATGAAAGCATCTGCATTTGTTATGTTTCAGTCCCCATTGACTTAGATTTCCCTCTGCCATCTGTCTGTATTAGTCAAGTAGATTATATGATTTTTAATAACCTATTTTTAATAGAAACCAAGAGAAAAAGTTTTAATTTGACTTTAATCACCTTATTTTGAATTACTAGGCAATTTCTCGAGATACACAAGTAATAATTTTAATGATACCACAACAATGAAAAACAAACAAATAAAAAATTTGTTCACACATAAAAATAAACTAAAGCTCTCACTCAGAGACACATTAAAGAACGAAAGCAAGTAAAACCTGGAGGGCGACCATGGCGGAGCACAAGGATTAAGGCTGTCAGTGGACTGCAGTGTCCAGATGGGGACCCTTCACCAGTGATCAGTCCTTGGAGTGGGCCACCGGGAGTGTGTCGTGTACGTGGAGGTGGTGTGGGACACAGGATCTCGAGTGTTTTTAGACACCAAATTCTCATAAGGGAGACCACTGGTCCCACCGACTGCAGCCTCAATCTGAGGAGGTCTGTTAGTTCGGATGGGGGTGATGATTGTGCCAGGCAGCTGCGGTCTTGGGAGATCTGCATGGAACCCGCAGAGAGAGCAACGGAGGGCGAGGGGTTGCCATTATCAAGAGATATGATTGGCAATTATGAGCCAGTGCAGCTGAACTTTACGTTTTTGTCATGTGCTTTCATGGCAGTTTGCATCTGTTGCGTTTAAGTGAAACTATTAAACATTCTATCAGACAGCGTTTTTATTGCTATCGATTTAGTGTCTATCACCGGTACATATCACTGTTGTTTTTTATGGACTGAGCCTAGTTGAAAGTGGAACTGCTATATGGAAATGCTATGACTTCATTTCGAGGCAATTTTTACATTGTTCTGTTTCAGTTTTACTGAATTTTGTCCATATTCAGTTGAGATTTTTCTTGCCTTTGAAACACTTTAAAGCTATCTGGTAGAAAAGTGATGCATCAATAGGGGTTTTTAGTATTACATTTAGTGTTTTCCTAAAGGTAGCTGAAAATGTAGCTATTGAGGGAGGGAAGGACATCTCATTTTCATTCACCGCCTGCTCAGACTTTGCAGATATGGTACATGTCTGCCTCCTCTATCTCTTTTCCCCACACTGTCTTGATGTGGTTGCATCTTAATCCCTCCCACTCCATCCTAACCCATTCTTTATGTGTGTGTGACACAGTTTATGTGTCCACAAGCTCCTGTCTGTGGGTGTGGGTGTCTTTATGCCAGTGTGATTAATAGCTGCTTTTGAACTGCCAGACTACAGGGGCGTCTTTAAGCTAATCTCTAATGGCTCATCTCTCCTTGAGCGATCCGCTCAGCTTCACCTGCCCACCTGCGTCCCGGGGTCACCACACACACATGCAGATATATAAATACGTGCATACATTCTCACATTCACTCAGCTCTTAATTGAGGGGGGAGGGGGTGTCCTAATCTAATCCAACAGAGTCCATAGGGAATGGCCTGTGGAAGGGATGTGACACTAGCCAGCTCAGCCCTCATCCCCTCTTCCTCGAATCTGCCAAGAGGCTTTCGCAGAGAGCCAAATTCTCTGTTAAATACTGTCCTTCCCCTCTGTCATGACTGAGGTTTTTCAGAAGCATCCCTTAAATTATAGAAGAAACAATGTCAGTGTCAGTGAAACAAGTGATGTTGGTAGTTGAAAATGCCATCAAACACCCTGAAAAATTAGAAAGTGGCAAGATATGAACAGTCCAGCTTTTCTGGGTTTTTTTAGTATCATTTTATTTTTCTTCCCTCTCCAGAGACTGTTGTGCACATTAAAACAGATATTGCCCATAATTCAAAATGAGGAATATGTTCAATAGTGAGTCAGTGAACAGCTCATAAATGCTGCCGAGATGATATGTGTACATATGAGATGCAAACATCTTCATCTGCGTCTCTAATCCTTTCAAGTGTATGTCCATTAATGGGCCTGCAGAAGAGGTGGGTCATGCATAGTCGCAACTGAAGGATGATGAAAGTAATTGACAGAAGATGAAGGAACAGAAGAATAGTGAGGATGTGACAAAGTCCAGATGAATAGATGAATGCTGAAGTTTGCGGACATGCATGCATCTGATATCTGTTGTCTTTTGTTCAGTTCTTTGTGTCATAGAACAAAACAAGTAAACCCACGCATCTGCAGATGAACGCACAGATACACACAAATAGCCCGGACATTTAGCAGCTCGATTAACATGAGGAGAGTGATCTGCTGTAATCACGCTCAGAGCCCTGCGTCTGGCGGCAGAGAGCCCTTTCACATCCTATGAATACACCCTTCCCTGTACACACAATGGCGCCAATTTAAATGCAAATCCTGACATTCCCATCGCTCAGCCTTGCGACGCCTGCTTTACCAAAAGCCCCGCCGCATCAGGCCAGATCTAAATGAGCCACGATCTGCACAACTGTACAACTTATCTGTGTGTTGAAGAGAAAATGTATGAGAAACACAGTGTGACGGATAATGAGAGGGAAAGCCACTGAGAAAAAGAGATACTGTGCATGACAACAGAGGCGGCGGTTATGTGTGCAGGTCTGTGCCATGACGATGATGCTAAGATTGTGAGCTGCCCCTTTCTTAGGGTGGGTTATTCCTGCCTCTCTTTGCCTTGTCATGTCCAATGTTCCGCGACACACGAGATCTGGATGATGGCCTCAGAGCGTGGGAGTGAGTGTGTTTAGATCTCAAAAACATTTAGTAACCACCAGCACGTGCACTCATACTAGCAAATTTCCCTGTTTTTCCATGTACTCTGTCATGCTGCTCAGTGTTTTCGCCAAACCTCAAAGCAGCAGTCGTTCTCCAAATGATGTGCTGTAATCAGGCTCTTGATTGGCCCCTCCTTCCACACTGTGGTTACTGGCTGCCTATAGAGGTTTGTGGCTCCCCAACATGTTCCACAAAGTTGAAAAAAATATGAATAAACTGATGATGCACCAGATCCACTTCAGTTTACGTTAGCTGCGTTTCTTTCAATGCTTTTCTTTTCCTGACATGGATCCATGTGCTGTGGTTCTCTTAGCTTGCAGCATTTGGACAGGAGGTCGCACTTGACAGTAGTGGTGTCACACTCCATCTCTATTAATCCTCTTTACATCCATCTGAATAGGGGATTTAGTATCTTCTAACAATGTTGAGGCGGGAGTTTTCCTCTCAGTGCATCTCATATCGATTTCCTTAGCAGTAAAATGCACAGTCGTGCCGTTAAAACCAATATGTTACTGTGAGGCTTGTGTAAAGGAAAACTCAACGGAGGAATACGCCTGAGCTGATATGGCATGCAGAAACACCCCCTCCCCCTTCACAGTATGCCTGGGAAGAAGTGTAAAAACACATAATTAACATAAAACTCATTAAAATTAAAGCTTGGTTTGGAATTCTCTGCCAACCACCGACGTTGGCCACCATTTTGTTGCACCACCAACCACCATACATCAAAGATGGTGAGAGGAGACCAGCTGGATTATGTAATGAGAGTAAACAAGCCTCAAGCTGTGGGGTGGGTGAGGGGATGATAATAGCTGTGCATAAGTACACAACCCTAATTAAATTCCTCTCCCTATGTCATAACTTTCCCTACCAAAATTCTCTCATCCTTTTACACAACTCAGTGGTACATGTTCAAAACCTAGATTTTTTTTTTCACAAATATTAATGTCAACCAGTAGTAAATGTGACTCCCTTGACTCCTCACAGTGGACCCTACAAGTGAAAAGTCTTTCCTATGATTAAAGAGCCTTAAGTCAAATAAATAGCACGCACTCCAGCAACAAATGATCTGTCACTGAAATTGAGTGCCCATATTTTCACCCATGTTCCAATAGAGAATTGATGAGGCTGTCTTTGGACTAAAGAACCATACAGAAAAGGCTCTTTGAGACTTGGGAAATAGTGAATCATTGAAGGAAACTCCCTTGCGGACCCCCTGGACTCCCCTCATCTTTTGCCATTTAATTCTGTCTCCGAAAATGAGCAGAGCTCGATGCTGTTAAAGTCCTCAGCTCTAACAGTAGTAATGCTAATGAGGCTAATGCTAGTAGAGAAGTCCCAGAGTGATGGTCATTAACATTTTAGCAACTGCATGCCAGTGTTCAGTGCTGTGAGCAAAGGGAGCCCTTGAGGCATCACCAGGGCTCATAGTCCTCCCCCAGGGGACAGCATAACTCTTTTCTCTTTTTCTCTGTTCCCTAGGGGAAATCAAACCCTTTCTCTGCTGTATATGGTGGCTTCCTAAAAAAACTTCACAAGACTTTCCTTCAAAGCCTTTTCGTTGGTGTTGACTTGTCTCTTCTTCTTTGTGAACTGCCCGTTTTTTCTTTGTGCAATCTTCCCCTGTCTCTCAGTCACCCTCTCTAAGACTTTATGTTTGTTGAAGTCTGACATGTTTGTTGCCGCCACCTGACAGGAAGAATAATAAGGAGATTGTTGCCTACCTTATTGTTCATATTGCAAAGAATTGCCACCACAGCCCTTCTGACAGACCTGTTAATAACAGACCACAGTTCACCAGGTGTTCCCCTCACTCTCTGTCCTGCACGCTGTCCCTTCCGTCGCTCACTTATTTTCATCTCTTACTCACCCCTTCCTCTACTTTCCCTTTTCCCCCTCATTAGTCAGTGGCTCTCACCTCAGTTGACTTCTCTCAATGTCTTCCCCCCGGCTGCTTAATTCTTCTCTCAGACAAATCTGTCTGAGTCACCCTCTATTTACCTCGTCCATCTCCCTCGTCCTAACCGTCCTCTCCTCTTTTGTCTCCCAGAGGGTATCCAGATGACCCCATTGAGGCAGAGCTGATCGATGAGCGCCACCCTTACATCCACGGCATGTATTCAGCACCACTGGCTCAGCCGGAGAGAGGCAGCATGGCCAGTCTGGACCGCATGGGTGGCCGGCGTTCGCCCTCCATCGACAGCATCCGCAAAGATCCACGTTGGCGTGACCCAGATCTCCCCGAGGTCATCGCTATGCTAGGCCACCCCATCGATCCAGTCAAGTCCAACGCCGCTGCCTACCTGCAGCACCTGTGCTACGAAAATGACAAGATTAAGAAGGATGTGCGGCAGCTGAAGGGGATTCCTGTTCTGGTGGGGCTTCTGGATCACCCCAAATCCGAAGTCCATCGCAAGGCTTGTGGTGCCCTGCGCAACATCTCCTATGGCAAGGACAATGACAACAAGGTGGCCATCAAGAACTGTGACGGCATCCCGGCACTCGTTCGCCTGCTGAGGAAGACCAATGACATGGAAGTTCGAGAACTCATCACCGGTAAGATAAACATTTCTATATGAAATTAATAGTTTGACATTGTAGAAAATGTGCTCTGTCTTGTCTGAAGTTTGAAAAGATTGATACGACATACTAAATATGATAATACAGTCAGCAGTTGGTTAGCTTAGCATAAAGACTGGAAAAAGGAGTGAAATGGTTAGTCTGGCTCTGTCTAAATGTAGATAATCTGCCTACCAGCATGAAGCTCAGTAATTAACATGTTGTATCTTGTTGCTCACGTGCAAAAAAATAAATAAAAACAGGAAGTTGAAACTCTGAACCTCAAGCAGTTAGATCACACATTTTATTTCTGGCAATTTTGTAAGTAAGACTTATAGAAGAGAGTGATTTTGAATATCGTGATTTTAAGCTTAGATTGGTTATCTGACCAAATAGCACATCACTGAAATGTGAAGATTTTTTTATGTTTTCAGAGTTTTTGGCCCTGATAAATAGTTTTTAAGATATAACATACCTTTTAAACATGCTGGCAGGTTTTGAATATTGAGTTAATAGGAGCATAACGATGTAAAGAGGTTGATTAAGTGTATTTGCTCAAATGTTAAACTGTTCCTTACTTCCAGTGAACAGTAGAATGACAAAATGACATTAAAACATTAACATTATTTTAATTAAATAGTTTAAAATAATCCAAGCAGTATTAATATTCTTGTTAAACTACTTAAGCCACATATTGTCACATAAATACTATTTATGAAATGAGCAGAAATTGAATCTGTATGGTGGGTAGATGTCTTGAAATTATGATGTGAGGATGTGATCGTATCATTTTCTTGTTGGACAAATAATTTGCAGTTTGGTGTTCTGACAGCTTCATTTTTATGTACGAAGTTTTGCTTCCAGTTTTCACATCACAACATGTCAGTGTCAGAATATATTTAACTCAATTTGTCGCCACCATATCATCCAGCTCCACTACAAGCTCTCAATCAGAGCATTTTGTGAATTTTTATGTTCATGTTTTTCTTCAAACTACTTTAAAAAGATGTGTCATGTAGCTGATGTTTTTTTCTTAAATCAGTGCAGCAGATAGGTGTGATAGCATTCCTCCTTGTAAGACATCATTTATGATCACCCCACTGTGAGTAAAGGATTCTTTACAAAAACCACCTGCACAGCAGTCAAGCCTGTTGGCTGTCCTCTCCACTGACTGTGGGATTCCTCTTTCTGTTGGCCTAATTAGTTTCAACTCTCTTTCACATACTGAAGTGCTGCTTTGAAGCCTTTAAGCCGATATGATAGTACCTTAGTATGCCAGTCCTTTCCAATCACTAGCTGCATACTTCACTTCACTTCTGTATTCCGTCCAGTTGGCTGCCATAATCTTATGCTCAGCATAGTAATGCAGGCCTGTGAGTCATGTATCATCATCATAGACCCCTTGCATTATGTGATAACTTTGTGTCCCAGGCATACTTGCTTAATTAGCACTGAAGTGCATAATTCCCTATATGCTAGTAAGGAGAGATAGCCGTGCATTCAAAGCTGTAATTAGTCATTCTTTTAATTTTAGAGAAGATACATTTTCAGTAAATGGCTTTGCAGAAGTCTCTTCTTAGCACTTGTTGAGCTTAACATAAGTTAATAAGCAAATTAGTGAGTCTTAAATCAACAGTGATCATAAGGATCACTGTTGAGTCATAATATAGAACAATCATTGTAATAATATATGATTAACCTTTACACAGCACTGTAAGCAGGAAGAGACAGATAGAAAGTGGAAGGATATTCTATAGAAAAGCTGAAAGCGTATAAATATTGATCCTAGTGGAAAAAAGCTATTAGCTGCATTCTGTAATGAAATATGTTTTAATTCCTTTAAGAGGAGCTATTGATTCAGATGCTGTAACAGGGTTTCTTCTCCTTGACCTGGTAAATGTCAGCTGGGGAATACAGTTGTGTGTGTGTGTGTGTGTGTGTGTGTGTGTGTGTGTGTGTGTGTGTGTGTCTGTGTGTGTGTGTGTGTGTGTGTGTCTGTGTGTCTGTGTGTGTGTGTGTGTGTGTGTGTGTGTGTGTGTGTGTGTGAGCTCACATAATCCTCGACACGATTGGTTTGACCTGACACTCTTTGGATGGTATGCACACTTTGCCATGTGAGAAGGGGCTTTTGTTTTCAGTGTACACGTGAAAAATGAGAACCGCTCTAAAGTGAGATACTTGACCTTTGTGGAGTTGCTGCCAAGTGGAAAATACTGTGTGCTCACCACCCAAACACATGAAAGGAGTTACTTTTTAGACAATTTTACAATTTTGAGTAGAAAAATTGTGATTAGTCTGGGTTTTGCCAGCCGTCAGTGGTTTCTAGCTGGGTGTCATTTTGTGAATATCTGTGAGGCTGTGAGGTAAATATCAGTAACACATACTGTACTAGCTATTGACTGCTTCATTCCAGACGTATTGACAGTGATATCAGTTCTTCAATACCCCGTGCTTGTTGAACTGTTGTGTGCATGCAGTGTTGTCTCCTTTGGTGTGACAAAGATGTTGCGGTGAGCGATGACTGTGCCGCAGCAGAAAGGATTGCCTTTACAGCACTATGGTGCTCAGTATCGTTGCTAAAAATAACCCTGCACCACAAGACAAGGAGGACAGAATGGAGGGAGGCTTTTTGCCCCTCTCTCACTCATTATCCAACCGTCCCTTGCTCATTCTAATTTTTTCACTCCTTCATTCATTATCTACACTTTGGCTGATTCTCTCTCTCTATCTCTCTCTCTTTCTCTCTCACTGATTTTCTCTCTATCCCTCTCTCCAGCTTTAGGTTTCCATTGCCAGTGCTCCGGCCTCAGTGAAAACAGGCCAGTCACAATGCAAGCTCAGCTTACAGCCTCAGCCAGTGTGGCTGGAATTGGCCGTGTTTTTCTACAATTAAATATAATTGGGGGGTTTTAAATATAGGCCCCTTTTCTTAGTCCATGTGTTTAAGAGTTTGCTCTTGGAGTTTGTGCTGTCCCTGTAAAACCACAGAGAGCTCTGTTTTCTACAGGGGGAAACGGGTGACGTGGAAGCGGGTTTATTTTCCAACACATAAGACAGACAGACAGACCAGTCGTTCATATTTTTAGAGCTTCGTAGCGTTCAGAGTAATTCTATTTTCCCTCCCGGTAGGCTCTGGGCTGTTTGTGCCCTCCAGCAATTCCCACTCTGGAAATGTAGATTATTAAGCGGATTTGTCTCCTGTTTTTCCTGCAGGAGATGTCTGGGTTTTTCTGGACTGACAGTCAGGCAGGTGCCTGCTACAAGCCTTTGTCGTTTGGATGAAAAATGCATATGTTTGCTGGGATTTAGGCTAGAAGAGAGATAATGTCTAGACGCACATGAATGCCCTGTGCCAAGCTTTTGTGCTTTTGTGCATAATATAAACAGTGTTCTCTCACAGCTGCTTTAATTTAAAGTAGAAAAACATTTTTGACACTGTATGCGGTTTTAAAATTGGAAGAATAAATTACAACAAAAACACAGCATTTACGGTCAACTGTGAGATTATTAAAGGTTGACACGGTAGTGTTTAGGTTGATGAACCAGCAACTAATTTAACAATTTTCATTAAAATCTGAAATCAGCTTTAAAAGACACAACACAACGTTAGCATTCATTTGGAGGTCTATTGTTTGTCAACCTGAGAAGCAGAAAAGTAATATTCACCCACGCTGCGCAGTCAGGTGATACTTCTCTGTGCATTAGTCACTATGAGCTACTTTAAGTCAGTTCATCTATTGCCACCACTAAAATGGACTTTATTAAAGCTGGGTTAAAACATGGACAATGTTTAATATTATATGCACTTAAGAATCTGTTGTTCAAAAATTTACTCCTTCATTGTAGTAGAAAAAAAGTACTGACACTTTGAATTTTTTTTTTTATCTGTAACTTCATTGCTACTGTAGTGCAGCAAGCTCCTGTGTCAAACTGTCCTTCACCTCTGCAGTAACAGACAGCAAAATGTTTTTCACAGCAGGCATGTAAAGAGCAGGAGAACTATGGTTGTATTTAATGACATGTTTTGTAACGGATGAGTCTAGGGCTGCAGCCATTGATTATTTTAGTAGTTAGGTACTCTGCTGGTTATTCTAGAAATCAATAACATAATCAGATAAGAAATAGTTTTGATTTATTAGGAAGCAATGGTACATTTAAAAAAAAGAACAAGTAAAACAGATATTTTACAGTGAACCGATAAGTGGTTTCCTTTGTAGAAAAATTACAATTCCCATTTCTTAAATTGCACACCCCTGTACCTAAAATGAGTCCTGTGCGGAGTTTAGACATAATTCCAGCTCTCTGGGAAAAGTTAGAGAGATAAAGAAGCATATTCTGACAGGCAGAATAACAGGCTGTCAGAATATTCTCCACAGTTACTTTGAGGACATCCGTCAGAATTTGGCAGGATTTCAAAAAGGCTTCTGTACTTGACTCTGCGCTTTACTTGCCTTCCTCTCAACTAGCACTCATATTGTTAACAATACCTTTTGTGGGGTCCGCTCTGTGGCCTGGATGCCTTCTATAGCGATGCTGACACACTGATGTTGTGTTATTGTAGTACAACAATTTTGGTTAACTCACTTTTTTTGCATTGATGATCTTTAGTAATGGAGTTCCGGTAGTTTCTCAATGAATTGTTTCAGCAGCGGCTGCATTCATGTGTGCTTGAGTGGCTTACTAATCCACTCGGTGGGACTTTGTTAGTGTTATTAATTACACCTGTGGCTTCCTTGCAATGATGGATCAAAAGATCCTTTGTGAAAAGGGTCTATGGATACTGTTAAAGTCTATCAGCAAGTCTCAAGGCAGAAGTGAAATCGCATTTGACACTGTAAAATAAACCAGGCAGAAACAACGAAAAGAAGCACAGTTGGTGATATTTTTCATTTTACTCAGAACTACTGACAAAACAGCATCAACATCATTAGCTTGTACATCCCCTCTCAGCTGAACTATGAAGGACACTGCAGGACAATGAGTACAGTTCAATGCCGTATTTAACTCTAATGGTGGACAACTGTGGAATCTGAAGAATACACATCAAATTGAATTAAGATTTCTACCCCTATGGTATCCTCACTGCTGTCCCTTCATCTAATATATGCACATATTGCTGCATTACAAAACACTTAAACACAGTGTCAACATGATGAACTGACCAGCACTGACCAGTGAGTGTTCACTAAATATGTGATCAAACTGCACAGTGTCCATCGTGCTCATGGTTACTGACTACAGATGCAAATTTTAAACATTTTTTTCAACCAACAGTCATCCACTTTTACAATCAATAATGGATTGATCGCTAAATTTATGAAATACAGTGGACGTTTTTCCATATAATTAAAAAAACATTCAGCTGCCAACATGTGATGTTTGCCACAAAATTTATTCAAAGCAAACTACAGGGTACTGAATTGTAGCAATAGCAATAGCAATATGTATTAACTTCATTAAAACTGCTTTCAACGGTTGCCCCAACAAAATCCAAAGAACTTAACACTACAAACAAGCTGCAGTCTGTCATGGTAACTTACCTGTACAGTTATTTATCTCTTTGCAGTTGTTTGATGTCAAAATAATCCTTACAACTGATCTACATGATGTCCTTATGGGTATTCAGGAAACACACCTGTAACTCCATCTCTTTAAGCAGGAAACACACCTGTAACTCCATCTCTTTACGCAATGCAACCAGGTACTAGAGCAAATGTACAATGTTCTCTGACATGCGTGTACCTTGTATTCTGCCTTACTGGTTATATATATTTTTGATCATTTAAATGAATAATTATTTAATCAATTAACTATGAATTATAAATAATTCAGCCCTTGGGCTAACTAAACCTTGTATTATTTTTTAAGAGACACTTTTGTTTAGGATGCTGGTCTCAGCAAAGTTTCAATATTTAAAACCTCTTCTTTTGTGCACTTTTACGTATATAAGCCACACATACATACACACTGGTATGAGTCATCGGGGTAAGTCATTTATGAGAAGGGAAACACACATGAGGTCCCCCAACATAATCTCTGAGACACCCCACTGAGTTCATATATGTAGGTCTGTGTGTGTGTGTGTCTGTATATGTATTTCCAAGCACTTCCTACCTGATGTCATTAACTGCTTTCTGCCTGATGTTCGCTCCCCATTGAGATCTCACCCACACACACCCACATACACGTATTTATATAGGCATCTTTAGTTTCTCTTATTTTGTGGACATTTGCTGTAGCCTAAATCTGCTTATTTCTTCCTCCTCTTCTCATGCCTATTGCTTGCCCTTCCCCTTTTTTTCTAAACTGTACCTCCCTCCTTTTTTTACCACTGAGTACATGATGGATGACATTAGGGGTGAGGAGGAGAACGGTAATGGGCAGAACTAAGTTAATGGCCCTGCTTGAAGAGCAACATGCCTGCCAGTGGTGCCTGGAAAATTCAATTAGCCTCAGCCACAGCTCCAGTCCCATTCCCAGTCCTGCTCCCAGTCGCTCCGGCCCTCACATCCAGGTATCACAGAGGGAAATAAACGGGGATGTAATAAAAGAGAAAGGAGTAAATAGAGAAACAGGAGGCAACATTTGGTTAATAACTATCTCGCATGTCTCCTTTGGCATTTTGTCATTTACTTTGGCAAATATGCACACACTGTTTTGATGTAAGCGTTGTTGGGTTCTATGAGACTGACAAAAATTTGACAACTCAAAGTGTCTGCGGCAGTAAGTGATGGAAGCAGCAGGTAATATTGTTTTACTTGGCCTGCGGCTGGATGCATTTTAAATAAAGAAAACAAAGCACAGGTTTATGGGTAAAGCCAGACAAAATGAGAGATTGTTGTTGCACACATATCAGATAACAATGATTTTATGGAAACTGAAGCCTAGATGTCTTAGGAGGTCTTTGTTTAGCAGAATGAGTTCTGTTTACAGGGCTATATATATTCCAATTTATTTTAAAAGCTGTTTCGGCCTTTCATTTCATTATATGCAGCTTTTTAGAAGCTTATTTTCACTGCCAACTCAACCAGACTGTTTACCCCTTCAGAATTTTTCTCCAAGAGATAAACAACATTAATAAACCAGAAAGGAATAACATTTTTAGATCTTAAAAGAAGTTTGACTTTGTTATGAAAGGTCACGGTTAAGTGTGATGTTTACATTATGGCCCTGCTAAAAATCCAGGCTTCATTAGATAAACTTGGGAGAAATGTGACTTATCTGGCTAAGGTCATAATTCAGTACTTGAACCTGTGGCTTCTTTTCCCTCTGGATGTAAACACTCTGCATAAAGATCTGATCATCAAAGCTAACCTGAAGGTGTAAATACAACCACTGTCTAAAAACTGATTTTTTTAAACCTGTTAGAAAGCACAGTTAATCTGTAGCAAGACAGTTTAAATTTATTTGTGGTCACTCACTGCTGATGATGACCTGAAATGTTAGTGGGACAAGAGGATGAAGGCTCGTTCACGAGGAATAGCAGATTATATGGGAACACCAGTTAGTTCCCAGTTTGTAAAACTGTGTAAAATGGTAACTACAGAGGTGGGTGTTGGTGGTGATCCTCAGCTCTCCATTTCCTGACATGTATACTGTGTTATAACACCAACCTGAGTTTTCTGGACTTTAAGAAAACCAAAAAAGTGATTTTTGATTTTGGAACACAAGACAGATCACTACAGGACACGTTGAAGTTTCATTCAGCTACGTTTTCATCTACTCAAAATGTGATCCATGTCATGTCAATAAAATCTAGTTGCAGGTAGAAAATTAGCAGTATTTACCTAAATCAGTAAAGTGTATAATAAACTAGTAAGGTTTCATAGCTAATCATTGATGAACAGAACCTACATCATGGCTATACTAGGATTGTTTCCAGTAATATGTTGCATAGTGTCTCATAGACATTAGTTTTATATCCCTAGACACTGGAGTCTCAGCGTAAATCTGATGTAACAGGAAGCTTCAGGAAGAATTCCACCAAAAATTCTCAAACTCTGTAATTTTTAACCAGCAGCAGCATTTTAGATTCTATGATCACCTGCACAATGTTGCTGAAATAGATGCAAACTGACTGTTTCTCAAACCCAAAGTGGCTCTGCCTCATGTGCCGATACAGTAATTAACTAAGGCAGTTTGCTCACAAGTTTAAAGTTTGACAACTCATATTCCAACCAGGCTGACTCCAGTAGTCTCCTTGTGATGCAAAGATAAGTCTGGCTACAGTGTATGTATTCTTGATGCTGATATCAGGTGTAAATAAAATCCAATGACACCAAGCACACAGATCATTGTTCCCATTATATATAATGTGAGCCTTTGACATCACAATTGCATACTATCTGCCTCAGGGCTGTGAGACAGCAGGACATCCCCAACACGCCCACCTTTGACAAGCTGACAGAGGACAGCAAATGGACTAAACCTGATACAGAGTCACTGGCCTGAAACAGTGGCAGGACGGGGGATGGAGATCGTCACTTCCACAGCAGTCTGTCATCCTAAATAATATTCTGTCAGTGGGCTGCATGCCTGTCGTATTTGATGGATCACAGCCACAGCAAAGACATGCCTTTTCCTCCCCTCTGGCATATGTGATGTGTGTGGAGCTGACTGATTTCACCGGCCTGAGCAGTGTTTCAGCCGAAACACTGAAGGTGACGGTGAAGAACTTGGGGAGGAGAAAGATTGCATGACTGGATGTTGCTTAATGCATTATGTTGGTGGACAAGGCTCGGGCATAAAGAACTAAGGTTTGCATGAGCCGGGTCATTATATAACTGAGGGACTTTTGAAGTCAATGGGATATATTTTGCACACATTTTTATTAAAAGAACAAAACTAATGTCAAAAAAAAAATGTCAACTATGATACCTGTCAGTTATGTTACAAAAAGTCCCACAATTATATATTGACCCAGCCACTGTTTGCTTCTCTACATTTTTTTTGTCCAAACCAAGTTAAGTCAAAGATGCATGCTGGAAAGCATTTCTAACCATATCGGATATTAGCTGTTGAACCTATTTTACATTAATGTAGAAACAATAACACTCAACATGCACTGCATAAATAAGAGACATCATGCATTATTAATTTCAAAATAAGGTGTACACAGAAGATTTGAATGTTAAACATAATATCATAAAAATGAATAAGATAGAGTCATTTAGGGCAGAAATATGTGGCACATTGCAGAGCTCATATATTCCTTCCTAAGTACAAAATATTTCCCATACAGTCCTGACGAAGACACAATAATAGAAGGTTTTTTGTCATTCTTAAGCTCACAATGCTCATTGACTGCACACTAAATGTTGCCTGTCACAAGTAAAGCTGATGCTAATGATACAACAGTGGAGGTAATCAAGCTGTCAGCCTGGCGGGCAGACATTAATGCTAGCTAGCTGTCATTATATCAGGTGCACACACCACAAGTGCACATTTGTTTTTAATTGGATTCATGCCTGGATACTGATACTTGCTCTCATATGCTTTCATGCGTTTGTTCAGAATAAGCGAGGAAACTAACCCTGTGTAAAAGAGTGGAGAAAATATGCACTAGGGGTAGAGCATGCAAACTTTGTTGGAGTTAAAATTCTGCAAAAGAGTTCAACCAACCTTCACCAGTGCAGAATTTTATAGATGAGAGAGTCAAGCAAGAAAATGTGGTGGTTTTTGGCATTAGTTTTATTCGTATCGCATCTTGTTAACTTTTCTTATTTGGGTTTCACTCTTTTGAGTAGTTCAACCTCGTTCAAGTCATAATTCTCAGAACATACCAAAAAAACTGCAGTTCTTCAAATGGCTAGTTGAGGCTGGTTCCAAGAAGGAGTTAGTCCTCATACACGACCATGTTAAAATGTACAACTTTACAGCAGAAGTAAACATATTTACAGCCTGGTACAAAAATAACAGTATTGGTTGCTATAGCAAATTTTTCTGACCATGACAACCATACGGGGTGAAATATTATATAACATCAGTTTTATAAATTATATTAAGGCTTAGTTTTATGCATAATTAAGGGCACTTTGAGTGACAGGTGTACAATCACACAACAGTTCATGGCCCACAGACATTTTCATGGCATACCTCAGCTCCAGTCATTCTCTTCCTATTTGCTTTTGGAAAAGCCAGGAGTTAGGAAGATTCAGGCACTGCCAAAATGGCAATGGCCAGAGCCTCCACACTGAGCTTGAAATGTGATCTTTGGAGAAATAATCACTTAATTATAAAATTAATGAAATACAGTAAAAATTTGCATTTGATGATGTAGAAAATCTCAGACACAAAGTGTAACAGTAGAAATTTCAGGAACAGGTAAAGTTAACACCAGGTATTTTGAATTACATATCATTCAGTAGTTAATAATTATGTATCCTGGACAGCTATTTAATGATACAATTAAATCCTGAGACGGATGTCTCACTTTCACAAGCATTTTCTGCACCCGATGCACAACATGGCTATAGGAACGCTGTCCATGTTAAGTGGAGCTAACTCTGTAAACATCAACACTGACACTGGCCTGAGGCAATTAATCATTACAGAAGTCTCTGTCATGGTGACCCAGCGCTGGCTAAACTCCCACAATGCTCTTGGTCACACAAACACTGTTTTATGCGTGTCTGTAGTCTTCCTGTAGTCAGAGCAGCCACCTCCTTGGGTCACTACAGTATTTAAAAAGTACAAACTGCAGTTTTCCGTCTCGTTAAATAGTAAGTCTATCAATCATTGACACCCCATCAATTTAATGACATACTGCATTGCTAACATAAATATTAATGAGCTGAGCAGAGGTTCATTATAGAATGTGAAATTCTGTGGTATGCCTGTCTTGCCAGTAGCTCTTATCTAACATCTCATTTTCACTTTTAATTTGTGCCAAAGGGTTGTGTGCAGGTTTGTGTGTGTTTGCATGTACAAACTTGGATGTAGTGGGGAGAGATATAACGATCTTCTTTATTATTTCCTGACAAAAGCTCTTAAATGTGCAAAGGTAAAGACAGCAAGTCATAAGGGACTCTTGAAGTACAATAAAATGCAAACAGCACTGACCAAACACTGACTTAACACTACACACACAGAAACACACACTCTTGGGTGGAACAATGGCTAGATCTGGATGGATAACAGCATTTAATAAAGGCAGAAAACAAACATGTAAATAATGCTGGTGTAATTTCTCCAATCAGAGATTCCATTATGCTGATGGAAGAACAGCCACATGTTTAAATAACATCTCAGCTCATTTTGGTCCAAGTTAACGCACCATGAAAGTGCCTGTAAAAAAAAAAAAAAAAAAAAAATCAATATTGAATTTGTAGAGGTATGAAATTTACTGTAAACGCATGAAGCACAAAATTAAACCAGCCGTCACTCAACAATGCAATTATCTGCGCTTTGGTTGTTTAGGGCTTTGAGGATCTTTCTCCCTGAAATTAGTGTTGTCAGGCAGTGTTTACTTTCAGGACGTGTTCTGTTCGCAACAAGCTCTGAGGATCAAGGAGATAGTTTCAAATAGGGTGTGATGTTACTGATCATCATAGAAGATGTGGGTCTATAGCAAGTCATCGGGGGAGGTCAGTGGTTACAGTTGACCCCAGCCCAAGGCCCTGATGGGGCCGATGTAAGGACCAATTGTTGACCTTAAAATGCCAACAAGCATGACAAGTGGATGGGCATGATTTCAGGGCTGCCATTAACGACTATTTTCTATCCAATTGACTATTTTTCAGAACACTTAATTAATATAAATGACAGACTTTCCTCTAAAAAAGCAAAATGACCATTCTATTTACGTACTTTTTTCTGACAAAGTGCATGTACATGTATAATGCAGAACAGTACAAAAGGAAAAAATGCAAAACTGCAGGAACTCCTTTTCACCTTATTATCTTGAAGTTTATGAAAACATACAGAATTCAGCTGTTGTTTTTAACTCATGTTTGGTGAGTTTGTCTGTCAACATTGCGGTTATAATGTCAGGATTTCAGCGGCAGAAAGCAGCAGCTTGGTTAACATGTGGTCGTAATGAGCTGCGTTTCAGTCACTTCATTATTGTTTCAAACTCATTTTGTTGTCTGAGAACAAAAACAGGAAAATATGTAAATGAGACCAGCTTTATTGTGAATTTGGTTGTATTAAAATGGAGTATATGTGAGCACAAAAAAAGGCAAACAGATGTAAAGTGCATCCGTGTGAAATACTGTGTATTTTCTTTTCAGGTGCTCATGTTTGGTGCTGTGCTGCTGTGGTATGCCATTCAAGCCCAGCAGTTTACAGAGCACATTTTGTTCTGTGATAATTAAAAATTGCTCCCGTATTTTCTAAGCTTTAAATTTTAACATTTAGCTTTGCCGCTGCCGCTTCCATTGTCTAGACTGTAGCATTGACTGTAGCTGACCAGTGACTGGAGTGAAAAATAACTACAGCTTTGATGCAACAATTACACAGTGATACTGAAGAAAAACATTTACTAGCCTGAATTAAAGTTTTAAAAAATGCATTGATTGACCAGGTAGCTCATCTGGTTGAGCAAGCGACCCATAAACAGGGGCTGTAGTCCCCGCCACGACGGCCTGGGTTTGATTCCAGCTCAAGTGCTGCAGGTCTTCTCTCTACTTTCCTGTCTGCCTTACTACACTAATCTATCAAATAAAGCCAAAAAATATCTTTACAAAAATGCATTGATTGAAAATATTCATGTTAATGCATTTTCAGTGTTGCCGTCATTGGTTGTGCCAAAAAATTGCAGAAGCCCAACCGAATTTATAAAATGTTATCCTCTTGTCCGTAATTCCAAATAGCTGGGGAACTCTAAAGAGATTTGAGAGTAAAATAGTAAAATCACCACATAGATGGACCGGCACCCTTTCCACTATGCACCCTGCCTCTCGCCCAGAGTCAGTAGAGATACTCCCAGGCCCCCCACGGCTATAAAGCGGCCATGGCTAATGGAGAGATTAATAAATGGATGTAAATTACAGCATGTAAATCTTTTAAAGTCCCATAAACACAATCTCTTTATAGTAATCTCTGCACACACGTATATACAAATTTGTCTTTAATCTCCAGTGTGCATACAGTGTCCTGCATCACTTAGGATTTGTTTAAAAGTGGCTCAGTGTGGAGCCACGCCAGAGCTTACACATCTAATAGCTCCTCAGTCAAACACTGCAGCCTAGCCGTCTCTGACATACGAGAAGTCGGTCTAGTCACCAACTGTACCAACACAGAGAGTGGAGGTACAGTGTCTCCACCTGGGGAGATAATTCAGTTTCTATAGAGATGTGATGGAACGGGCGTAAAGTGGCAAATGTCGTGAATTGAATTCAAACTTAAAACACAAGAGTACAGTATGTGGAGTCGTCTAATGAGTTTTATTATTTGATTTTGTCTGTTTCTTGGTAAAGGAAACACATTTTCTCAGGGCACAACCGCAGCAGAAGGAGTGGAGTTATTTTTAGCCTGGTCCTCTCCGCTGAGACTTTTTTTTTTTTTTCCTGAGAGCATGATTTAACATAGGAAATATTGACCGTCTGGAAAATGTACAGAAAGTGTTTTAAAGAACAGGGCCAGGAAGTATGACAGTTTCACTGCTCCACTAATGGCCTGTTATTATGGGGCAAGAGGGAATCACACACAAGTGGGTGTCTGTGAATATGTGCACACAACTGCATCGGTGCATTTAGACGTGCAAAACGCTAGCTTCTTCGAGCACTTAAGAATGTGCATGAATGTGTGAGTGTGTATTCAGTCTTAATGCTCTCGCTCCCAGCTGTTCCTTCCTTTGGATAGGGAGAGGGAGGCACGCCGGGGGGGAGGCAAAGATCTTGTGTGAGGTGAAAAGGACAGATGCATGCTGTTTTTTTTTTTTTTTAAAGATAACAGAATGGTAGCTATTGTGGTTTTCCCTGCTAATTTGGCCCATTCACCAACACAGTCAACACTTATAGGCAGCAGTGACTGTGTTCATGGAGGAAAGTGAGGTAATTTAATCCTTTAGCAGTGATTACCCTTTGCTGCAAAAACACATAAAGAACACCAAAACACGATTCATATGTTTTGATTCAGTGGGGCACAAACATTTTCAACTTTATCTTAACATAGAAGTCCACCATGAATAAACATCCATTGTCTTCACATCCAACTTCTCTCTTAATCATAAAAAAATACACCTTTTTTCCTCAGACCTTGCCTGGGAATTTATTCAGTATTAAGGTATTATCCAGCCCTACCCCTCTCCACATTCATAAGTACACTGCAAGCAGGGACTGCTAATAGCTAATTCAGGATGCTTACATAATTTGCCAAAATATAAACAAATGTAGGCAGGAAAACAAACAGGACTCAAGTTGTAGCCCACAGCGGAACTCGCTGAATCCACAGCAACATTACACCTCATGTTTACATCCTCCAAAACAAATAGAAATGGCCGTGTTCTACTGTGAATACAGCATATACGATATAGATAATCTAATATTTGGAAAATCTAGAAGCCTGCAAGTTACTGCAGATAGAAATGTCAGATAAAGGCCTGGATGTGAAAGGAGAATTGAAAAGCAGCAATAAGTGATGGGAGAGAAAGACAGACACCCGAGGGTTGATTTGATGAAAACAAAAACTCAGCAATGCATCAAACATGGACTTCAGAGTGGGCTTTTTTGCTATTATTTTGGTCTAACATTTCTTTTCTCGTCAAACCGACGGCTTCCTCGCTCTGCAGCCTCCATGTGTTTGAGTGAAAACCCATCTGATGCTAATGCTTTAACACAGCATTTTATTTTCGTGGGTTTGGCTGCCTGGCTATGCTGCCAAAAAAAAACAAAAAAACAATCCCTCCTGTCTGCTTTGTGTGCCTGCCTCTCTTTTGTGAAACCTCAGGATACACATACCCAGCTCAATTTAGTTTACCTCTTTTGCAGAAGTATAAAATAGTCTGGTTTTTACAGAGATGTGCAGGCACATTGAAAATGCTCGATCTGCTGCTTTTTGCTTGGAGGAGAAAAGAGAATACAGAGGTGATTGATCCTTGCAGTCTATCTGTGTGCTGTTTGTATGAACAGAAAAGTTCATATTCACTGATTTTATACACACAGTACCTATAGAATATGTATGCATTAAGATTCAAGTGGTGTTATCCCATTAGCATTACTAGGACGATGTGCAATAGTTGAGAAATGGCAAGAAATATCATGAGGTCACTGTGACCTTACTACTGTTGAAGAAATATCATGGTAATGTTAGAGAAATATCACAATAATAAAGTTGCTATAAACTCTATTAAGCATAGTGGTAGTCAGCTAAGCTCTCATGGGAGAGTAACAGTATTGCAGTGATTTTTTTTTTTTTTTAATGCAATGCTGTATGGCCAGTTGGCTTCATGACTTCCAAATGAACATCAAATTCTGTTCTATTATTTCTTTAATATGTGGTTTACTGCCGAGCTAAATTTGTTTTTTATTGCAAGCTTAAAGTTTACACTGAATGCTTCTTTCATGTTCCGCTATACAGCTGTCATTAAATCGGATCACTTTTTCCCACTCTCCTCTTCTATATCGTCCATTTTGCCGCATCTTTCTTCTGATTCTTTCTCTCAGTTTCTCTGTTTTGTCCCTCTTATTCTTTTATTTTTCTGCAAATTCTTTTCTAAACCACCCTTACCCCATCTCTTCTTTAATATCTCTTTCCTTATATATTTATATCCTTATTTTTTCTCATAATCCTCTTTAAAAATCAGCTATCCTCCCTCCTTATCGTCATCCTCTTAATATGTCTCTTTATTTTCCTTCCCCCTGCAGGAACCCTGTGGAATCTGTCATCCTATGAACCCCTGAAGATGGTGATAATCAACCACGGCCTGCAGACTATGACCAACGAGGTTATAATCCCTCACTCGGGTTGGGAACATGAGCCCAATGAGGACTCAAAGCCACGTGATGCAGAGTGGACCACTGTGTTCAAAAACACCTCCGGCTGCCTCAGGTAGGGTTTGCCTGGAAGTGGTTCATACACTAATCAGGTCATCCTTCAGCAGCACAGTGTGATGCGGGTTAACAGTTTAAGACAGATTTATTTATTCCTTAAATTTGATTTCTAAATGGACTCGAGCAGTTTTGAAAGATGTATTGCAGGTAGGAACATTTGAGAAATAGATTCTATGGACGGATTCTATGGCCGAGGCCAAAGGCCTAGGAAGAAGTTCATGACAACCAGAAGCTTCAAGAAGTTTGGATGAAATGATGTGATTTTTGCTTTTTATAGGCCAGTCTTAGAACTTCTTAATCACACCTCTTATGTTTTTAGGTAGTCCATCCATCCACCCAATACTTGTGATTGCAATTTCTCAGGAACACCTAGAAGGATGCTTTTTTCAAATTTGGCAGACATGTTCACTTACATTCAAGGATGAACTGGTCAAGTGGCTAAGGTCTCCGTAACGTCATAAAACATGTCTTTGACCATGATTCAAGAATTCATGCACTAAGTATGACAAAATTTCACACTCATATCTAATAGATTAAAATGATGAAGAGATGACTTTTTATATTCAAAAGGTCAAATGTCAAGTCTGACTAAAACTTGATTGATTGGTGTAGTCATACAGGACAGTAATTGTACTTCTATAAGAGTTTGGATTACTAAGTGACATAAACTAAATGACTGTTGCTGTACATTTTCCATAAATTGAAAATGCGGTAAAATAATTATAGTTTGATCCTTTCATATTAACATTTGTAGATGTACCAGCACTCCAGAATCCACTGCACATCTTGTTTTCCACAGCAATATTTATTCATAAATTCTCAAGTCATATAAAATGGGATTCTTTCTGAGTTGTTTTTTTTTTTCATGCAGAAATAATAAATATAAGGATTTGATGCATTTCTTTTTCACTTGTGGTTTAGGAGTAAGTTGAATAGCGTTGGGTTTTGTACTCATAATTGGTGGACAAAAATTTCACCATGATCTCTGAGAAACGACTTCACTTTTCTATTCTGATATTTTACAGTCAAACTGCTTAATACATAAATGTAGAAGGAATCTGCATTAGGAAATAATATAATTAGTTGCAGCCCCGCTCTAAATGATCTCCTGATTATTAAAAGAAAAAGCAAACAGTCCAACAATTACTCCCAAATATTGGATGTGAAAATTTATCAGTAAAAATATTGGCCTGTTTTCATTAAAAAGATGTAATAATGGAATCTGTTCTTTGGAGCTCAGGCAGATTGAGAGCTTCTTGGTGAAGCCAGTTTTAAGGGAAAGAAAGGCTGACATTAGGCAAAACTATGGAGGCAGATGGCAGATTTATTCAGATTAAAGTTTATGTAAGTTTCCAGTATGTGGACACATTTCAGTGGCCATGCTGGGCTTTATAGAGGTTTCTCCTAACATACCCAGGGATGTGACTGGCAAAAAGAAAACACTCATAAGTTTGTTTTCACAAAGATACCAGCTGTAGAAGGAGACAGGTGTGATGTATACGAGGCTGCCCCTTGGTCAGGGTCAGATTTAAGCTGTTTAGGTACTAAAATAATTTATGATGCAGCAGATGCTGTGTTCCTCCCATCCCAGTCTGTATTTGTATGAATGTGAAGTATGTTGGATGTCTGTCTGCAGTGGGATGGCTGGGTGACTTTGATCTCTGACTTTGGGAAAACATAAAACTATTTATGACTTGCCTCAAACTTCCAAGCCGCCACCTATGGCGTGTTGTCACTTCAGAGGAGATTTATCTACTCTTATGTTTGTCCTGTGTTCCTCTGCTCATCCCTTGTCACTCTAATACTGACTGAGTAACTTTGTTACCACGGTGGCACGACCTGCTGGACCAATAAGAAGCATTACCTGTAAGCTAAACAAGTTAGAATTAAATTATCGCACAAATAAGGTTAGTCTCAAGCTTGTTAAAGCCGAGTGAAAGTAAATTAACCTCACTGTGCAAATTGTTGCTGCATGACAAGTCAGTATGTTTGTTTGTTTGTTGAATGTGTTTTTGTTTGTAATTAAACAACATGCACACATTCATGAAAAACATGACTTCTGAATGAACCTGACCTTAGGCTTTAGATATGAGCTGCAGTCATTGTCATCAGTGAACAGGAATGAGTGAGTCACACTGATCTCCTGTTACTGTTTTCACTGACCGCAGTAGAAACCTTGAGCTCGTAGGTCAGTCATTTAAAATTGATTTAACTTCTCCATTTCCATGTTGACATACTTCACTGTTAACTATGGGGTGACTCACACGGCCATTCGGCTGACCCTTTCTGCTCCATTTGCTTTAAAAATGAAGGTCTGCTTTAGTTCTAAACTTCCCACATACACATACTGTGAAGACCTTAATGGTGTTTGTGAACCAGTTAGATTGCTCACTGTTCATAAAACAGAGCTGTAAGACGCTTGTTTGGCTTGATCCTGTTAGTCAGCAGAAAACTGCGGTATCACTTCAGTTCCACCTAACAAAGTTTTAGCCAGACTGGCAGTTTCAGATTGTTTTATTAAAGTTAGTTGTTCACAATGAAGCCGTAGCAGCCGTTGAATTTATTCAAGCGCAAAACATGAAAAATACTTAACCAACACAAAGAACAGCGTCTTGTCAGAGTAAGGTAGTTGGCTATAGCATGTGTGCCACATAGATTAATTGAAGAATGTAGGCAGAGACTGGGAGGAAGTAGCTGGGGTAGATATACTGCTGGAGAACATGAATGATGAACCTCAGGTGTGTTGGATGGTTTGTACTAAGCCACATCTAAACACACACACACAGACAAACAGCAAGAAACATGAGGAATAGCAAGAACAATAGCAGAAACATCAGGAACTTGGGACAAATCAGTGCCTGGCCATGATAGTTCTTTATATTTACAAATAAACAACCATAGGCGGATTTTTTTTAAAAAAAGTGATTGTATTTACCATTACAAAAGTAACTGCGCAAAAATGCAAGGTGAAAATGCATCTTAAAAGAGCTTTTCCTATTACAGTGACAGAAGTGTTGCACAAATATTGACCAAACTGTCAAAAATGAATACTGTTAAAGGAGATTATCCCTCACATTGTGATTTCATTGGCAATCCAGATTCTTCGTTGTCTGCACCACAGAAAACCTACCCAGGAATTAGCCTGATTCTTAAACCCTGTGAGCATTTACAAGCTCATCTTCATTCCAGATCTGGACCATATACAGCACCTATCCCTTGTTGTAAACTGCACTGATTAAAGGCTGTGTAATGTCACATCACTATATTATATTAAGTAAAAACAGCTCCCTCATCACCACATAGGAACTGATTTTTCCACTGCTGCTGATGACTACAATACTTATCACAAGCATTTAGACTCTGTGGGTTGGACTAACATATATAGCACCATACTTGCAGAGAGACTCACTCATGTCCATTATTAAGAGATTTAATGTGTTCGCGGCTCTGCTGCTCTGCGACAACCTCAGTTAAAAGTGCACTTAACATGCATTTGTGACTACAGTTCACTTGGTGATGTAGGATGTACTATGTCAGACATAAATCACAGGTTTAACAATGAAATGTTCCACATTAAAACTCAATATTACTTTCCTTATTATTTACCTCACGGAGTAACTACCCTGTGGGTGCATATGATCCTGAGTGTTTCAAAGCGGCTGAATAGCACGTTCTTATTGTGTTATCATTCTGTTTCCGTTGATAGATCAAACAGTCATTTGATTAATACTGTCAGTGCCACATCTAAGTGTTAAACAAAGACATCTGGACTTGTAGCACTTAAATCTACTGTGACCTGGATAACTGAGAATCTTCACAGACACACTCTAAGTGTCACCTCCATGTCAGACATGGTTTGTGTTAATTAAATTGTTGTTTTATTCTTAGTAGTTCATAAACACATATATTCTAGGCTTTACAGAGATGGCAGTGAGTAGTAAAAGGAGAAACTGTAATGTCTTCCTTATTTAGTTGTCTTTAATTAAGCTTACAATCAATACATCAGAGTACATCTGAGTCAATTAGTCAATTAGTAGATGTTGTGATCAACAGAAAATTAATCTCCGAGTATTTTGGTTATCAGTTTGTCATTTCAAAAACAAATAAAAACAAAATTTTACTAATTTATGTTTTTAGATTGTCAGACTTTGATGCATTTTTTTGTTGTACATGACAGTAAGGTGAGCATCGTTGGGTTTTAGGCTGTCAGTTGGACAAAATAAGGTGTGAAGATGTCACCTTGGGTTTCAGGTAATTGTAAGACATTTTATCAAATGACTATTTAATTCAAAGAAATAAAAGCGGGCAGATTAATTTATACTCAGAGAAGTCATTAGTTGCAAACCTGCATTGAAGTTTAGAAGCCTAAAGCCTTTTTTTTTTTTTTTTTTTTTTTTTTTAAACAAAATTATGCACTCTGCATGTTTTGTGGAACAGAGGCACCTGAATAGCTAATAGTCAAACTGAAGGCAGTTTAAGTGTCAGGCAAAAATCCTCAAAACCTCAGTGAAACTTGAGTGCAGCGATCTTTAGTTCCTGTTATTACCCTCCCAGTAGATTCCCCTCTCTGTGTATCTCCTCTCTTCTACCTTCCCTGCTGAATCTGTCATTTTGGCTTCAACTCAGAGTGACAGACTGTAGTAAAGAGTGAAACCCAGAGAATGTGTATGTGGGTTACTGGCAGTGGCATCTCCTCCCGGGCTGGCCAAGCCTGTCTAGACCATAATCCAGAGCTCCTCCTGCGCTAGACACTGCGGTGTGCTGGTTGACATTCAGAACAATATAACATCCAAATCCTGTACAGACAAAAAGTAGCAGAACGTATTTCACACATTATTGCATTGCATTAGATTGTTTCCTGCTAGTTTTCTCACACAGGCAGTGTGGAAACTTGCCTGTAATTTTAGAACATTTTCTGCTGAGTTGAAGAGCGGCATTAACAAACCAAGAGGGAATAAATGAAAGCGCTGAGATATAGTAGAGGAAAGTCATAGAGAAGTCATGGAATTCTACATCAGGACCACAGTGGGAACACTGCTCTCACCACCTCTCGCTGTTTCTCATTGTCTTTCTCATGATTTCTTTCATTATTCGTCGTACTTTTGTGTATTTAATACAGATTTTCTAACCACACACTGTGTCCACGCTTTCTCACCTTTGATACCACATATCTAATTTCTGTCACATATCACAGTGTCTCACTGCCGCTCTCACTCCTTTGACCCTTGTTGCAGGCCCTGGTGACGAGAATGTGTCTCCATGGTAACGGTAACTAAGCCCACAGTTGCCTAGACGCAGGGTTTGTGCACTGGGGAGAAGTGCTGATGCCAGGGAGAATCTGTTTACTCACGCCAACAGAGACACAGCTTACACCTCAATAAAGCTGGGAATAGTTTTATTATAACGGGCTCCTCTGTCGATAGGGGCCTGCTTATTTACTGTGTTTACACTGTGGGCTTATTGAAAAGGAAACAGTGCGTGTATGTGTGTGTTGTCTTTGGTGGTGTTGAGGATAGGGGGGTAGTGAAGTTTAGAAAAGAATGACAATCTAACTGCTTTAGAATTCGACATATTAATTGAGACGGTTTTGACCCTATACTGGGCATCCATCCAAATCAATGCGTGCACATGAGTCGTGTTTATTGTGCTCTTGATCAGAGGTTGAGTTTAGTTGTCTGGCTACTTAAACAGAAGACAATGAAGATGTAGTTCAGCTTAATTAGCATGCAAGAGTAATTTCACGTAGGGAAAAGTCAATAAAACATGACCAGTTCCCTGTAGCTTGTTTTATGAACAAATAATCTTTGATGTCCTTTGCAGTAATCGTCTGTGGCTACGTGTTTTTACTGAAGGATTGCAAAATCTTCAGGTACTTGATTATATTTACAAGAAAGTATTCATTATACTAACTTAATGCATTTGGCAGCTATAATTACATTACAAATTAGGATTTGGCATATAAAACACCTTGTAAAATAATACACATTTCTATAAATCAATTTGCCCAAAATGCTTTACACACATTAATGCATCAGTAGTAACAAATTGATGATTCAGTATATAGTAGTAAACCATTTACAGGAGCTGTTTGTCTGCATAGAGTGCTTCGTTACTTCAACAGAGCTCTCACCAGCTATTCCTTTAAATCCACCCGCAGCGTTATTTTATTCATTTTTCATTCTAGTGAAGCATTTTTTGTTAACAAGGTGTGTTTCCTTAAGCGTGCACATTTTACAAATACTAGCATCCGCTTCAAAACAAATTGAGCATGATGATAGAGAAACGTGGCCATCTGTCTGTCCATCCGACCCCCACATGCTCTATGAATGTCAGGTCAGGGCTTACATCCTGCTAAGCCATATTCAAGCAATTATTTACAAAATAAATGATAATTAAACACATTCAGAATTGCGTTAATTGCACAGACAAGGGACATCCTTATCAGAAGAACTACTTACTAAATCATTGAATGGTCTTTATTGACACTGCCCTTTATTAGAGAAGGAGATGACCAGAAGTGGAATTTTTCAGTGGATTCATATGATTTCAATGAGGGGATTCACATGTGTTGTTATGATAGAGTGATTTCTGTTTTCGTTAATTTATTAAATAATTAAATTCAAAATCAACACATACTCTACCGTTCAAAAGCTTGGGGTCACCAGGTAATTTCATGTTTTCCATGTAAACCCACACTTCTATTCATGTACTAACATACTTGCACAAAGGTTTTAGAATTATCAGTTAGCTATTCAACACCATTAGCTAACACAATGTAGCATTAGAACACAGGAGTGATGGTTGCTGGAAATGTTCCTCTGTACCCCTATGTAGATATTCCATTAAAAATCAGCTGTTTCCGGCTAGAATAGTCATTCACCACATTAACAGTGTCTAGACTGTATTTCTGATTCATTTAATGTTATCTTCATTAAAAGAAAAGGTTTTCTTTCAAAGCTAAGGACATCTCTAAGTGACCCCAAATATCTGAGCGGTAATGTAGGCTATACCAGACATTTTATTTCCTAAAATAACATTTATTTTCATTGAATAAAAGGTTAATTTATGTTGGCATATCTTGACAAACCTTACAGTGAAAAAAATCGGATCACTCAGGAATAGGTGTGGTTCCGTATAAACAGCTATTTATAGGCTGTGTTGATTAAAAGAAGCCTAATGCTCTTTTGCAGGTATCCACCACATGTTTACAGTCAGGTAGGGAACTCTTTAAAACATGCACTAATTAAGATCAGTGTATATGAGCCCAAATTTGGGCATTGGGCCAATTTTCTTCTCTAGGTGAAGGAGGGGCGAGGCCCAGGATCCCACTAGCTCACTGCTCCATATCCATGTGGAAAGCCCTGCTTCAAGTACATTTTGTTTGCGATAAATGCTATGACAAAAAGGTAACTAAGGAGTCAGATGTTTGATTTTAACATGGCAGGAGGGAGACTTTTTTATGCTAGTACTTCTTGAACTTCAGTCTGAGGGAAGTATCAATTAGTTCCTACACCTTTAAATTGCCACTCACATCTCAGATTTGTTTGTCAATTCAAATATGTTTTGCTTTGTGCTCATTACTTGGTGTTTCCTAAGCTGACACAACAGCCATTCAGTCAAAGCTTTGCTGGCAGTATAATAAAAGTGGCGTTCATGTGCCAGAGCCAGAAAAACGCTTCAAGGATGGATAAACCTGACGTATCTGTACTGATAACTGCAAGTCTACTTACATGAATATGACCTCCGTTGTCAACTGAAAGTGATGTCAACCGAATATTTACACCAGTACCTACGATATAATCAACTCACTCTCCCAGATAATTAACAGCTAACAATATAATGATGAGACTGGTTGACAAAGTGTGTTGCTGGCACCTTAAATCTGCCAATAATACACTGGGATTTTGCTTCCAGTGCATTTTTTTCCTTGTCTTTACACAGACATTATGAGAAGAATCTGAATAAAGATGAGATAAGAAGCTAAATCAATACAGTGAATCACAAGTGGGATCAGAATCGATAAAACCGAAAGGATACCCAACCGGAGGGTACACATATGGTCCTGTGATGCTGCCATTGACCTTGCAGGCTGAAAGCAGAGGTCAGCCACATCTCCATCCATCTCCATCAGTCCTGCTCCAGTCTATTCCTCCCAGCTGCTCTATTGTCCTCGGATGGCCAAACGACTTTGAGTGACCTTCACACCCACACTTCATCTGATAAAGCAGACACACTATGGACACACCCACATCCCAGTGACGGGCTGTCAGTGTCTGTGCAGATACTGAAAGACACAAATTGATCTCTTAATGCACACCCACTTTTTCTGTTAACCTCTACCAAGAAGATATGACACAACAGAGTTTTTGGATTTGTAAAATTACAACCAAAATGAAAAACATATACAATCTGATGGCCTGAATACTCTTTATAATGCCTCTGATCCATTGTGGTTTCCCATTTTCTGTCTGAACGACAGCCACTGCACGCTGAGAAGCAACAATGTCCAGAAAATATGTTTTCCTGATCAGTAATGAAAGACCTAGTGCTTTTGATGAGAACTACATTTCTTCCATTTTTGCGCTTGATTGCTACAGAAAAAAGAATGTCCCTATTTCTGTTCGATCTGCAGTGTCATCGTGTTTTGTTACATTCTCTCTGTATTCTTTGACCCTCAAAACATGAGAGGGAACATAATTTTGTTGTTCATTTCATTGGCAGAGAATCTACTGGTGAATGCGAGGAAAGAAAATGTTTTGGCTCAGTCAAGGATTTGTGACATAGTCATAAAATATGTTGACTTTAGATACACCAATAGAATGAAGATATTACTCTCAGTGGGCTACTCAGATGAATTCATCTGCATTGTTGGTAGATACTCACCACTGCTATCAGGAGCACTCCACGTGTCCTTCCATCCATCTGGCCAAAATTAATTTAGCCCTTGCCAGAGTTTCTCAGATCTTTATACTTGCTCAGTTCTCCCACAGTCAACTCACTGACAGTGAGAACTGGCTGTTTGCTTACTGTTTAATATATCCCTGAGTTTATTTACCTAAAAGGAGACACTAGATGTAAATAGGTTAACATTTTCAACTAGAACTTATCAAAATTGAAACTTCCCCACTTACATTAAGACAATGATTTTTTTGTATTACAGTTTTTGAAAGATGTTATATTTAAATATGCAAATGAGGGGGGAAATTACTGTTACCCTGTTTTAAGGAATAAAATGTTCTGTATATCATGCTATTAGTGATATATGAACAAACCCCTTTGTGAAAACCTTCATATTATTAATAAAAAGAAAAGTTTTGTATAGGTAAGAGCTATTGAAGTGAAGATTTCTGGTTTGAGAACAAACTCATGTTGAGAAAATGACCTTTATAATTATGCCTTGCATAATTTTTATTGGAATTACGTGGACATCTTCAGAAATAATCTTATGAAGCAGAAATATTCCAAAATCTCACAACTGACCATGAAAAATTGTTGTTTTTTCCCAGTGTCTCGACTTAATCAGTGAGTGCTTTTAAACTCATTTATCACATTTGCAACCATAACTTAGTATTTCAGCACAAAGCTGAAATACTAAGTTATACTAATGAAGCACTTGTTAATCAGCATAAAACACAAAGTATAGCTGAAACTGAGGGGAAATGTCAGTTTGTTTTGCAGATATTGAATCACAAGACAAGTACTGGACAACTGGATTTTTTTTTTTTTTAAATTAATAGATCTCCAGAGTTGTTAATTTCAACCTGAGGGAGTTGTCAATTTTTGTATCGGTTTTTATGCCGACCAATCTAGCACTCCTTAAGACACTGAACTCAGGCCTACATATGTGAACCTTATGGTTGGACTAGAAGTGAAAGTTGGGGAATCACCAAAGTCTGAAAATTTTATTGACCAAAATTTTGTATGACAAACCACCCAGTAGATTTTCACTTTCAGTCTAGACCATAGACTGCATTTAAAAGGTAGATATGACCTCCAGGTCAAAAAGTGAAGCAAAGGCAGAAGTGGCTTAAACCTGTATTCTTTTTAATGTCCAGCAGGGGGTGACTGCTCTGGTTACAAAAAAGTGATTGTATAGAAGTCTATATGAAAATGACCCAACTTTTCATTTTATCTGTTAAGTCAGTAAACATTTTCCTAATTAATTTAGGGTCTCAGTCAGTAGTTTCACATCTCTTTTAATACAGCATGATGTTAATTTTGTAAATTATGGTCCCATATAGAATGAAATAGACGATAAAGCACAGTAAGTTTTGGGGCCAATTGGTCTTGTGATTACCACAGGGGTGTACATAGAAGACCTAGAGAATATTAGAGAAAATGATGCAAACTTGTCCCCAATGCTGATCTCAGCCTTCAGCTCAGTGAGACGTCCGAACAAACCAACAGAACTGAACATTGGCTCACTGCTTTCCAAGTCTTCTGATATAATTATGAACCTATTCACATAAAGAACAATAACAGATGGTAAAATTGGTCGTAGATCAATAATAGTCAGTGCTCTAAACATTACTTAAAACTAAATATTACACCACTACATAACTTGTCCAAAGACTCCAGCAGCCGTCACTGTCTCCTCTGACAGATGCACCTTCCATAAACCTCCCACAAGACAACTGCTGCCTGACAGACTCCTGGAATTGAAACAGCTGACAATAAAACGCTTGTGTCTGTCTGCCCCCAAACTCACTCCTGTCAAATAAATCCATGGCGGACACTTCTTTGGATCTGTTTCCAGGAGAGGTGGTGACCGTTTTTTGATAGTCAAAGACGGATGGCCTTGATTTATGAGTGAGTGCAGATGGCCAGTGCTGTCTGCCTGCTTTCTACCAAAGATTAGTTTGAATTAGCAGGAATTGCAAGATGACCTAATAGTACACTCACCAGGGAAATGATAAGGAGTAAGGCAGGTATTATATTTGGGTGCGTGTAACATTGTAAATGTGTAGTATATGGTTTGAGTGTCTTTGTAGTTCTGCTCTGTGTTGGTCGTGAGTTGAAGGTTTGCAGTGCATCCCTTTTGACTTGTAAATTAATAATTAGCAGGCACAGGAGGGTATTCTGAATCAATTTAAATATTACACACTATGGCTTTGTGGTTGTGTCGTTTGTTGTTGAAGTGAAACATCCACATGTGAAGCAGCATTGGATGAGATATGTGTTTCAGTCCACACAGCAGTAAAAAGCACTGTAGTTCTGCTTACCTCTGCAAGGCTGCCACTCTTCCATAGGACTAACTGGGGGTCGGCTAATGGGATTATGTGGGTTGGAAGCCCTCATAAATGAAGTCCCCGGTGAGGAGCGGGGAGCCCCAGCTATCCCTTAACCCTCTTTAAAGCCTTGCCTTTCACAGTCAGTCAGACAGCCACACTAAGACTGCACCAGCTCTGCTGCTGTGCTTATAGGAGCTGTGCTCAGGGCGCTGACTGATGTAACCAGGATGGCATTTCCCTTTGTACCAAAAATGAAATTTATATTCATCGTTTTTTAAAGATTATTCCTAAAGCCGTCTGGCTTTATTGCATTGTATTTCTGAGGCAGACAGGGAGGATACAGGCCACGGGTCACATGCGAACCCAGAAAATCACATGGCTGGAGCAGACTGATATCAGTTTGCTGATACTGGGCTTTTGTATGAACAGTCATGCATTTGGCTGTTTGCCATATCCACTCTGTATCCTTGTTATATTGCACTTTTTTAGGACCGTTAAAGACCCCCTCGGGTAAATGATGATGTTTTTTTTATCTTGTTGACATGTCCATATGGTATTTTTTTGTGTGCTGAAAGACATATTATGGGCAAATTAGGTAGTCGACAGCATGCCGGAGCATGAGCCTATGACAGTCTTAGAAACACTGATTCTGACTTAGAGGGTTTCATACATAACAAACTACAAGAACAAAGAACACCCTGAATTTACTGGAACATTGCAATTTGTCATTTTGTAGCACAGAGTGGTTTTACTGTGTTTGAACAGATTGGTAGGTGAGCTGGTGTGCTGGAGCTGCCACAAGTAGGATAACATGGATAGAGGTAGAGGCAGGGACTCAACAGATCTGTACATTCTGAAGGAGACAACAGTGTAGTGTTCCATTTAAGCCATTTTAAAGCAGGAATGGATTCTTTCAGTGGAAAAAATAACTGCAAAATATATAACACTGATATACAGCGATGAGTTTTTAGAGGTTAAATCAGTGACTGGAAAGGAACTTTTAAAAAAATAACTTTTAGGGCACTCATTTAAGGTAAGATCAACTTTATTGATCCCTGACTGAGAAACACAGATGTTACCATAGCTGGATACACAGTAAGGCAGAAAGAAGTACAAGACGGCTAAAAATACAGATATAATAATTAAAAAGGTCTCACAGAGACAATACACCTGGCATGGGGAACCTAAATGTGGATATGCACCTTTCAGAGCGCTCATACTTTGTTCCTGAGGGAAGGTATTTTTTATTTAGCTATAGTTGTTCTTCTCTTTCACTTTAATTGCTGTTCTTAAATATGCTGAGACATTTTTTTTCTTCACATTCCTTGTTGTGGTGGTAAATTTATAGTTTTAGTAATACTGTTTCAGTGGATAATTGTAGGGTGCTTTGGTCTGCCTTTTAGTTTATTGGATTTTCTGTCCTGATGACTGATGACAGAAGGGATGTTGTCGATTGTACTATTATACTTTCAAATATCTACATATATAATTACTATTATACACAACATTTTGACTTCTGACTATTACAGTTGCAAATGTTGATGTGAGCCTTCAATTGGGTGAATCTTTATGCAATCTGGATCACATTACAAACAAGTCCATGCTTTAAGTAGTGATAATCTTGCCTCTGTCTTTAATAAACCATGTCAGATCTAACAATTATCTGGCTCCCTTGTGGAATTACTATTACGAGGAACAAAGATACATCATTGGCTGTTGAACTGCAGATATTGCAGCTCCTGTTGCTAGACGGCCACATTTTAAATCTGACGCTGACTCTTTTTCCCGTTTTTTTAAGCGGCTCAATGCAGTTACTTGTTAACTTCTCTTCTATGCACATGTTGCTCTCTTGCTTATTGACAGTTGGTGTGTGTTTGACTGTGTTCCTGTAGAAACGTGAGCTCAGACGGGGCAGAGGCTCGTCGCAGACTGAGGGAATGTGATGGATTGGTGGACGCTCTGCTGCACGCTCTTCAGTCAGCTGTGGGAAAGAAGGATATGGATAACAAGGTAGGACAGCATCACGCTCACCCACCAAAACACATATAAGTTCATTAGTCTTATTTATAATAGTGAGATCCGATCTAAAGGTCCCGTGCAAGTGTAGCTGTAGCTGACACAACCCTTGTCTGTCTTTTGTCCCAGTCTGTGGAGAACTGTGTTTGTATTATGAGGAATCTGTCCTACCACGTCCACAAAGAGGTGCCAGGGGCCGAAAAGTTCCAGGACCCGTCAGCGCTACAGGCCCCTGGATCAGTGGGACCACAGAGGAAGAAGAAGGATGATGCCGGCTGCTTCGGAGGAAAGAAGGCCAAAGGTGAGGGGTAGAAATAAGAGAGAGAAGTCTGATCACCACCAACCAGAATCACAGATCTGGGAAATTCTAAAATTAGATATGGCACTTCAATGAAACACCTACTCTTGCTTACTGCACAGTAGTAGAAAATTTAAATATATAAAAAACATACGCCTTCTCATTTTTCATATAAATAGGATGTAAAAATAACTGACAGAGAGCAGAGCAGTGATTCACACAGCAGCTTTCCTTTTGTGCCCTACTGCTATTCATTACTGATTTTGTAGGCACACTGGGCTCATGGAAGAAAATGTCAAAATGTAATGCTACATATGGTCACATACAGAAATATGGCTGGATGGATGTACAAAATACAATTGTAGGACAACTTGGGAGATCTAGTGAAGGTATATCTAAGGTCAATTCACAGAACTCAGCTCAACAGCTTGCCTTTTTACATTTGATTACATTTTTAAAGCTCGTATCTCTTCTGTTATTATCAGTTACAGTTCCTCAACATCAACTCTATTGTGTCAAGTGACAATTGGTTTATGTAACAGAATAAAAACTAGGAGTCAACCATTTTTTGCCCTAGCTGATTACTGGATCTGATACTCAGCTTTTTTAGATCGATTTCCAATAAAATATATTTTCAATTTGTGCAACTTTTGCTCTGATGCAGCTGCCTCTCTATCTGTAGTCACCTGCCCACAGCACTCTGCGATTGGTTACATATCACAACTACAACTCTGATAGATAAATGCTCTCATTCATATAAGCGTTAATAAAACATAAATACAAAAATTAAATTATGCTTTGTGTTGTAGTTTGTGTCAGTATAAATTTTAAGATTCCATGCAAATGTATATCATTTTCAAATATCTGTTATCAGTTACCTTTATTACCAATAATTCAAATCTGTCCAGAAAACAATCATATCGGTCGACCCCTATTTAAGATGTCACCCAATTAGGATATTATCAGCCCTGTTAAATATCCATTATCACTGTGAATCATCCCCACACATATAGACTAGTAGGGGCCTCTTCCTTCTAATAGGCAGGAAAGCAAATTACCATCCATTCTGATCACTGATAAACAGATAGTAACCCTGATAAGTGCATGTAAAATGTAATGTAAAATGAGAGCAACCATTTAATGCACTGATAACACTCGAAACAGGTGCAAATGTTCAGAAAAAAAACTGAATAATGTCTACGTAAAGGCATCACGCACAGTGACACTTATTCAATTAGTCAACAAAATCAAAGCTGTCAGTTTGCTGAAATGACAGTAGGTGTAAATGAACACTCAAAAAGAGCAACATTAGCCACAATTGTCGGAGCATAATGAACTTAAACAAGTCTAAAACTCAACACGACTATGCTGAAACTTCCCCTTTGTCAAATGACAGAGATAATTGGATGTCTGTCATGGCAGCCTTCTGCGGCATCGGGAGGTTTTTGTCGTTATTGACTCTGCTTAACAGATGTTCCATGTAGGTACGTGTTGTTGAAGACGTCTTAATCAGTGTTCTCTTGGGCTGTTAGCTAAATGACGCTGTTATCTCCCTGCTGTACTAAAGTAATGGTTGCCATTAATCAGTCAGCCAATGAGGTGTGACTACCCGCCAGTGACCCTTGACATCTAACAGCTCTTCAGAGAATCGCATCAGTTCAGGGGTCAGAACAACACCCAGCGTACATATATACATATTCACCAATTAACCACATGAATACTTTTACACACACACATACACACACACAGAGAGAGAGAGAGAATAATGAGATGTGTTTAGCGGCTGCAGACCCTGAAGGTGTTCTTTTAGAGAAGAGGCTCAGGTACAGAAACAGTAAATGCAGCTATAAAGGATCATGAAGGAGGGTAGTTAAGCAGCACTGCTGGCACTATTCATGGTAATTTGTTACCTTAAGCACGCTAAGTTTGGCCTCCTCTTCGGTTCAGTGTCATATTCAATATAAAACGTAGCATTATGAAGAGCACGCGCATAGCAGCTCACACTTTGTTTTAGCTAATAAACGGTTTGATTCTTGGCTGTTACTTCCATCTCTTTGAGCACATTTCTGTTCATCCCACGCAGTGATTTTAATGAAGCACAAACGCTGGTGGTTTGTGCTGTTTTTCTATACATGTTTTACTGTGACTCTCTATGCTGCATTCCTATCCGACAGCGAAAGCGCATTCTTTTCTTTCTTAGTCTTTTCTTGTGCTCTTTTTCATTATTTTCTCTCTTTCACTTTTGCCTGCTTATCTGAATATCTTTTCCTTTATGTTTCACATTTTTCTTGCTATTTGACTGTCCGTCTCTCCCCCCTTTCTCTCTAAAAAGCCATCCCACTGATGCCAGCTCTTTGAACAGGCTTCCCAGTGAACACCTATGGACTGCTAATGGCTTACTGTCTGTCTCTTTTCTATCTCAAAAGAGCTCCTTCTTTTTTCCTCTGTGCTCTCTCCTTCTTTCTGTATTTTGGCCTTTTTTTTTTACCTCCCCTTTCACTCTTTCACCTTCTCTATTCAGTAAAAGATGACTTCTTTTTGTCAGAAATAAAATAAAAAAAAACGTTCACATGTATTGCACAGCCTCTTGACACTCGCACACACGTCTTTTTCACCATGCCTCTTCTCTCCTCTCCCTGCTTTGTGTTTTTTGGCATTGCTGCTGCCTCCTTGGCTAACTATAGAGGAATGGTTTAATCAAGGTGAGTGCCCCCCCTCAATTCTTCTCACTTCAGTTCTCCTGTTCCTTCATCCTCGTCCTCCTTCCCCCTGGCCGTAGAAAATAGAAGTATAGAAGTAGTTTTGGTTGTCCTCCAGAAACCTGAGAAAGTTCCAAGGACTTCAGAAAATTAGGGTGTTTCATTCATTCCACATGCATACCCTCACCATACCTACCTGCCATAGCATTCAGTATTATTCACTCCACCTGTCCCAGACTTTCAGTTTGTTAGAATTAGTCTTTCTGTAGGTCCTGTAAAACAGATAAAAAGGTAAAAGGAGTGCTTGATTAAATTTGTAAGTTCATCTGTTTTTGGCAGGTTGCTAAGTAGAGCTTGACTAATCAAATGAGGCAAAGATGCAGTGATGACAATTAAAAGCAGAAATCTATCTCTGGACTGAGGTGTACAATCTTTTCCACTCCAGATGAGAATAATCTCAACAACAACGACAGATGCAACTAGCTGTCACTTTTGATCAATTTGTGTTATGTTTAAGCATAAATGTCAAGCTCTGCTGCAGACCCTGTTTGTGTGTGTGTGTGTTTGTGTGCATTTAAAATTCAAACGATGTGGATGTTTGATGCTGAAACAGGTTTGTATGCAGCTGTCAAGATATCGCTCTGTGATTTGCTGTTCTTTGGGACATTTTGAAAATGTTCTAAATGTGCAAACATTAAGAGGTTGTCAATGTTATTACCAGGAAAACGTTCTTCGCTATTTGGAAAGGCAAAATACTTGAACATATTCGGAAATGTATTTTGCAATTTGCCCATTATTTTAACACCCTGAACCTCTAAGCACATGAGCAGGTTTGAAAGCTTTGAAAAACTACCAAAATGACAACATTAATCAGTCAGCTGAAAACTGCAAAAACCAAAATAATCCTAAGGTTGTATTCATGTGTGTGGTTCTGTCAGAAAAAATAACCAAATGTAAGCTTCGAACCTTGATTTTTCTTAAAATCAATTCATTCTGTGTGTCTGGTGTGAAAACTTACCAAAAATAAAACATTGGCACAAACCAAGTACTGTAAAAAAAAAAAAAAACAAACAAACTGAAAATTCTATGCTCCGGAGCACAAACAAGGAGCCATGAGTGACTCAGATCCAACTGACAGCCACCTGACAAAAAATGTGTCACTTTTTAAATTGCAAGCTATGTTTATACAGAGCAGAGAGGATACAAGTATGAAAACATACATTAGATAAAGAGCAAAATAAAACATACTTGAGCAGTAATATAAATACAGCATGAGTGTATACAGAAGAACAAGTTGTAAGATGCATGGGGTAATAGCTGTCTAGACTTTATATTCAGTAGTGTGAAAAACATTGTTTTTAGAGGTTGTAAAAATATATTATAGTGCAATATGTATAGTATTTGGAGCCGTTTTTGTAAAATATATAAATAAAGAAATTAAACATTTTCTTTTTTTATGGTGGCATTAAACTTTTTATTATACTGCAGAAAAGACATTTCTGAGTTCTCTCTCCTCCTTCATGGTTCTTCTCTTTCTATGGAAGGACGAGACTTTATATTGCAGTAAAAATGAGCCAACAGTGACAAAATATGCAACAGTAGCAGAAAAACAGAAACTGGTTGGGGTTCAGAGGTTTGACGTTTTCAGACAGCAGTGATGGTGTTCTGTATTTTACATTTGGCCAGCAGGGTGCAGTTCGTACACCACAGCTACTAATTACTTAGTTTACCAACAACCTGTCATACACTAAATGTTTCGGCTATTTGTCTCTTCTAGTCACATAGCTTAAATGGAACAGGTTGTTGCATAGAATACACATTTAGAAATATGTTAGGATTACTGTGGCAAGTTTAGATAAACAGTGTTTTTTCCCAGAACTTGATGCTTATGTTCCTTCAAGATAGTAAACCTTTGGCTATTAGTGTTTTTGAAAGTACTTTGAATTAACACAAAAATAAAAAGCTAAAATTATCTTGTAATTACAAGATCTAACTATGAGATCGAGGTATTGTAGCGATGAGAAAACATTAAGGTGGTTTCACATACATTGCAAGCCTTCACTCGTGTGAACAGATGCTAAGTTTGACAAGAAACAGCAAGTATAATGTTGCTTTGCCCCATTTTTAGTCCGTATAACTGTCCCTTTTTTGGTATACCACTGGATGTGCTGAAAACTGTTCATGAATTACTTTAAAACTGAAGAAATCTCAGGGTTCAGAAGCGTTCCAATTCCTGCCCCTGTTAGTTTATTGTACAATAGCTCTTAATCATGACATAGTTTTCACATAATTACAAAATCTTTAGAACTACAAGATCTTGTAATGATGACATTTTTGCCTTTTTTTAATGGTTTTTGCATTATAAGTAACATAATATTATGAAGAGTGAAGTTGTACATTGTGAGCCGACTCAAAGTATGCAAATGGAATATTCTATTGATTCATTTTAGAATAATTCACATTAATTTCTCTTTAAATAAGTCATCATATGCTGCATTTACAATTGGACAAGCGGCAACTATCGGATATCTTCAAACTCAAACCTTATGCCCAGAGAAAGCTGGGTTACCAGCTCAAATGTACAGGTCTGTTTCCTGAAGGGAAGTTGTGTCTCAGCCTAGAGGGAGAACTTCATAAGTCCTTCTTCCCCTCACCCCAGTGCCCAGAAATTTTAGTTCCGTCTAGCTGAGAAATCTGCCATTCTGTCTGTGTATCCCTGTTTTGTCCCATGGGCATGTCCATATGCATGTAAGCTGACCATTAGCTGGCTGAACTGCAGTCACCCCCACCCCATGTACTCCATTTCCTGTCTGCCACTGCATTATTTAAGGTGTTTAGCTGTTCAGGAAACACTGCTGTTAAATTGGGCAAGTGTATATACATGACTGTGATAAGACAGTGTGGTTATATGTGTGGGTGTGTGGTGTTGCGTTCTCATAGTATGTTTTGGGGATGTATGCCAGTTCATGTATAACAGACAGTGTGAATTCTAGATGTGTGTGTTTGTACATCAAGCTTCTAGCTCTGTGCAATGAAACATTCACGCTTTATTGTCGGTGGGACCGATATGTGCTTTTATCAATTACTTGGATCACACATCTGGGTGCTTTTGTGAAATTAGGTGTAATTTTGTACATGTAAATCTGCTGTATCCTGAGCAGCTTATAAACCATCTATATACAACTTTATTGGTGGTATTATTCATTTTTGAGAAGCATAAAAAATAGAATTTTTTAAATGCATTCTTTTAGTACAAACTGATATCACCCTTTCAGATCCATACCGGTCCAACCCTGGTGTCTGTCACATTGTCCTTTTTAATCCAGGTGTCTTATAATATGACACTGACATCACCTTTCCCGCTCTCTTCTCTATGCAGGCAGAAAAAATGGTGAGAACGACAAAAACTACGACACATTGGATCTGCCCAAGCGCACAGAGCCGTCAAAAGGTAGGCCCTTGGTCTGTCAGGCAGAACGTCCCTCTGGTAAAACTAGTCTAGAGGTAGCTTCTCATCTGGAGAATAAGTGGTTTGATTGGAGGCAGGTCAGGTGTGTTGGTCAACAGAAGTGTGGGAGTCCTTTAATGGAGAAAGAGCAGTGTGTTATTTAGCTGTTGATTTAGCTTTGTTTGATGGTTTTGTGCCTCCAGTGGGACAGTCGATTGTTGGCAGCTTGTGAGAGCATCAACTCCATAAGCCCTCTTTTTGTCAAATACTGCAACAATGCACTAGGACACAGCAGGCAATAAAAAGCCTGCCTGTTATTAAAGTGCATCTATTGTTGTGTCTGTTGAATTGTACTGTGCTGTAATTTATTAGTGAATGCGCAGCCTGGGAGCAGGTGTTATGTACATAATCTTCTTCGCAGTGTTTGAAAATTTTACATCGGGATGAAGGCAGAAACAATGATTAACTATTTAATTAATTGATCAATTAGTTGATTAATGAAGACAATATTTGACAAATTACAGAAAACATTTGAGATTCTGTCGCTTTCTTGCCCAGAGTGAGATGCGAAGATTAATAGCATTCTCATAAACAGCAGATATGAACCAAATGGGATGGCCAGCTGCTGCTTAGCTTATCTTACCGCAAAAACTACAAACAAGATTTAAACAGCCATCCTGGTTCTGCCCAGAGGTAACAAAATCTTCATATTACCACCCTGAAGCTCACTCATTTACTCACCAAACAGAAGTTTATGAGCTATTACCCATTTTATGCAGGGTCACATGCTGAACTATTTCTTGGCTGTGAACAGTAAATTCTTGAAGTCTCCGCTGGTTGCCAGGCGAATATACACAGGACTCCAAGAAACACTTTGGCACATCACTCACTCATAGCACAGCACTTTGTCATTTGTACACTTCAGCCTATGTACAGTTTAAAAAGACTAATTGTAATGTGTTAATTAGCAAGCTTTAGAGGTGCTGGCCAGACTTCATGCTATGCTAACATAGCTGTTATTTTTATGGATAATGAAAATTAGTGCTAGTTGCAGCCCCAGTTTATGTAGCAAATGCAGCTTGACATGCAGCTGACAAAATATTAAAACAGCAGATAAAGTGACTAGGTAATGATATCTCTTTGTCTAATCCTGTGATTTAAATTACAAATGAAACAACTTCATTGTGTTCATTAAAAACTTTCATGAACAATACTGACTTCTAAACTGGCATATAAATGTGTTGGCTTCATGTCTGCAACATCTAAAAGCAGCAGGATCCATATCAGTGTGGCCAAGAAGAGAAAGCTGCATGTATTTATGCACATTTACCAACAGCGGTTACTTCCTTATTTCTTATACTTATGAATTATCTCCGGCCTGGGGACACAATCATAAGGAACTATCAGCACTGTGTACTTTTCTGCACCTCAGACAGATGAGTTGTCACACACAGAGTATCAGTTTAATATTTTCAGTTAAATAGTTTGTTACATAGAGGCTGTCGTTCGTTTGAATCCTGAGCTACTTCGGAGCTATCAAGGTATTTTTACTTTACTGTAGGGAAAGCAGTTGTTAGATTACCGTCATACATGGACTGAATTTTCAGTGTTTACAAAATTCCAAATATACTAGATTGTTAGTTGTTTGAACTGTTGCTGCTATTAGTTTAGATTTAATTTATTGTCTATTAGTGCATTATTATGTACTATACGTCACTTGATGTATTGTCTTATACGATTGACAAATATTGTGTGCATACTGCTGCTCTTTCTGTAACCATGGTAAGTATGTCTGAGTCAAGCTGCGATGTCTAAGTAGCCTGTATCTGAATGACAGATTGCTGCCACTTTAACAGGCTGATGCTACCAACAATATTACATATCCCATGTCTGAAAAGGCCTATAGATAAAGAAACACTACCATGGTGATAGAAACCATATTGTATTGTCTGCTCCTGAACTTTAAACATGAAGGAAAGATGCAACAAGAAAGTCTCTCAGTATCACACAAAGGTTGATAGAAGTGTTTTGCTGTTATTTCATTGAATGCAGCGCTGTTGGGAAGATATAGCTGTCTAAGGCTATGATCTTACCATGTGAACTCCACACAAGTGTGCTTTTATTGACTGTAATCAGAGAGTAGTCCACTCCACTCCTCTCCACCTTGTAATGTGTCATATGAAGAGGTATGGCCAAGGCAGCAACCAAGGGTAGAACTTTGGTCCTAGACTCTGCAACTGATTCTAGCAGTAGTGTGTGACTAACTGTGTGCCACTCTGTGTTTAGTTTTTGGCACTAACAGGCAGTTGTAACAGTCATAAACGCAAATTAGCATGCAGTGCACACATCAGTACATCCGGATGGTAATAGAATGTGTATTTGCTTGTGCATGAGTCGGTATGATGCTTTACTGTGAGGAAAGGTGTGTGTTTCAGAGCGTCTGTCCCTCTGTCTCGTCGTGTCTACAGAATATGCCTGCACACCCTTTTGTGGTATTTACACATCAGCACCTTCATCAATGACTAGTGGCAAGCACTCAAAGTCAATATCACTTCCTGTTTGACTGCTAATTAGCCACATTAACACAGCAAAGTGGGCTCTCATTAAACGAGATCACAATTAATTGCTGTGCTTTTCCAAGTTAAGCCGATTTTGCCTTTTTTTTTTTTTTATCTCTCCTAAAGTAAAGGCAAGCAGATGAGCTCCAAGGATGATAATTAATATTTTCCACTCGCTGGGTTTTCATGAGTGAAAGCCAACCTGGCACGATGCATCCGAGGATCTATAGCAGTTACAATTGTGCTGCGATTACGTTACACAATGTGGAAATAACACCCTTCGGAGTTTTGACTCCAGAGAAAGCAATTATCGTTATAGGCCTAAATGTCACGCACAGTTGAAATGAGAGGAGGGGTTCACGTTGTAGAGAGTGGCCCTGCATTTTCCTGCTTGCAGACAGACAAATCATATTTGACGTTTATTAGCTCGACACAGAGGCGAATAACAACAGTGAGATGCATGGATAATAAGCTTAATCACCTCAGCAAAAACCCACATTGACTTTTAAAGCACATTTTTCTTCTTCGGGAAACATCAGAGGTGAAAGTGCTTACAACTGCAAGGCTCTAAAAGCATTCTGGGTGCCTTGTTTGTTTGTCTATTAAAATGTGTGTTTGTGTGGTTCGGGCAGGTACTCCACCCTACACCAACACCACTTCCCTGGTCATCTGTGGAGGGTTTGCAGGGAGAGCCAGAGAGAGAGCAGCTCTCATTTGGTGGCAATGGCTAAGGGAGATAAGGGAGATTACATGTGTATCCCAGTCCTGATCTGATGTCAGACAGGGAGAGGTCAATGCAGGGAGCACACTGGACCTGGCGGTGGGCAATGATTAATCTGTTTGTTTGTGTGAGGACGTGTGTGTGTGTGTGTTGAGGAAACAAAGAGAAGGAGAGAGAGCCAGACAAGAGAACCAGGTCCGATAAGTATTTTTTAGTTTGACAGCACTTTCAGTTATAGTATTGTCTGATATACAGTATGTTTTGTGGGCTGACAATAATAGTCCTTTTTAAGTAGAATTTTGAAAAGTCAGTGATTCTAACTCAGTACAGTTTTGTCAAATTCAGTGAGGATCTCCCCACAGTCTGCTAGCTGTCAGTTCTGTGTGTGCTGAGAGAAATTCAAGTGTTGGTACACAACTCTGGCTCTGTCAATGCAAAACAAAGTAAGTAGCTGTGACCGATCTGCACTATTCCAGTGTACACATTCAAACCTGTGCAAGTTCATGTTGGTGAACAGAACACCGTTCAGGCATATGGGTTCTGTAAAACATCTTGAGACAATTTGACCTGTAACTGGCGCTATAGAAATAAAATTGAATTGAATTAAATTGAACAGAACAAAGAGACAGAGGGACAGAATCGGGCACATAGTAAAATATCAACAATCCTTCTCCACCTATGAAGTTGGGCTAACTGTTTTTTGTCACTATGATGAAGAAGAAGAAACTGTCCACAAAGCACAACAGTGAATCACAGTTGCCTAATTCTTCTCTGTGCTCACCAGCTAATTACTTAGTCTGCCATTGGGTGCTGAGCAGGTAGAATACAGTGAGTCATCAGAAATTTTTCACTGAAAATAGCTGCCTGCAGTGACTGGAAGTCTGTTTGATCAGTGCAAAACCTGTAAAACCAAAACAATAGGCTAAAATAAAATGCTAATTTACTCCATAAAGGTTCTGCAGAGTTCGGTGATAGATTCTTGTGGATTTGCCACCAGAAGTGATCCCTTTCCTATTACATGTTTTCATTAAATATAATGTGTATCCATTGTTATTAAAATGGATATTTATATCTGCAGCTTTAAAATGTTGCCATTCTCATTCTAAAGAAACAACGAATTCTCAGAAAGTGTTATTCTCACGATGCACTGAGTCCATTCTTTGAAGGTCAAACACATAACATTATTTTCAGGCATTTTTACAGCTCCTTAAATAGTGCAGTGACATGTTTGGATAGGCACTTATTCTCTTTCTTGTTGAGGGTTAGATAAGAAGATCGATGGATCACAGTTAGCCTTCCTCCGTCCAAAGCTAAAACAAGAGTCTGTTGGCACCTCTAAAGCTCAAACATTTTACATTGTTTCTTAAATCAGTGTACAAAATCGTTATGTCCCCACTCTGTGGCTTTACAAAGACTGATGTTTGACACATTTGTATTTTTCTGTGATATGCTGGAGTCTCGTTGTTACTTTGAGGAAGCCAAACAACTACTGTACTAACTCTCAACCAAAATTGAATAGTAAATAAGTGATTATTAGAACTGCCACGAAACACTCTAAAATCGATCTGTTGACTGTTCTATTGATTAGTTGATAAATCTCAACAAATGATTTTCCTCTAAAACTGACATTTAATTTAATATATTTTAAGTTCATGGTATTTTTTTGTGCGTTTAGCAGTTATGAGGACAGAAGATATCAAAAATCTGTCCTTCCTGATAAATACACAACGTATCTGGTTTTACATCCTCTGGAATGTGTATTTTCTCTTCAGGGGCTTGTGCTTTGTGCTGTGCTGCTTCAGTCTGCCATCCAAACTTTGTTCATTTAACAAACCACCTTTTTGTTCTGTGTTAATTTGAAGTGCTCTACTGTTTTCGTAGCCTTGGGTCTCTGGAAACTTTTACACTGAACTGAGTCAGACTCACCACACAACAGTGCTAAAGTAAAAGACAAAGAATGAAAAAAAGTTGCAATGAATTGAAGCATGTCCCAAAAATTTAAAACCCAAACTTTGGTTTAAAATATTAATGTCAACACATTTTTAGCATCAACATCATAATTAATGCAAAGTATTGTGTCAGCTCCAGTGTTAATTTGTTATTGTTCGCAGCAGTGTGAAGTAGCTTATGAATATGAATGCTCATGAAAGCAAACATTAAAGTAGTGTAATATTGTAATACTGCTGCTATAACTCTGGACTGTGGCTCATATCCTGATCAGAGACAATACTGTTGTCTTTTACCATAACCATAACCTTTGGAGGAACTTAAAAAGCAATTTTGCCATTTATGTAACAGACTAAAACACTAAAATGTAATATTATTTCCATAGCAGGTTATATATCAGCATGGCTCTCTGTTGAAGACCTGTTAGTATTAACCCAGACAGTTAATGTCACTTCTAATTATTAGGCAATACTGGTTCTTCTGCCCTTATTAAACTGTTTTCAAACTTCGTCCATAGGAACTTGTCTCGCCAGTTTTTCACTCCTTCCGCTTGATTATGTGTCCAATTTGTCTACTCTAACTGATGAAGTGAGTTATTTTGCCCATATAGTTGCACCACAAATGGGACCTGTTGCAGGTACATACATCATTAGAGACGTTACTGGTGGTGCATTATTCATGCCGTCCAGAACAAAGCCAGAGAAAGTTTGAGGGGGGGCTGGAACAAAAGTAATTAAGAAGTGTGAAAAGACACTTTACATTAAAGAGCCAGTGAGTGTGGCAGCCCCTGAGATGATGAAACATTTTCCCAGCAGTTAATTGAAACCACAGCGTTTACCTTTAGATTGGAAAAAGGTCAGGGGAGGGGAGGAGGGAGGTAGAGAAGAGAAGGTGTGATGACTGCGTCTGTACAGATCTGGCTAACTTATGTTGAAGAATGAAGGGAAAGAAACTTGCAGAAAAAATGAAAAATCTGTCTTTTTTTTCTTCTTCCTGAGGTTTCCTCTGACCAGAAGAGGAGGTTCAGAGAATACAGAAACAGTTGTTCGCCATCCTGAGAGACACACTGTCTCGAATTAACTAGCCTTTACGTTCGTTGCAGCCTTCATCTTTTCCCCTCCATTATCTGCTTTCTCTTGCGCTTGTCTCTCTGTAGTGTACTGTCAGAACCGTGTTATGATGCAGGAGAATGACATACAGCTCGTCTCTTCACTGAGCATGCGGGTGTGTTTTCAATGAGTTGCAGTAGCCGAAGTGAATGACTACACATGTCCAGCAAATCTAAGACGGCAATCTTGACACACCTGACACATGAGGAAAGCAGGCTTTGACCTTCACAGACGTACATAAAACCAGCTCAGCAAATAAAAGCTGTTTCAGATTAATTAACACAGCTTTACTTGATGTCCATTGTAAAATAGCTCTTTTACACATACCTTTAGGGACAAAGGGAAAGGGAAAAAGTAAAAAAAAAACACATGCATGTGCAAGCACTTACTAAGAATAGGACCAAAAATTTGGAAAACAACAAGCATCTTGTTTTCTTGTTGAGCTCATATGCAGACAGCACACATTTGAGTAGCATACTAATGTTCACATATGTGTCTCTGCAGACTTCTGTGGAAAGATGAAGGTTTTTACTCCATCTGAACACGTCGATACAGCCACCTTGAATTGACAGTCTGTCCCCATGCTACCAGCTAGTGTAGTAGTTATATTCACCGCCTTTGTTTGGCTTTCTACATTAGCTTACTAGCACTGAAGTATTGAAGCTGAAGGAAATTTTGTATGTATTCGGTCATAAGCTTAAAACACTGGATTAGTGACGAGCTAGATGAAAATCATTGTCATCAAAATCATTACAGTAAGTGCATCAAGGCTCCAGACTGCAATCATTTTTTGAGACAGTGCGTGTCTAAATTTCACATGGTCGCACTGTGTGAGTGCATTATGATCATTAGGCTGTTTAGCTGTCCCTCAGCGACTGCACTAACCATTGTGACTGAGAGTGGTACTTTTTCTTCTTTCCTGCATCAAACTTCACAAGAACCAATCCTGTAGTTGTTGATTTTTTTTTACTAAAATCATTAAAAGTCAATCCCATGGTGGCGCATGACAAAAAGTCATGAGAGCACCAAAGTCTGGAGGATTTATTGTTTATGAACCATAAATCTCTGTACAAAATTTCTTAGCAATTCTATCTAATGGTTGAGATAGTTGTGAGGCTTGCATGGCTGACATAACATCAGATGGAAATTATAAATAGGATGGTTCCTTTCTTGTCGCACTAAGTTCATACAACCTTCGTGCAGTGTCATAGTGATTTTGATCTAAAGTACGCATGCATTGTCAACTCTTAAAATCCAGGAGCTAAACCCTGATCACCTTTTAGCTCTAGGCCAGCACACTCCCCAATGATATATTCTTCTATGAGGAAATAATTGGAAGCTTTCACTATTTCCTCTGGCTGAGCTTGTTCCCAGCATAATGAATGTTTTTGTCAAACTGCTTCTAGTTTCCAGTGAGGCAGCTTGATCCCAACTGCATTAGGTGGTGCTAATTAGTCATACCTGACAATAAGGACAATCTGACTGAGCAATAAAGGCATTGTCTCTGAAAAGCCTCAGTATTTTCTAGGGGTCGAAGAAATTTCACAGTTTGCAATGGAACTTGTTTTTCAAGTCACGATTCTGTATGACTTTTAAAAAAATGCATAGCAGTATTTTATTTATTTTCAAAAATGTCAGTATTCAAAAGTGCCTCACAAAAGTGCCACATTTCTTGGTGTAACGGTGAAGGCACTCAGTTACTAAATACTGTCGATAACAAAAGACTGAGCTGTTTATGCTTAAGTATAAAATAAATACAATTAAAAAATATTCACTTGGACAAGTTGAACATATTCTTAATAAACTTAATTAAACCATTAAAGCCAGCAGTGCTTCCGCAGCTTTAAAAGCTTCACAAAGTAACACTGTCTTCCTCTTTCTGTCAGCACTGAGGGCACAGCCATCTTCCTCGAAAAAAACTCTTCATTGGAATCGTCACCGGTCAAAAGCACCTGGGGGCTTGGTATTTACACTCAGTGTCAGTTGTGGTCGGTTGATTAACGTGTACAGTGGGAGCAGTGGGGAGTTTGCCTTGCAAACATGTCCATATAGTGTATTTTATATGCTAGAAGACAGTTCATGAATGAAACAAGCAGTCACATTTAGTTGAATCACTCCAATATTACACCTTGTTATTGTGTAGAGTAGTTCTGCAGTGTCTGGCCAGAGCTGTGGGTGAGTTGGTGTGTAGATCTGCAGTCAGTTGGGAAGAGAGGCAGGGACTTCACAGATCTACAAACTGTAGAGGGAATAACAGTTTAGAGTTGCATCTGAGCTATTTTAGGGAACGAAGGGGTTATTTTAATGTTAAAAAAAAATTTCCTAATATGCAGTTGTAATGTGTACTTTTGAGATATAGAAATCAGTTTTTAGGAGTTAAACGAATGACCTGAGACGCAACTAACACAGTGTTGGCCCAGAGTTCAGGTCTAATCCTGCTCGCCCACAGTAGTTGTTGAGCAACAAGCGGTGCACTGCCAAACTTTTTCCGGGTGGAGCTTGTGCTCCAGAATATTCATTCAGGGAGTGCAAGTATGTCGACATAAATAGACTTCCATCCATCCATTATCTATACACCGCTTAATCCTCACTAGGGTCGCGGGGGGGGGCTGGAGTCTATCCCAGCTGACTCAGGTGAAGGCAGGGGACACCCTAGACAGGTCGCCAGTCTGTCGCAGGGCCACATACAAAGACGAACAAGCACTCTCACATTCACACCTACGGGCAATTTAGAATGATCAATTAACCTCAGCATATTTTTGGACTGTGGGAGGAAGCCGGAGTACCCGGAGAAAACCCACGCATGCACAGGGAGAACATGCAAACTCCATGCAGAAAGATCCCGGGAAAGCCGGGACGCGAACCAGGGACCTTCTTGCTGCAAGGCGAAAGTGCTAACCACTACGCCACTGTGCAGCCCCATAAATAGACTTTCAGCAGTAATTGTTTGACTGATATGATGTACCAAACTGAGGCAATTTCATACTGAATCAAGCTGTGCATACCAAATGGTTTGAGAAGAATACACATCCCTGGTGCCTTCCATGTTTGCACTTTTGCTCCCTCTGTTTCTCTTTCTACCCTGCTTACTAATTGTCATTTCTCTTGCTCTCTGCCACTTTGGTGTGTTTTCCATCACAGGGAGATTTATGTGCTTCTCTTGCCTCACAAACACACATTGAGCAATTGAGAAAACAGCAGTGTTTACCAACACGACAACTGTGTAACGCATCTCCCTGCTTTGTCTTGCAAGCCGAGCATTTAGTTTGTGAAGAGGTCTTAGCATTGACAAACAACGCCGGCGCGAGCTGTTATTTATTGCATTGTATAACCTTCTTTGAGATCTCAATTTGTCGTATAATGAACACTGACGGTTTTGCTGTCGGAGTCATCTCTCTCTCTGATGCATCTCAGCTCTTGAAGTCAGAAAAGTCAGGGGCTCAATTGAGTTAAGGAAAACAGAGCTACACTTTCATTGTTTTTCTCTGCTGTTGTCACCCCACATAGAGGAGAAATGTTTCACTTAATGGCTCTGTGGCATGAATCTGATTCTTCTAATCCCCCCTGCTATATCTCTATGGCTTAGAAGCAGCAGTGAGAAAAAGCAATAGTCTTGCCCAAAGGCTCGATGAACGCCCTGATGCAGTGAGCAAATATGTTCAAGCAGATCCATTTTTCAAGATAAAGCATCTTCGCTTCATTATGCTGGTGCCAAGTCTGCTTCAGAGTAGCACAGTTCCAATGGGAGAGAAAGTTTGGCTTGTTCTGCTTCTACTTTACACCCAAAGTATAAGCAGAATGTCATGAATAATTTATTCTATATCCCAAATTCAAGCAGCGGTATCATGTACTGTAGCAGCTCCCCGTTTTCTTTCCTGTGGAATTTGACACCCAGATACTGAACGCTGACTCCTGGCCTTGTTGACTTCTTGCTAGCTCCCAACCTGTTGACCACTGCAGTGAATCACTTGCCCTTTTGTTCCGAACAAACACACTACTCAGTTGTCCTGGTTGCCCCTCTCCTTCACCTCCTGTTCCTCATTTCCTGCCGTCACATTTTGCAGCGAGGTGAGACCCCAAATGATGTTGTCAGCCTCACGGACGTCTCATCCAGACACACAGATGGAGTGTCACGTATACAAAGCATACACACAAACAAAAAGCATGCGTATGGTCACACAACGCTTGCACGGACACATCCGCATGCACATTCACACATACTTTCTCACTCCCAGTTTCTCTGCTATCTTGACACATAGCATCCACTCCACACAGTGTTGATTCCAGACTGTCTGGCACCTTATATCACTCTCTATCACTCTGTAGCCTCTGTCATTCCAATTTCCTCAGCATTACACCTTCCTTATGGCAAGTATACAGAGTGAGCGTCCTTTTTATACTGGATGCTGTCATGTCTAGAGGGAAGTCTATCTTGATCTAAGAAAAGGAGGCCAACGCATCACAAGGTGTGATGAGTGATTAATTTTATTTCTGTTCCCTTGTGCAGTCACTGTTAAATGAGGCGAAGGTAAAGGGGCAACAAGCATACAGAACCTTAAAAAACTCTCCTAAGATTTTCTAGTTAAATGACTGATGAATAAATATGAATAAATCTAACCAAAATATAAGACATAATCAGGCTCCTTAAGCATTTTCAATTGGAATGTGTGTGTGTTATCTGACAGTTCCCTGCACTCAACAGCTTTGGACAAGTAGAAGCAGAAAATGACTGATGCTTCTTACCAAAAGCACAGATCTTACAGCACATCACCCATTTTACACTTTGAACTTCATATGTCTTGAGTGGATTGGATAGCTACCTTATATCTAAAAAGTGAGGAGGAAAAGCAGGAAAAAACATTAAAGACAGACTGAAATCACACAGTTGAGATTCATTCCAGTCATGTGCTGAAAAGGTGTGAATTCTTCCAACAGATATTTAAATCAGGTTGCATCACAGACATAAGGAGAAACTTCACAGATATTTTTCTCTTTCAGCTCAGTCACAGACAAGACAAGACAATATTGAGATTATTGTGCCAGAGGGAGCCGTCAGAGAGAAGTGCACCACCTCACATAAGCTCATTGGGAAGCAGATAAAAATGAAATGGAGGCTGTGGTGCAACAACTTTCTGTAAACATTAGTGACTCAGCTGCATCAGTTGTCGCTACCTTTAGCCATGGTTGTGCTGTTTCGATAGAGCGATAGAGGTGCAGGACTTTTATATTTCTGCTAAAAATGAGCCCAAAGTGAGTAAAAATAGTGACAGGATCCAAAAAAAAAAAAAAAAAAAGACACCCAGACAGTGCTTGGGGTTCAAATGGTTAAATCCGTCACTTTACCAAATACCTGGGCCAAACATCAATTCATACCAAGGTCCTAGGCCAGATTTGTCTTCCGTTCCTTGTCAGGAAGTGACAGTAGTCTGAGTCTGGTAGTTAGCAGCCTGTGGAAGTAGCAACCTGCAGCATCAAGTCCCAGTGATGATTACAGCTAAAATTATTCAAAAATTGAACAGAAATTAGTAGTCATTTCCCCTGTCAAATTACAGCGTCAGGAAATTTTACAGTGTCGCTACTGACCCCTGATCATTGTAACCACTGAATAAGGGGGGAGAGAGCACCGCTGAGTAAGCACCCAAAGTGGCATTGTCCTAATTGTCTTTTTTTCTCTGTATTTATGTTACTTGTTGAGTTTTCAGCTTAACTTAATTTTCCACTTGAGACCATACAGCTTCAGGTATCACCACAAGCAGGGCCATAGGCTGTATGTAAAAGAGAGACATAGCAGCTGTAAAATCAACCATCGGCTTATGGAGTAGCATTTTAAAGCCTCAAATTTGCAATTTTGGCCATCGCCAAGGTCATCACCATGGTCTTTTGAAATCAGCTGTTTCAAGCGAGAGATGGGTTGAAAACACTATACACACTGATATGGTGGCAATTTGTTGATCACATAGTTGCCCCTTTCCTAAAGCATATCATAATAAACACTCTAAATAGGACCAGAATTCATAAAATGAACATCATCCTGCATTGAACGTGACTTCAAACTAGCAGTTGAGACCATAAACTCATTAGGAAAATGTTTACTGAGGTAACAAATCAAGAGAGAAGTAGTTCTTTTCTCATAGATTTCTATACAGTGGGGCTTCTCTTTGCAACTAAAACAGTTGCCCTCTGCTGGCTGCTAAAAAGAATTCAGGTTTAAGGCTCTTGTTCAAGTTTTCAGACTCGAAGATATGTTTTATGTTCAGTCTTAGGTTAGGGCCTATGCTGATCAGCATAACAGACATAGCTGCAGTCAAATCTGACTAACAGAGATGTGATTTATGTGAATTAATATAAACAGATGTGTAGTAAGTTACATCTAAATATCACCTGGATACAAGACATTTAAATTGTCAGGTGTAAACAGGATCTTCAGTATATTTCTCATTATTTTACTGTTAAAATATAAAGTTGGGACATTATCTGAGATAGCCATAGCCATAGCAGCAGTGTAGATACATAGCAGTAGTTGTCTGTAAGTATGACGTAGTGTGTTAAACTGTAGGCCAACATGTTAAAAGCTTGCCCCAGATGCTAATTGTTCCAGAGATTAAATCTGAATCCTGCTCTGGCACACCAGCTGTTGGGAGTGCCACCATTCTCTGTGACCGCTCAGCTATCCACAGCTAACTTAGCACTCCTCTCTGCCAGTCACTTTCTTGCCTTTTGTTGTTGATAATAAAACTAAGCATAACAGAAAAGGGGGTAATTATCTGAATAGCCAGCGGCTTGCAGCTGACATTTTAGCTAATGCAACTCCCCCTCCAACCCTCCACCCTCCTCTCATGAACACACAGCCAGTGATGAAAAGGAGTGATAATAAGGCAAGGAATAAAAACCAAATGAGGGGAGCAAGAGGTTTGTCTAAGTGGGACCACCTTGTGTTGTTGCTGGAAATACAAAGAGGTGTGCATAATAATGGTATTCCTATGAGGTCTCATGGAGTGGCTGCTCCACACATCATTAGTGGAGTGAAGTCCTTCCAGATTAGTATGTGTTAGTGTGTTGATGCATGGCAGCATTTATGCACCTGTGTTCGGCAGAGGATAGTGGGGCGCCTCTAATTCCCAGCACTTCCTCTGTGGCAGTGCATAAACTTAACAGCGATTCCGCCCACTAAAGCAGCAGTGATCAACCGCTTCTGAAGTTCTTTAAACTTTCCATACCCTCCAAAAACTCAGTGCCCCCTGTCTCCTCCTACGAGGCTCAGTGGGATTCTAAAAAAGTGCCGGGAATTCACAGTAGCCGGCAACATCAGGCTCTTCAGATGATTAACCATGTCATTCGCCTCCCCCATCTCCCCCAAACCTGAGCAGTTGGAGCAAAGTGATAATTATGAGACTAGAACGATTCCAGGGAAGTAGGAGGAAGCGTTGTGAGACTTACTTGCCAATTGGAGCCTTTGTTTGGCCCCGTTTGAGGCACAAGAGCTCTGCTTCCTGTTTCTGCGAGAGACGCTTTAATCTAATTAAAAGCAGATTAATGCCGCACTGACTGCCATCGCTGGAACTACAACAGAGGCTTAGTGAAGAGGAAAATACCCCCCCATCCAGATTTTGCCACTGTCCTGTTAGTAATAAACAGTAAATGAAATATTGGTTGTAAACAGTCTGAACCGTTGTAAACACGAGTGCCTAAATGTACCGTGTGGACTGCTGTCATCGTGCACAGTCGAAGGACAGGGTCAAAAGCAGCAGAGAGGACTTCAGCACTGGCAGGCATCCAATCTAACTGTCCCTCCACTGAGGTTTTACTCAGAGGATAAAATCCATCAGAGTTAGTTTAGTGTTTCAGATTACATTTAAATGGCACTTTTATCCAAAGCAACATAAAATTTGTGCTCTCCTTGCAAACAAGTAAGCAGAGAAGTAGAAAGGTCAAGGTTTCAGTGCTTTAACAATATTCCCATGACTATACAACAGCCATGAAAGAGATGAATAGAAGAAAGGGAAGTATAAACAGTCTAAGGAGAAAGATGTAAGCGTCTATTTATGTAAGAGAGCGAGAAGAGTAAGTGGGAAGAGGGTGACATGAAACGCTGTTTGGTCGGGAAGTTTTTTCGGCATCCACAGCCAATCTGTTTGACTGGTTTATAATCATGAGCATTTTGAATTTTAATGCGCGTTTGATTCGACGATGGGTTCGTTTAAGCCGGCGGGGGCAACTCATCTCATCTTCACTGCCTTTCATTTGACTCTTAAAAGCACACAGAAGCACATACAAATCCTAATTCATACAGCTGTCCACAAACACAGTCACTACAGCTCATTTACCCACACAAACACTCCGTCAAACTCTGCCTCTCTCTTGCACGTACACATAAAAGACAATGCACTGTGTCCTTGATGCTGAGGGTGGTATTAAATGACTATTAGAGGTGGTGTTGTTTGTCAGGGTGTTGCAGGGAGGAGAATATTACCTGAGAAAATTGACCACAGCATCAGCTATGTGTGTGTGCTGGCGAGGCTGGCGGGAGCGTTAAATGAGAGATGGGTGCTGACACCGACCCAGACACAGGAAATCCCTCCACTGTCAAACACCATCACAGCCGTCATCACACATTGCAGATGCAGAGTCTATCCGGAGATACAGGGTGAACTTGTTTAAAGGCTAGTGGTCAGGCTGTGGTGGACCAGCTGGGAGGAGTTCAGGTTCACTGCTTGGTGTGAACTAAAGTTGAAATACATCTAAAGACTAAACCAGAAACCATGTGTCTTCACTTGGATTTTTCTCTAGTTTACTGAATTCTGTCTTTGTAAGCAATACATTGTTTATAAAGGCAGTATTTTACATGCGATTTTTCAAGAGAAAAGCTTAGAAAAGCACTGAACTTGGGATGTCGTGTTATACTGGTACTAACAAAAACCTGATACCTAAAAAGCTCATGTTCATACAATATGTGATAGTACTGCAGCACCATACACCCATATTTTGAGCAAACTTGCAATAGACAAATATTAAAATGAATTTGACTGACAGCATTAATGTATTCACTTCCAAATGTCCTACAGAGATCACAGTAATATCATTATCGTGAATTCTTTTGGCCTCAACAATTATGTAGTGAAAATCTGACATCATGAGAACCCTACATAACTCGAATTTTTTGTTAGTTAGTTAATGACTTCATTGATAAACCCTCCTAGCTATTGGTGGTATACCTGACCCATCTTGCACACCACACAGCAATACACTCAAAATTCAGAATTATTTTCTGAATAAAAATTTTGGGTTGTCAGTGTGGGATAACAACAAGCTCATTTCTAGCTGGCTCGATTTAATTTTAATGGCAGAAAATGGCAAATATGATGGATTTTATCAACTATAGTTAACCAGCTTATTGAGTAAACATAACCTGATGAGTTGGTTAAAACTCTGTCTCAAGCTGACTCTTAAACTGATAGATTCCAGATTACTCCTTTAGCAACAACATTAAACCACCTACGTAATATTGTGGGGGTCCTTCGGGTCCTGTGGCTTGCAGGATGGGCCGTCCGTGGGTCTGTCTTGTTCCAGTGCATGCCATGGATACTCCATTGGATTGGTGTCTGGGGGGTTTTGAGGCCACATCAATGTGTTCGTCTGTTAGTCATGTTCTTAAGGCTGTTTCCGAGCAGTTTTGCAGTGTGGCGGGACACAATGTCTTCCTGGTGTCAGGGAGTGCCGCTGTTGTGGGAGGGTGTGCTTGATCTGGGACAGTGTTTAGGTGGGTGGTGAATGTCAAAGTAACATCCCATCCAGGACACAAGATTTCCCAGCAGAACATTGCATTGCAACAAGCAAATCATTGTTTTTCACTGGTTTTAACATTGTGACTGATTACTGTATAAACTGCACGATCGTTTCATGCATCGTACTAGACTGAAAAAATGAGGCTGAAAAATCCGCATTTCCCAAGCAAAATGTCAGCATCCTCATTTGCTGAAGATTAATATGAAAGACTTGGAAATAAAGAAATACAGACTAACGTAGTTAGTTTATGATGTGCTCTTTGCCTTAAGAGTAACACTCAGCATGTCCAATTAGGTTGGTTAGTTAGTTGGACTGTTACTGATGCAACATGATGCAGTTTACGTTTCAAGAGAGAAACACACAGCTCAGTCCATTTACAAAGATAAGCCAGCACCTTCCAAAATCTTTAAAAACAATATTTTGCTCTTATTAGTTGCCCATACACATCACTTGAGAAATCTCTGTGCCATTTCTAAGGTATGTTGAGGTTTGTATTTATTGACATCAAATATTGGCAAATGGGATCGAACGCTTTAATGCAACGACACTGGCACTACTCTGTGTGTGTTTAAGCCTTATTCCTTTCCATCACCTGGACTGCAAGCTCAGGCCCTGATCAGCCCACACACACACACACACACACACACACACACACACACACACACACACACACACCCCTTACTCCACGTCTGCGACAGTCCTCGGCCTCTATCTTCAGTCCTCGTTCCAGTCACTGCCATATCTCTATTAACCCCCCTCCCTACACACACCAGCAGTCCATGGGATTATCTAGGCTTATTCCCGAAGGCTGGACACCCAAACTCCAACCCCTCCACCCCAAGCTACATGTTTGAGCTTGTGCTGCAGTGCATCAGTTTCTCTTCTGGTAGTTTGTAGATGTTTTTTTTTTTCCTTTGTATTACTGTCTTGTTGTTCTGTAATGATCCATGCATCTCTGCGGACTATTTACCAGACAGCTGTCCCATCCACCATGCAACATTTATAGCTTAAATCCACTCAGTTGTTTCTCTCTCCAACCTTCTCCTTCATAATCCTTCTACATTTTTCTTCCCTCTCTCCCACCCACTGTATTCTTTCTTCCCTCCCTGCTCCTTTGTCACCTGCTTTTCTTTTCATTTCTCTCCATTCTGTTCCCTTTTCACAGCCTTACTTTGTCCACTCTTTTTCTCTTTTGCCTTTACTCTCTTTCCTATCACCCCACCCCCATCTGCCTCTCTGTTTCCCCAGGTTCTCCCCTTCATCCTTTTCCTTCCCTCCTCACTTCTGTTGATGCACAATTTCCCTGTGAATTGTGGTGAAAGCACGACACCGCCCCGACAACTTAAGCTTGTATTTCAGACTTTCCGGCTCAGGTGAGCACCCAAGACTGTCTAACAGGAAATAGGAAATATTGTCCGGCGAACATCATCTTTTCTCTGTGGGATCTCCCTCCTTCTATCTTGCGTTATCTTACTATATCGCTTTCTCTCCCTATCTGTTTCTTCTCCCCTCTCTCTCTCTCTCTCTGGCAGCTTCTTGCTGTTGCCTGAGTTTTTAGTTTCATTTGTGTCTGGGTGAGGACGTGACTTGCCTGGGTAAGGAGAGCAGCCACTCAAGGTGACGCTGAGACACACTCCACTCTCAGAGACACGCGCACACAATCTCAGTCACATACACTAAACCACTCGAAAGCTCATACACATGCCTCTGCTCTCTGAAACCCTTGAGCATCTAACTGAGCTGTCAAGCATAAACTTACATTGGCCATGAGCAGAGCTTAGCCACGTATTTCAGCTCTCAGTTCAGCATTTTGACCAGTTGCTGTGGAATTGGAAGTAAGGATTAGCATCATATGAAGCTACTCTAGTTGCCAATTTGGATTTCCAGTCCCTATCTTCAGCTCATCACCTCTGAATGAAGCGCATCGCCTAAATAACCAAGTTGCTGTGTTATGTTACATGCAGATTGAAAACCTGTGTATTCCTTTCTTCTTGTTTTGCAGTTTCTGGCCCAACTGTCTCAAATGAACATTGAATGAGCAGATTTGTTAGTGGTGATGGAGAGGGGGGTTTCCATAGCAACCCGAATACTACCATTGTGTTTCCTTTCATTTCTACATCTTGTCTAGATCAGTAGGTAGAGCAGATTTGGCATGTGTGCTGCATTTTGTGTTTGTGGCGGCGATGCAGGAGGTGATGAGGGAGACAGAAGAGAGAAATGAAACAGTAAAGAGAAAGAGACAGAGGGATAGAAAGTGAATGTGATCAACGGAGCAGCAGCCTACTCTGCGTCTTCTCTCCATTTGTAGTCATCCTAGTAGCATCGTCCCGACATGTATCTGCAGTGTGTTCATGGTAGCCTAGCTTCTCTCCAGCAGCTTCGGCTCAGTGTGTCAACAGTTGACCAGTAGAAGAGAGGTTGTGAAGCTGCACATCAACTCACATCAACTGGGATGGAAGGAAGCAATGCCAAAGGCTTCCAGGTTTGCGATGGTTCATGTCATATGGCACCTTAAGATGACAGCTGTCAGTCTTATATCCATTCATATGACAGCTGTATTAATATGTTAGCAGACTGCAGTCAAACTATTCATCTCTCTCTGACATGCTTTTAAAATGTTTTTTCAGCTCCCTACTGTCTTTTTCAGTGAAATGATTGAATGGCATTTAAATGAAGGTATTAAACAAGGGACAACGCCTAGTTATTTTAATATATGACTATAAAACACAAACTGGAGGGTGGCACCTCTATTTAATGTTGTTTATTAGCTAATTCTTTGTTTATTTAGCTGCTGGCAACAGTTCGTTGTCATTAGTTTTTTCACGGGCAGCACAAGCACCAAACTGCTTAGCTAAGCCTCACTGTTGCTGTTCTAGTTCAAAACTGCCATATCACTTTACAGCATGCACATGTCAGTGTCCAACTATACTATCCAGTTACTAAAAGTTTCTTTTCCCCAGTTGGAACGGAGAACTTTCAATCGCCATTGAACAAACTATATTTTCATCCCTCTATAGCAACGGCAGTTGATCAAACCTGGGATCTGACCTCAGGTGTCACTGTGCTTCTTTCTACACTCAAGATTTCAGCTCTGTAAGGCCAGCATTATACTACCCATGCCTACGAGTATACAGAGGTCTGCAAAATTTGCTCCTTCGTCATGAGAGTGAAATTTTATTTCCATACTACGAATATGCTACAAGAGTGACAGTACAACATGTTCAGCGATAGCGTCCATGTACAGAAAATGTAGATGCGATTTACTGCATGTCAATTAAAAGGAGTCCTTCCAGCAACGTCCAGCAGACTAGAAAATTAGTATAATAGCCATCTATGCATCCATGGTGTCCACAGCTGTCTATGTTGGCATTCACAAGGAAATATTCTAAAGAAGTGGATTCCATTGTTAGATAGATTATAAGACAGAAAAAAAAACTAACATAGGTATATCTGAATTATTAGTATCTTGCCAGCACATGAAACACAATTAAATGTTTTTAATAACAAGATAATGTAATCACTGAATTGGAATGAGTCATCTAATGCTAAAACTTGCTTGTCCTGTGTGGGCTGAAAATGTACATGGTATTTAGCACCTTGAGAATGGACTTTTATATGAGGCATCTTTATTTGTTTGTTGTTTTTGAAATTTGGCTCCAAGGTAGGTACATTGGCGCTTTTAGAAACACTTCATTAATTTTAACTAATTATGAGTGTTGACAGAAATATATTAATGTGATTTTTAAGTAAGAAACATATTACAGTAGCTCACAACAATGTGAATTTGGCATAACAATGATTCAGTCATGAACATCGTGATGTGGTGCTAATTGTGAAAAAAACATGCCAGTGAAATAAGCACTTATTTAGTACAGTCGTGTGAGTATTGTTAAGCTACAGTGAACTCGTATAAATGGTGCTGTATTCAAGTGCTGTCACAAACATCATAATTCTGTTGGAGTGCAAAGGAATAAATACAGCTTGAATGGTAGGGAGTTTATTTTCCCTCCAGTTCATTTTGTTATTCTTTCCAATAAAAGCACCAGAAAAGATGACATGCAACTTTTACCGGTATCAAACATGGAAGTATCAGTGCTTGTTTACAGCAGTAAACAGAGAGAGAGCTCGGATCTCTTAAGTGCCCTGTGTTTGTGCGACAGACGATCTCTGTTATCTGACAACTATGTCTAAACCTTAAGCGATATTAAATTTGAAAGCCATTTGTTCAATAGGAACTTGTTATGAGAGGCTCTTTCATACTCCGCACAACTGGAGAAGTGACATAGCTTGTCAATATGTTTTTCATCCGAAGGGAAATAACATCTCGACCTGGCAGAGACTCTAATATAAACTAGCACCTCCACCTCAGGCCCTAAAACACTATTACATTAACAGGAGGGACAGTGGAAACAAACAACCGTTGCATTACCACTGCTGATCCACTGAGAGACCGGATAGCTGCAAGGCACATTCTTGGGTGAACCACAGAAAACCTAATTCAGTTATGGCTCAAAAATGAGAAACCCACTGGCTGTGTTTGTGTCCAGAGTTCAGGGGTTGAAGCCAGAGAGATGGAGCATTTCTTTTGGAGTTGGTTGAAAGAACCCTTGGACGATTCAGACAATTTGGTGTCAGTTCGTCACTGCATTTTTTTTCTGCCAGTGTTGATGTGTGCTCTCTGGACAAAAAGCCCTCAGCAGGACTTTGCTGGCCTATCAGAACAGGAAAGAGGATGTACTCCCTTGTCAGAGCAGGAGCAGCTTGCTGCAAAGAGTCCTATTGTGCTAAATGATAGGAAACAAGCTTTCATGGACCAGACTTTTGGTAGTGCTGGAACAGGACCCCTGCAGAGACATGGGAAAGATGGAGGAAGACAGTGACAGAGAGGTCTGTGCTACACATTTGCTTTGTGCTTTTAGCAGTGTCTTTTTCCGTTTGAGTCCTCTCTTTCTCTTTCCTCTACTCCCTCTCCCCTCTTTTTACCCAGCCCATCACACCGGGACACCATTGTGGCCCCAAACTGATGGGTAGCTGTCCAAGAGATGGGCCAATTGCCACCTTCTGCCTCTCTTTGTCAACATCCAACAAACTAAGGCCAACCACCATGTGGGTATGCTAATGTGCGCTGCCCTGGGGCTGCCCATAGAGATGCCAATCTGCAGCAGAGGCCAACTGGCTACAAGAGGAGAAAATGAAGCTTTGACTCCTGGACCCTGTCAGTCTGAAGGGGTGACTGAAGGGTGAACAGCCTTTGCAGACCAGCAGTGCTCTCAGTTTTGGCTCCCCTCGGCTCCAGTTCTGTCGGGAGAGCTGTAGATAGAGTAGGAATGCGCCCTCCATCACATGTTCTCCCTCCGGCTTCGGATGAGGACCCTTGCGTGTTTTAAATCAACTGAACCAGGCATGGGTCAAATTGTATTTGCAAAAGATTGTTTGTTTTCGGTATAATCTACGTGGAGGAGCAGTTTTTCACAGTGGCTCACCACAACAGAAATTACACCAGAGAGAGCAGTGGGGAGAGAATTTAAAAGTCAATCGTGTGTACTTTTGTGTATTTTATACCCAGCATTAACATGCATCTCATATCAGGGCCTAATTACATTCACACCTGACATTAAGATGCATCTTCAGCATACAAATGGCATTCAGATTTGTAATTCCCTAACTCCAATTCAGATTTCAGCACATTCCGTCTTCTTTAGTAATACTTTAGCTTTAGAACAGACAGCAAACATCTATTGTACCCATCCCCAAGGATACCACTTTCCATTCCTACCAAGAATGTTGCTTTCTAAACTGTTATATATGCATGCTTTCCTCAACTGAAAAAAATCTTGGTACGAGCTGGTATCTTTATATTTACCCACAAGAAATGAAACCTAACAGAACAGTAGTGATGAAAAAGGTCACGTCTTGATCGATTTGTGATAATTTTTTTGACCTTCTGACAAATAAAACCTTCGTCTGAGGAATGTTAAGCCTTCTTTATGTAATGTCAGTTATGTACGTTAGAAACATAGGCCTGCTGAATTCCTCCAAAGCTGCTCTGTCTGTATTTACACATGGATTGCATACACTATGGCCTCTCCAATTCTAATTACCAATCATGTATTGAAAAGCTGGCACTGGTCTGTAAACTCTATCCATCGGGTGTCCTCCAAGTATCATGAACAACAACAACAACAACACTGGCAGTATGTGACTAAACACTATATGACTCCGAGCAGAACTGTTGAAGGAGGTTCAAGCATCCATGAACCCTGCCAATTTACTAGTTTTGTTTATGTGGCTCCACCACTCACCTTTTGGTTTTTAATGAACCCGAGTGAGTCACAACCATTATTGCATTGGTGGCATGCTACTTTTAATGATGTGCTGCTGTAGCCATCGCTGCGCTGTGGCTCTGCCCAGCAAAAGTCTTCATTAGCACTATAGCACTGTCCCATGTGCCTGCATGGACTTATATAAAGGCAGTGTTACCTTAAAAACAAGGCTGGTGGGGTTAACTGTGCACGAGTTTCAGATGTGGAATGAGACTTGAGACTCCAAGACTTGAGGCTTCCCCACTGGAATGGTCTCATTTATTTATGTGACCTCCTCACAGGGGCAGAATGTGACCCTGTGGTCAGCACTGCTCTATAAGCATGTCTCCTACTTCTACTACTTTGTGTTCCATTTCTTGCGCTGATGCTCAGCTGGAGAGACTTAACAATGAGTATAACACTCCTTCTAACACTCCTATAAATGTTACAGGGAAATCATTCACTATGTTAGATAGGAGGGATTTTTTTTTTATATCTGCTGTTTTCTATTTTTCCATCTGTCACTTTCTCTGTCTTCCTCCATTGCTTTCCTGTTTCCACGGCACTGTAAACTCCCCTATGAGTTGTAAGAAGTGATCGCCATCTTATCCCCCGTTTGGATGCAATTGCCCTGTGCTGAGTGTTGTGGAAATGTAGCAGTAAATAAATGGAGCACTTGTGTAGATGCAGGAAGAGACCCTGTACATGGTGTAGGCAGACAGGATCGATGAACATCACTTTTTGACATGGCCCTGCCAGGCCTTGGTGTGTTTCTGGATATGTTTGTGTGTTTGGAGGTGTATGCAGAGGTATGTATCCAGTTCTGCCTAAATGCAGCTGAGAGGACGGCTGATCGCTGAGAGCCAGAGAGGTGTTTGTCTGAGTGCGTTAGAGAAGCGACTTCATTATGTTCACATACATGTATGAATGTGTGTGTGTCTCTGCCTCACTAATGCTTAATCCATTATCATTTATCAGCCTGTCACACAGCTACACCTTGGCTTTAATTGCAGCCAATAGTGAAGCCACTTGAACCAAATTAATGCCGCAGCTCTGCACTGAGCGTCACTCAATCACTTCAACTTAACTTTGTTTCTAACCCAGTTTTCATGCACTGCAGCACCACAAAGCCCCTTCTCTTCAGTGCCCAAGCACTAATTGAGCTTCGCCTCAATTGCGGGAGTTGTCACCATCGTCTTCTGCTTTGAAAAATAACCTGCTGCTCCTCCCCTCTCACCTCATTTAGGGATGAGCTTAGATCTCAGGAGCATTTCCTGTGTGCATTACTGACTATGCCCATTTATATTTGTGTGTGGCAAAGCTGGGTGTCTGTGTGTATGTTTTTGTGTGAACCTGTTTCTTTATCAGAGCTCAGCAGGAGTCTTGTAAGGAGGCCACAGTTGTGTGTGATGTTTGCCACGCCAACACACTTGCAGTGGAAATAGACACACTGGAATGAGCTCACTGGGAGCCGGCAATAATGTTAGTTGCACTTTAATGTACTTATTTATAGAGCTTTGTCTTTGTATTGTTTACTAGTGTGTCCGTTAGGTGACTGTAGAAGGACATTTGCCGTTTTGTGTACAGGGGCCTGATGGTGGTGGGACATAATTTAGTATATTTAATAAAATACTGCATGTGGGGCTGCAATTAATGATTACTTTCATTGTCAATTAATCAGTTGATTTTTTTCCTGATTATTCAATCAGTTGTTTTGTATTTAAAACGCAGAAAATTATGATCAGCGATGTCAGAGCCCAAGATGATGTCCTCAGATGTCTTGTTTTGTCAGTTCATTGTCATAGACAAGTAGGATAACAAGAAAATATTCATGTTTACAAAGCTTGAAATTAGAGAATTTTGGCTTGCTTTACTTTTTTTTTTTTTAATTACCCGAATTGACTGGTTGATTATCACAATAGTCAGTGATTGGTTAATTAACCATTGTAGCTCCAACTGCATATATGAGTGTATTTTTGAGGAACTTCAATTCTGAGGCAATACTGTGCTTTTTTGCTTTTTACTTTGACATCCATATGTAATAGTTATTTGCAAATTGAGACTTCATCACCATATGAAAAACTACAAAATTAATGGTAATCTACACTAGTATGAATATATGAAACTTAAATCTTTACATAAATATAACTATTTACAGTAAGAGTTGTCTACTTTTAGTGTTTAAACCTGCAATCATTTGCTGTTTTGGACACAGAAACAAGCTGTAAACACTGAATGATGACTCACACTGACACATTATCACTTACTAAGTTGATGTCTTAGGAAGCAGTTGCCTGTTACACATCCAGCACATACAGAGCAATATTAGCATTCATTTGGAGACATACTGATGTCCAACTGCTGAATGTGGGTCCAATATTTTCTTTACTTGTAGCTCTAACCTTAACTCTACGATTCTTTATAGCAGCTAGATATTGTGAACCGTTCACTGGCTAATTTTGGTTTGTGTTTGATGGGGCACAGGTAGCATACAGTGTCCTTATTAGAACCTATTCATTAAAAACAACTACTGGAGCTACAACTACAACACATATAAGAACAGTGAGAGTAAACCACAAACAGTAGAACTTCAGATTGTGAAATCAAGATGAGGAAAAGCAATGAACCAAAAGAAGCAAAAACACACCGTAGAGTTGAGCTCGGCCTAGAGCTTGGAAACATCTCACTTGAGATTATAGTTAATCATTTGATTCATGGTTAATATAAAGAAGAGCGATTGTAATTTTAGCTGTATGTTCCTTCTAGTTAAGTGATATTTTAACGCAGTGCTTTTTCTTGTGATTATTTAATCTTGGACACCAACCAATGGACTCCAACAGAAAAACATCTTCAAGAAAATATTCAGGATTTGAGATGACACGAGAGGTTTTTACGAAGTAACAATAGAAATTTAGAATCGAATTTTTCAACTTAAATACAAACTCTTCTGCACTACTGGTAACTGAGACTGCACCATATAGTGTATTGTGTGTAGCTATGTGGTTGCAGCTCATATGTTGATTTGCATAGACTCCACCTTCACCACAGGATGCATCATATTTAAGTCATCTCTTCATGTTTCCAGTCTGTCACAGAAAACAGGACTGTGGGTTTCCCTGAGCTAACGTCACATCTCACTGACGGCTCATCTCCCTGTCCCAGTTGTAATTCTGCCTAACAAACTGACAGCTAACAGGCCAAAAGGCTAGCAGGAGATGGCTGATGACAACAACAACAACACTTACGGTTGCCAGTACAGTTGCCAACAGAGCTCGACCTGGCAAGTGCTAATTAGGAGGGACCTGAGGGACTGTGTGCTGACATTAAGCCTCTGCTAGAGATGCTGACTGAAGGCTCTGGCAGACATACTTTCTGGCTCAACAGTGAGAAATTCCACTATGGATAAAGGAATTAGTTTAAAGGCCCAGTGAATTCCCCTCCATTCTCATCATCCTTTGTTGAACAGTACATGTCTTCTTTGTTCCAGTCCTTCATTTATAAAACTCCAATTTCATAAGTCGGCTCAGTTGGTTGCCAAACCAAAACCTCAGGAATTACAAGATGGAGGAAGTGTGGATTTGCAGATTATATTAGAAAAAAGATGCTGTCATAATATGCACGGTTTTGGAGTGCAGACAAAACCTTGCAAAGGTTCAACATGGCTGATGTTTTGTGCAGAGGGAATCTGCCTTGGAGATGAAATGTCTGTCAACAGAACTGCCTGCATGATGGTCTCCAGTTTGCTGAGTGTGCACCCAGTAGGCCCAGAAATATGAGGAGCACGCAGAATGTTGCTGAGTGTCTGGTTTGCAGGCTCTCCCCTCTCGCGTCGCCCCTGAGAAAACCTATTCATGTGATTCATGTTTTAGCACATGGTTACAACTGGGGTCTGATGACTCCTGATTCTGCTGCTTCTTTGAAAGTAAGTACAAGACTTCTCAAGCAGCACCTTCAGTAACATTCTCACAATGTGGCAGTTCCTCCCACACACATTCTGGAGGCATGATCTTGAGGGGAGATGCCGCAGGGAAGAAAACCCCAGTTTCTTGAGTGTTAACAGCTATGTTGTTGTGTCTGAATCTGGCTATGTGAGATGCACCCTGGCTTCTGCTTTCTGCCAATTATGGGTGTGAGATGTGGATTTAGAGGTGCAAATGTCAGTTTATGTATTTTTCTTGTACCTTTCTATCACATAAAATACTCTTTACCTCTTCCACTGTTTTCTTTTCTTCTACTGAAGAAGTCAATTTAAAAGGAGATGTCACCTTAAGATGCCCTTGTAGAGATTTTATAATTGGCCGTCAATGGAAGTCGCATTGTTACAAGAGCACTCTCTTTTTCTACTTCTCACAAAAATATACTGAAGACCTTGTGAACTGGTGCACATCAGTCAAATAGGCTACAATATTGTATATGCCCTCCCACATAATACAGGGATTTTCGAATAGAACCTTGTAAATACTGGCCTTAGAAGACATGGAAAGAAACAGCAAGTTATATTTTCTTTCAGCTGAGCCTTTAGGGGTAGAAGACAGATTTAAAATTGCTTGTGTGCTCTTGTAGAGGATAGGAAGGAAGCTGTATTTCCGTAAAAGACAATTTTAGCCACCGGTTTCAAAGCATCAGCTAACTTGTGATCTGGGCTGCAGACGTCTCTTAAAACCTTGGTGTGTTATAGCCATAGACTGTACATAAAGGATGTGGACAAGGCAACCATGATGTCACCCTCTGGTTTGTGGACTACCATTTTGAAGCCATGAATTTGGCACTTGGCTGTTGCCATCTTGAGCTTTTGACACTGGATGTACCAAGTGAAATGGAACCATAATTTACCAACTAAACATAGTGCTGTATTCAAAAAGTCTTGAAACGACCAAGCAAGACCACAAGTTCATTAGGAAAATGTTAACTGAAGTAACAAATTAAGTAAGAATTATCTTTTTTTTTTCATGGACATTTGCAACCTGAGGGGTTGCCTTCTGCTGACCAATCAAACTGGATTGGTTCCTTTGGTTTGTTACGTACAGTATATAACCTCCGAATTCTGAATCTGTGTTTTTGAGACTGTCATCTATACACTGGATTTTCATTAAGAAAATGCTCACTTATGGTGTTGACTGCCTCTTTTGTTCATCGTGTATCTTCGAGCATATAAAAAACACCATATGGACGTGTTAACACGGTAAAAAATGATTTTCATCAGAGGAGGTTTTTAATATTATAAAAGGAAAAAAAATATTATTGTCAGGCACCTTCCCTTCCTGTGGTGATTCAACCCATGAAAAATGTGACTCCCTCCAAAGAGGTGAACAGCTCCAAATGGCCTTGACAGAAAAAATATTAACGCTCTAAGATCTCCACCCTTTAATTGGATTTTTTTTGTGTCCCTTGTAAAACACTTCGTGATGAACCTGTTTGTGCAAAATAAGAAAAACCTTGAATGAATAATCCTGATTTGATGCGATTCCACGCCTGTGTCTCTCCCTGTGCCTGCACTGTCTAATAGCTGATAATGTAATTACGTTTCCATCAGAGGGAGGCCTAATGATTGACTGTGGTGGAATGTCTTATGTGCTAGCGAGATAAACCTCCCTCTCAAATACCCAGGGTTTGGTCAGGGCTGTTGAATCAATAATTTCTCCTTCTTGTGTTCTCCTCATTTATAATACTGAAGTGTTTTCAATGGAGCTGCTTTAGTATTACTAAGTGGAAATGTACTGGGCACCGTTCCAGTATTTCTTCATGAAACCACCTATTCGAAAAGCAAATAGACAGTTTGGAATTAAATTTCTATCATTTTTTCCATAATGAATGCTGAGGAATGGTGTACATTTTCACATTTTTCAAGCTGCAGTCAAAAATTTGTGGCATTTGACATAGCTGTCTACTGTAACCAGAGGTATTGTTCATTATGGCTAACCCAAACTTCTTTCCTGTTTTGCCGTGCCAGAGAACACTCCCCTTGGGCCGAGATAAACCCCAACACCGTACTGCCGGCACCTTTGCTGGTCTGTCTTGCCAGGGATTCTAACCAGTGTGTTTGTGTTTTTGTATTTCCCTGCAGGCTTTGAGCTGCTGTATCAGCCAGAAGTGGTGAGGCTCTACCTATCTCTGCTGACGGAGAGCCAGAACTACAACACCCTAGAGGCAGCTGCTGGGGCTCTGCAAAACCTCAGCGCTGGACAGTGGACTGTGAGTCCTTGGTTGGGGAGGGCACAACACAAAGACACTATGTTCTGTCTGATTTTATATTTTCCTCAGTATGTTCTGTCAGATTTTTTTCTTTTGCTAACTTTTTCCAGCTATGTCCTTGACATTGATCTTTTGGTAGCACATCTCTTGCAATGGGCAAGAGCAAAAACACCTACAGTAAAATAGACTTAGAAGGCAGAAAGACCTGCCTCCATGGAGCAAACCATATAGCAACTGTGTAAATTGAAGCAGAAACAAATTCCAAGACAGAGACACTATTGAACGAAGCAGCAGGGAGCTCAGACAGTAAAATCTTTATCAAAAATTGATTGCCAGATAGACAGGGACTGGCATCAAGACAGATAGGCACTGCATTGTCAGAGTTGAAGGATATAAATAGCAAATAGCACTGATCAGAGATGGAAATAGAAACACGTTTTTGTGTAGATGCATTAGAATTTTAGCGCTACATTCAGCAATTTTATGTAGAGCCAATCTACATCGACAGGACAACAGTAAGACTAAGTAAAATAGGAAGGGTATTGATGACACCTCTCTTGGTTATGACCTTCCATCCAGATGGAATTAGATGATTAGATGATGGTTATATAACTAATGCACACCACACTCTCATCTCTGGTAGATGTTTGCTTGTAATGATGGATGAGATGAGAACTTCTCCAGCCAGCTTCAGATATTTATTCCAATTAGAGTGGCTGTAGAGCTGCTGAGAGGCTGTCTGGCTTGCAGGCAGCGGTGAATTATCAACAGGAACGGCTAGTTGTCAGATGCCAGTTTATGAGCGGCACCTCAGGCAAGAGCGGTCACTTATGGTTTTTCAACATACTGGCTGTATTCAACCCACAGTGGCAATATCATGAAAAGTGCTCCTTTTAACACCCATGTGTCAGATTGTAAATACATCCTTCAGTCCTCGGATTTTGTATGCAACAAGCCCTTCTAACTCAAGTGGAAAAGAACACCTGAAATCTTTAGATTTTTTTTTTGTTTCGTAACTTCACATCGTTTGAGTCTCACATTTAGTGTTGTGAATAATTCAGTGGTAGTGATTTTCAACTAAGGTGAGCACTTTGGGGTGAAATCATTCTTTCCTATCAAGTTGTGTCCCTGTTGAGGCTGATCAGAATGCCTGACTAGGCTCAGGAACCTGTGGAGCTGTGAACACATCAGACTGTCACATCTGGTAGCCAGACAAAGCATGTCCTGCTGCCTCAGAGAATATCAGAGATTCTGCTTTAAATCCTCTTCATGCTTTGCTTCTGCTCAGTACCACAAAGATTGAGCTGTTTTCCAAGGCTTACTACTGCCACCTGGTGGCTCAGTGGCGCCTGTCCACTGCTTAATTACATCTCTTGGGGTATCAGTGCCTCGAAGAGAGACCCTTTTATGTCAAACTTAATGTTTCATGTTACACAAAAATGAGACGTAAAATCTACTGATGTTTAAATTAAGACAAATTATATCACGTGTCCATTCACAGCCCCACTGTGTAATGTTGTGAATTAGTCAAGCCTAAGGAGCAGTGATGAACTGTCTTGTCGTTACTGTGTGAATGGCTGAGTGTGTGTGTGTGTGTGTGTGTGTGTGTGTGTGTGTGTGTGTGTGTGTGTGTGTGTGTGTGTGTGTGTGTGTGTGTGTGTGTGTGTGTGTGTGTGTGTGTGTGTGTGTGTGTGTGTGTGAGCGTATAAAAAAGGATCTTCTCCTCCCTGGGCTGCTGGACTGCTGTCCTGAAGGTGACCTGGAAAGTGATGCTTTCCCAGTGGTCAGGAGAAAAGGAAGTGTGGTCATGCTGGGCAGCTCCCTGGTGGGAATCTGTGGGGCTACATGAATGTCAAACAGGAAGCTCCTGGCAGCGTGTGCACACTCAGCCAGCCCTTAGAGGTTTACGTTTGAAATTATACAAAGCAGTCACTACATGCCCTCCCTCTGCCCTTCAGTGGTCCAACTACATCCGAGCTACGGTGCGTAAGGAGAAAGGTCTTCCCATCCTGGTGGAGCTGCTGCGTTCTGACTCAGACAAAGTGGTCCGAGCTGTGGCCATCGCCCTGCGCAACCTGTCTATTGACCGCCGCAACAAGGATCTGATTGGTATGAACCATTAGCAGGATCACACACACTCATTCAAGATCTGAGATTGACTCAGATAGAGTAGATGTTGTTTTTGTTTTAGATGGCCACTGCAGTTACAATAATGAAGGTCTGACTTAGGGCTATAAACAAAACATCTCGTATTAAAGATTTGGTTCAAATTTCAGTCTGATCAGAGACTAGTTTTAACAACACTCACATGCCCATATGTGCACTGTAATACTTATTGGTAGCTCTAATTTATCCCCTCTGTCCATGCTGGCCCTGAAGAGATTCCTTTTCTGATGCAATTTCATTGTAAGAAATTGAGGACAAAATGTGCTGTTTTCTTTCTGCACAAAAACACAGCTCAAGGTTCAGCCAAAGCTAATATGATGCCTAAGCAGACTGAGCTTGTCAAATTAAGTGCAACAGAGGACAACTCGAACAGCTCAAAATGCATGAATGAAAGAACTCTACCATATGTCTTACAGACTCTACAGAATCAGACTATGAGCAGCTACAGGGACCAAAAATATGTCCGTTTGCTAATGGGCATGAGAGCAGTGTTTAATGACAGACTTGAAAAAATGTGAACCTGTCCTTTAAATACTTTGCTGTCTATATTGATTTGGAGTTCACCCATATTTACAAGATTTCAGATTCCTACACATCTGTCCTATATGTGAAAACTTAAGTTTGAACAGCATTAATGCCATGCCAATACAAAATAACAGCTGAATTTCATATTTGTGTCAATGCCACATAATAAACTCATTTTCCAAAGCAAATATAAAGAATTTTATTGAATTAAGTCAAGATAAGTGGAGCTTTTTATCAAAATATTGTGTGAAATTCTGCTGAAACTGATCTAAGCTTTATATCAAAGATGCAGAAGACTCAGTACTACGTTACTTGTTATGGCATTTTTAATAATATACCAATTATACTGAGCACACATTGCACTTCAAATTCTGCCTTACTGTCTCAATACTATCACCTGGTTAACCTCAAAATATGCTGCACCTTATAGGAAGTTATGCCATGCGGGACTTGGTGAGCAACCTGCCCAGCGGTCAGCAGCGACCAGCCAAGAACCTGGAGGAGGACACCGTGGTCGCCATCCTCAACACTATCCACGAGATTGTTACTGACAGTTCTGAAAACGCTCGCTCCCTCATCCAGGCCCAGGCCATCGAGAAGCTGGTCGCCATCAACAGGACCAGGTAAGGGCTTATAAATGCAGCTAAACAGATATTGTACTGTGAATGTAAATCAGGTTGATTTATGGCTGTTTAATAAAAAGCAGCAAATTGTCATATTTAAATTAAATTGCTGTTGCAAATGAATTCTGTTGAGGATTTTATCTACTAATTTAGCTTTGTACACACAGCCAAATAGTGTGCATATACAGTATATATATGGATATATTGGACAGTGGACCAAAGGCTCATTTTTATGTAGCCCATGCAAGAAGTGTGGGTGTACCTTAGAGACATTATACATGTAATAATTATAGCATGACCTTGAATGCAACGTGCATCACGAGCCTTTGTATTAGTATTCATGGAAGATAATGTAATGTGTCTCTAATGGCACAAGCTTGGCTACCACAATACTGTACTCTAACAAGCCTGAGCCTACAGACACCTCTACCCACCGCACATTAAATAACAGGCTTTTAGAGCTGGAGGCCATTGTTATAGAGGGGTGCCTCTGAAGCTGGTGCTCATACAGTAAGGGTCCTTCTTCTGCTTCACAACCTGGTAGTGAAAATGAACACATATTTAGGCTGATGTTTTCAAGAGCTGTCTTATATCACCACAGTGTTAACCATTGCAAAACAACGTGCGTCTATGCCACACCACACTTTCAATGTGAGATCAAGAACACTTTTAATAAGCTCATCCTTGTATGGTGCAGTATTGATCATACGCAGAGTCACTCTAACTTGCATGAATATACATAGTTCATTCACAGACCAAATAGCTATGTTTCCTCTCAGCCTCGTGAGATTAGCTTTCTTTGAAGTGATGCCCCCTCCCCCCCACCACCCACATGTAATTAATACTGGTGGCTCAGAGGTAGCTAATGAAAGGAAATGTGCACTCATCTGGCTATGAATTAAAAACTAGAGCCCGGAGCCGCTCAGGGGGGCTCGACGTCTTTGAATAGCGAGATTGATTGCAGCAGCGCCTTGCTAGCACGCCCAGCCGTCACTGTGTTTGGGTTAGGTGGGGTTTCTGACTTTAATTGCTCCAGTAATTTCTTCATTTATTCCCTCTTTTTCCTTGCGGCCCCCTCAGCCAATCAGCACGTGAAACGAAGGCAGCATCCCACGTGCTGCAGACGGTGTGGAGCTATAAGGACCTGAGGAACGCTTTGACCAAGGACGGTTGGAACAAGAGCCACTTCCAGGTACAGAAACATAATCTTGTATAAGTTACGCTTCACATGCAATCTGGACCTGAAGCATTGTTAGTGTAATATCAGGTTGCTGATAAATATTATTAAACATTTAGATGCGTATAATTCTGAGAAGAACCACTTCTCCATTAATGAAGTGCTGCACTAAGAGCATTTGCATGACAAAATGTTTTAATAGCTTCATTAGCCTCTCCTGATTTCAGAAAATAATTACAGACAAGTCTCCAATGACTAAAATTTGAAAGAACACGTGTATATGAGCCAACTTATTATTATTATTATATTTATCCTGTAAAATGGTAATAACCATCATCTATTGAATGTGGCGTTAAGAGAGAAAGTGAAGTCTTCTGCTATACAGTGTATAGCATAGTTAGAGGTGTATGACGTTCTGCTGCTTGCTCTCCCCTCTCAGCCCACTGTGACGGCCACCCCTAAAGCAACCAAGAACGGCAAGCCAGGTTATGACGACACCACTCTGCCCTTGATGGAGAAGAACCAAGGTCAGTCACTGTGTGTGTGTGTGTCTGTGTGTGTGTGTGTGTGTGTGTGTGTGTGTGTGTGTGTGTGTGTGTGTGTGTGTGTGTGTGTGTGTGCGTGTGCGTGCGTGTCAGGGCTTGTTGCTGTTTTTTCCTTCTTAGAGGACTAAATGGGAAGGATAAGGGAGGAGCAACATGACGAACAATTAAATGACACTATTATGTAGCTTACTAGATATAAAAATAATTCACTAACAAATATTTTGTCTCAAAATTGAGCAAAGTCTGAAGATGGAATGATTTTGTCAATAGTCTCTATGAAAACACTGACAAAACAATGTGCTCGTCAGCATTTATCCGCAAATTAAGTTGATTCATTTTGAAGATGTCAATCTTTAGACACATGTTACAATTGTTTAATTACACCTTTAAAAATGCTCAGTAATTTCCTATACCAGCTAGGCACTGTAGAAATCAGCATATGTTATCCTAAATAGAATAGAATGGCTTTATTGTCATCATACATGGGGGCATGATGAAAATATAAAACATATCTAATACATATACATCAGCAGCAAGATTGGGAATGTGGGTTTGATTAGAAATGAAACTACAGTACCCATGTTCATAACAGTGTGACATAATAACGTGTTTTTGATAGAATAAAGAGAAATATAGTAGGTTTTGGCTGTACTCGCAATATTTTCATCATTAGTGCTATGCTTTTTCATGGACTCTGTTGATGATAAGAAAAAAGTCTTCAGACTCATCCATTAAAACAACCTGAAAGTACAAATAAGAACACAAAGTAAACTAATTGTATTTTTTGTCAAGATTATCCTGATGAAGAGTAACCCTGCCCCTACAGTCCTCAAAGCAGGTTTAAGCAAAGTACTAACAGTTACTGGTAAAACAGCCCTTGATCCAGTGTGGTTCCACTTGCTGAGAACATGTATTATGTTTTATTTTCTCATGGCTGTATTGATTGCTTGTCACATTACTACTCTCATCCCCTGCGTGGTGAAGCTGTGGAGTGTTAGGTGTTGCAGTAATGCTATTCATAATGGTCAGAAGAACAACATACTGCTGCTGTTTTACAATAACCTTCAACAGTAAACGAGTTAGTTTTATTGGAAGATAAAGAAATGAAGAGCAGCGTAAGTTTTGAATTGATGTAGTGCTGGGGATAAAGAAAATTCCCCCAACTTTAAGCTGAATTCACATTTAAACAACTGGGAGAGAGGTTTTCTAAAGCAGCAGCAGTATATGTGTGGGTGGGAAGGGAACTTGTGAAGTACATTGGCCCAACAACAAACATCTCTTTGACAGAGGAGTCAATAGCATAGCAGCAGTTTTACCGTCCTGATTTTTGGCCCTGTGCCTTTTTCTTTATTATTTATTTTTTTTTTGCATCCATACATGCACATGAATCGCGGCGCTCATGTCTGCCCACTCTTAATTTGCATTATTCAATCACTGGCCGAGAACCATTACCCTGAAAAGCAGCACAGTTTTTGGCTCAATGATTCAGTTTGTTTGTGTGCCGCTTTTTGTACAAATGGCATATGAATGCTTTTCAGGCACCAGGAAATGTGGCAGTGGTGATATGATACCTATGGATGAGCTGGGTCCAGGTAAGAGCCAGACTGCATGATGGTCCTTAGCCAAAGAAGAGCTAGCTCTCCTCTAATCTCTCTCCAGTGTCCAATAGAGCCTTCTTTGATTCGACATCTCTTCTACTAGTTCTTTAACCATTGCCAAAATATATTTTTTTTCATCTGAAATTTTGAACCACTGAACACTCTGATCTCAGTATGATGGCTCTGGACTGAGCTTCACACATGGTGCTCTTTGATGCTGTATGCAAGACCCCTCTCTTGACAAGATGTTTGTACAAAACTGGGCCTTCATTAGGAGCTCAACACTGAAAGATATGGGTGTTTCTCTTACTGCACAATGAGTATACTCTGAATGTACAAAAGGACAGATTTCCTCTGCTGTGTTTCCTTCAAAGTAAATATTTCTTCTGTTGTTTAAAAATATAGATTTGCAACTTTTGCTTTGTTTTTTGAGAATTTTTCTATATTCATTTGTGACCATCGAGGATGATAGAATAAGAATTTTGTCCTTTGTTTTTTTCCCCATCTTCTTACCCAAAGCCACTGTCTTGGGGTTCATAGCTCTGGTTTTTCTCCAAGCTTCCAGGCCTGTATTTATCAGACATCTCACCATCCCTCCAAGGAATTGTGCGAGTAACACTAGGACTAAAAACATTCCTCACCATAGTAGAAGTTTAGAGTTATTTATGAGAGACGAATTTCTTCGAAGAGAAAGTGTGAGGCTACTGTTTCACAAAACTTACAGCCACAAAGTAGAACTTATGATGACATATTTCTCTCTGACAGTTTCTGTTTGAGATTCATAACAAGCAGTGACCTGTCAGTGGATCAGTCATAATAAACCGATCCTATGCATACAGACCCATAAAACAAAAGTGAAGTTTTAAATTCTAATGAACATCTCAAAGTTTGCAAAGATAAATTACCATATGTGTCCAACTCAACGTTGGTGACATTAATTTAAAATGACATGAAAGACGTCTACAGTTTTTCCATTTGATAACATTCTGAAGAAGAAAAGGGGCTCAAGTGAAAAATACAAACCTTGAGTTTGAGCATTTCTCTCAGTTTAGTTATAACATAGATTTAGTAAAAGGGTGGAACAAGATGATTTTGTCAGCCAGTGAGGGATAGGATTATTTTAATTACACTACTTATGGGAAAATGAAGGACAAACCTGTATGTTATGGGGTTAAACAGTTTTGAAATTCAAAATTAGCAATATTTCATATGTATAAATATGATTTAAACAGATTTTATATAATCACATAGCTGTGTGACATCCTTATCCAGTTGCATTGTTTTGCAATGCCCATAGCATCATGTCTTCCATGATTGCTGATCTGATATTGCTACACTACCACTCTCGTTAACTGATGTGAGCAAAACCTTTGTGCAATGTCACTCTGTGTTGACAAGCATGAACTAACAATGTAAAATATCTGTATAGCTTGTTAGTGTTTATTCTACATTATGAACAGACACATGAATAAACTCCATTGTGTTAATTCACTTTACATTGAGTGGCAGAGAAGTGAACGACTTTGTATTATCCACTGGGATCTATTGTCAGGTGGAATTACTACTGCTGTTGCTGTTGGTGGTGACAGATCCATAACTTTACTACTGCAAAGCTACATTTTCTAAATTACCATGGCATTGTATGCAATTTCAGTGAAAATGATATTTGTCCCAATAGCATGTCTAAATAATCTCATTTTGGTCTATGAATATCTTCTCCCATATAATGCATATCTATGACTCCAAACACCATCTTATGGTGGTTCCCTAGGGTCTTTTCTTATCCATGAGTACACAATAATCTACCAGGTTTAGCATGACATAAATTAGGGCAGACGTAGGGTGATGTAAAGGGCAGTGACATGCATGCAATGGAATACATAGAAGCCGATCCACTGCGCATATGCAGAACATGTGGACTTTAGGTGACTCTAGGTGGACTAGAAACCTTTACAAAAATAACAACTATGAGAGTATAATCAAGGTTTTTTACTCTGTTGCAGTCATTTACACAGACAGCTGTGAACACCACAGATTCCTAATTGTTCTTATTACACTATTTATTTGTCTGCTTGGAGTCTGCTTGAAGGACTCCATTAAATGCATGTGCAGGAGATCAGTGTCTGTGTATTATAGAACATTAATGTTGGTGTCCTTACAGCATAAGACACAAAACTATGGAGGGTACATGGACATGCACACAGAACCTTGTGTACACCCTCTGATAACTAAATTTATGTCACTTGGATGTTTGTGGACTCTTGCGTACACCTGGGTGAAGAAGTTACAACTCTGACCTAACAGGTTAGGACACCTTTGGAACCCTTTTATATCCTTACTGTGCCTGTCCAAGGCTCAGAATTTTGAAAAAACGTGTGTTCCCGATCTTAACAGTACACCCAAACACAACATTTCTCTGAGAAGTGGCTGGTTAGGGCTGACATCCTACTCTGAGATGCTTGATAAATACAGCCCTTAGCTGAAATGCTGTACGTGAGTGCATTTTTAAAGACAGTTTTGAGGAAAGTTTCAAGTACAACTTGACATACTTTATCTAGTTAGCTTCAGACCTACTGTGACAGTAAATATCATAAGCACTGGAAACACTTCAGACAAGTACAAACTTAGAATATGGAAGCATCTATAGTCTACTCTTCTGTTTCCAACAACTTTCCTGGCACTTTTGTTAAATATTCCAGTGTAGGAAAGTCTCTATCTGTCTCCTCACACAGGTTAAAAAAACAGTGACAGATTTTATTTTTGTGAAAGAGTAAGAGGAATTATCTAACTATTGTTCTCTGACCTTATTAGATGGTTACTCCACCATTGACCAGAGGGACAAAGATTGCAAGTACAAGGCAGGCGACGTCTCGGTGGACCTGACAGAACGGGAGCCATTAAAGGTACAGACAGAGCTCCTCTGATCTCTTGAGGATTGGGGGCATAGACCATGAAATAATGACGTCTCATTGAAATATTATCACGTCCTCTCCCTCTGTATCTCTCTTTTCCTCTCTCTTTATGTTTTCGGTGGTGGTCCTCATTAGAGACCCTTAATCCTATCGATTCTTTAAAGAGGCTGGAGGTTGTCATTCTCTATTAATGTTGCCATCCCAGCGCAGTGCTGTGGACAGCCTCAGATCTGTGAGCCACCAGTTAATTGAGTGTAAGCTTTTGGAGTCTGTAAAGTAATTAATCTGAGACTGATTAGAAGAACTGCCAACAAGTGCTCCTTGTGGACACAACCCTTGCCTTGGCAATGAACAGACTGCTGCATTATCAAGTGTTGGTCTGCTGATTATACAGACCTTCTACACTGCAACGGAAGTTTGTTTATTGTCAGGCTGATTGGCAATCCTGTTTCAAAGAGGAGTCGCAGGATAGTGACTTTAGAGGATGTTTGACGGGTGTCAGATGACTCTCAAGTACTTCTTCTTTCTCCTTTACAGCTAGATGAACAGGATTTGCCTTGTGGTTAGCTACACTGAATGCAATAAGGTCACACATGTCTCTTTAGGTGTATGTTCATATATCTGCTTCTCCATGCAGGTTGAAACTAGTTTGTAAAAATATTTCTGGGTCAAAGTGAGCCTGGAAATGAAGTCTACAGCTGAGTTAATAATTCTGTTAATAGTCTGCAGTTTTATTGTTTTGATCTGAGTTGCAACTACATGTTAGTTTGATGTTGGTACGTGGTTGTTCTTATTTCCAATAAAATTGTCTATACTTTGTGATAGTTTCAGCTTAATACAATTTGAGTAAAAGTTTTGATTTAATAACCTGCAGACAAAAGTGCACAGAGCCCATGTTATGTACTCTTCCTGAGCATCTTCCACTGCAGCAACAGATGACAATTTTGAGTGCTGATAAATGCTAAAAATGTAGTGTAATGGCAGTGCTACCTAATGTTTGCTAACTTTAGCCACTATAAGCTGCCAGACTGAGTAAGGCTGTGGCAGGAACAGCCTCTAGATATGTTGCACTTTATTTCCTACATACTACAGCTTGATTTATACTCCTACACTGAATATGCAGAGCTATTCCCTAAGCAAGTAGCCAGTAGCCTGCACAATTTGGAGCAGGTATACTGGAGCACTGTGGTGTCCATTGTGATTTGCAGTTATATCACCAGTTAGCAGTGGAGCTTCTGTTCAACTGTGCTGAGTGTCTTTGTGGTCCTCAGACAATGTCAGCTGAAACATAGCAGACCATGTTGAAGTCACAGTTTCTTGATTTGACTTTTTGTTATATATTGGCGGAGCTGTGAATATAACATACAGCTGGGAGAGTATTATTTCTAGCATTTACATTATGAGAAAGCCAGAAGCAGTTACAGCCTAAAACATATTAGATTTTGTTTCACTTCAAGCAGCTGTCTTTGTGCAAATCAATATGCCGTGTAAATGCTGCATAATGCTACCTAGCAGACCATTTACAGTTGTTGTGGTCTCCTTTCCCATGACATGTCTGGGAAAGTGCACCTCAGATTACAGCATAGAGCCAATGTAGAAGTATAAATCAAGTTTAAGCTTTTTAAAAAGTTATATAGTTTTGCTTTAAAGTTCAAAACTTTGTCTTACCGTCTTTGCTGCTCTAGTGTAGCAGAAAACATCTGACGGGAGAAACTGAAGTCTTTTCTTTCAAAGTTCAGTTTATATTAAAGCTACTGCAATATTGTCTGTTATGTGGGGAATTAAACGAAACACTAGGCTGCAAAAAAAGCAATGTTTGTACAAAAGTTTCAGTTTTGTAGCCCCCCTCACCTTTGGCTCAACTTGAATTTGTGCTTTGATGCATTTGGAACACCACCTCAACCACTTCCACTTCTTCCTGATTTTGTATAATTTTAGCATTATGTAGTTGTTTGTGTTGAATTGAAATAATGTCTTGAAAGTTTGTCCCTAAACACAAGACTGAGGCCTAAGTTTGTTTTTTTTTTTAGAATTACTGCGTCTCTCTTTAGCGGACACCACTCCTGAATACATAATACCATGATGACTATTTTGATCACAATCTGATGCAAGAAGCTTTTACTCAGCAGCATCAGGTTGTTCAGCTGTAAGATCTGCAACAGAATCAAGTGGGTTACGATAAAATAAGATAGTTAATGTCTGCTGAAGAATCTCAGTCAGTGAGGTCATATAAGCAGGTAATATAGCAGCTTTAACTATTTATTTAGTTTCACAAGCACTTTTCGCTATATTTAGGCTAACTACTAAAGCAGTTAGAGCTGAAGATACACTGTTTGATGTTGAAAGGGCAGATGCTTTACCCAGCTCTAAAGCTACAGACAGCAGTCATGACAGCAAACAGTTGTGTTTGTCTTCAGAGTGAACAGGCCTTCTAGCATCTCTCCAAAGCCGTCTTCTAAAGTCTACCGTCTGTACTTCCCAGAGGTGTTCTGCCCGCTTTGAATGCAACTTGGCTGTTGAAACTGCTCTCTCCCTCTTCCATTTGCATGTTTTGGTATGCTGTTTTGTAATCACTCTGACTTCTTTCCGAGCTTTCCTTAAGGCAGGGAACTAACACCGGCTTCTCTGATCCTGGATGCATGTGTTTGTGAGTGTGTGTGTGTGTGTGTGTGTGTGTGTGTGAGTGGGAGTGTAAATGTGAAATGTATTGACCTCTTTTTGTTTTGTTTTGTTTTCTTTAACCCGTCCTCCTGTGGCTACAGAATGACACAAATAGGAAACACTATATCAGGAGTAACAGGCCTGCGGTCAGTCTGGTGGACGCTTGTGATGTTAAGCCCCAGCCTGTTGACTCCTGGGTCTAAATGCATGCATGGTAGGTCTGAAAAACTAAAGCACAAACAAAAGCAACCACCCGCACCTTTTGGTTTGGACTGCAGCATCCTTTTCATCCCGTTTGTTCATCATTTCTGCCTGTTTTGCCCTCAACTTCACACTTTATCATGTAGACCTGCTGTCACCCTGCACCCAAAGCAGTCAGCTGGAGAAGTCACCTTGTTCTTTTTATGGAAATTTACACCGTCATCTCCTGCAGTTCAACCAAAACGGCTTTAAACGTTTTATATTTTATGCAGAGCATCATATCATGCTGCTCTAGTGAGAGCAATACTTCTTTGCAAAGCCAAAACCACAACAGCAGAAGTGCAGTTTTGAAAATCGCAAAAAAAAAAAAAAAGATTTGAGTAGTTGTAAATCATTACATGTCTGTCCGGCACGAGAAAGAAAATGATGAGCTGCGACATCCAAATTTCCCGCTTAGGGTGATCAACACGGCATTGTAAAAAAAAAAAAAAAAAAAGCTCACTATGACTTCTCTGCTACATAGCACATGTAGAAAGCAGACAGACTTCAGTCTCTGTTTACAATTCAGCACCACCTGTCTCATTGAAATGTGCACCTAGCCTCACTCACTGCTTCCCCTGACAGCCTTTGCTGAAGCTGGTGGCAAATGATGAAGGGGAATCATTCTTCTGCACTCTAGTTAGATCCTTCAGGGACTCAGTTATTCCTTAATGAAAAGCAGTAGTGAGAAAGAAAACGATATGCACACATGCTCCTTCTCTGTCTGCGTTCGTCATACACACCATTTCTTGGGTCAAAGCAAGACGATTTCAGATAAATAATTCATGTAGGTTGATAAGCTCGCGAAGGGAACCCGCACGTATAATATGCATGAAGACACACACATTCACACATTATCTACTCGCATGTAATACGTTCAAGGCAATGAATTTATCAAATATATTCCGATATCTGAAGTAGCCAATTTGTATATTTTGCATGTAAAAATGATTCCTAAGTGGCTTCTTATGTAACTTAGATGATTATATGTTGCTAAAGAAAGAAATTCTCCTTCTGTGTGATTCACAGACTTCCTGAAAGAGAGAATCCAATACATTTTAGTAGAACGCTAAACTAAAACCGCTAAAATCTAATAAATGATCTCTTTTGAAACTGTTTTTTTTCTCTATTTAAGATTCACACATTCTAAGAAAGTTCAATTAGTCATGACTTAAGATCTGCACACATTTCATTTAGACTACATTAGTGACTGTTTGCCTAGCATTTAATGTCCCACTGAACTCTTCGCAAGACTGCGTCTGATCTGGGTGAGCTTCAGTAGTTGTCATTGTTCTGTCAGCAGCATTTATCTCCTCCTGCCTCCTCCTCACCGCTGTTGTCCTCTCCTCTGCCAGTGGCCTCTCGTCAGACCTCACCGCCTTCCTCATTGCTTATCTCTGTCATCTTTGTCAGTGGCCATCCATTCAGTTCTTCCATTTCCATCCATTGTACTATCGTAGGGAATACCTCGCAGGGCGACTCTTGAGAGGTAAAGAGGTATGATTTGTGGCATTTGCTGTAATTTCGCCACTTTAGTATAAAATCAGCTACAGGTAATGGTAATGGTAAGAATGAATCATCAGGTAAGTCGTTTCCACTTGGTTTAGCAGATGCAGGGCTTCATCCAGCACATTAAGCATCTGTTTTGCTGTCTCTTGCCTCCATTTGCCATCTGGACTGATATGACTGAAGCATTGACAGACATAATTTTTCAAGTACGGTGATGATGACAACTGGCTGTCTTTCCATTTGACATGAGTGCACAGCTGGAGAGTTTCAGTCTAAATTCACATTTGTTGATAAAAAAAAATGTGTTTCTACTCTGAAAAAAGTTTTAATATGTGATGTTTGAAGAATAAGGCTGGTGATAGTCTTCATTTATCTTGTTGACCACAAATGAAATTCTAGCCATAGTCTTATTCTAATATGTACCATAGAGCTCAACCACAAGCCCCCCACATCTAAAGTAAAACAACACCAAATATGCTCTTTACTACAGGTCATGTTTGAGGAAAGTAAAGAAGTGAAGTATTACACACAAGACAAAATTAACCCTTCATGTATTACGTTTGGCCTACTCAGGAATGGAGATACTGTATCCTCAGTAGCTGTTCTTCCCGTAGATACGCTGTTTAAAGCTGCAACAATTACATTTTTGGCTACTCAGTGGTAGTATTGTAAACACAACACTAATATATTATCACCTCAGTTTGATTATTTCCATCGTTGCTGAATCTGTTAATTACTTTCTACATTAATCGATCAGTTGTTTAATCAATAAAACGCAGGAAAATGGTGAAAAATATTCATCAGCATTTCCCAAAGCCCAAGAGGATGAATGTCCAATCAAAGATATTCAGTTTACTGTCATAGAGGAGGAAGATAATCTGAAAATATTCACATTTAAGAAACTGAAGTCAGAGAATTTAGACTTTAATCGATTATCATTATCAAAATAGTTGGTGATTGATTTAACAGTTGACAACAAAGCAAATAATCTATTACATGTTACAGCTCTAGTTCAAAGGACACTTTGTGTAATGTGATAAACATGTTAGCAGGATCTTCTGTAAATTTCAAGTTCAAATTCAGCAGCTGGCTGAGTTTTGCCTTCACCAACCTTGAAAAAGATATCTGGCTGATTAACTGCTAGATAGTTCAGGTGCCCACCCATCTGTTTGGTATTTGGTTCTGAGCAGGTAGTGCACAGTGGAAACTATTTTGGTAAGTAACTGAACCAGAACAGGAAATTTGTGGGCCAGAAAACCCAAACAATGGGTTGAATGACGTGTGCATTTGTCACAATGAGCAACAGATTTTATATTACACAAACATTTTTTCAGTTGTGAAAAGAAACATTTTATTAGTGCAGCTTTAAAGTTGTAGGTCTTCAGCAGAATCCACTGGACTTGGAAGAATATTTAAAAGGATTTAAAAGTAAAACATTTTAGTTTTGGATTTGTAGACAATAATAAAAATGTTGAATATTTCCGGCCTTATCCTTTGTATCGTCATGTATGTAGTTAGAGAGAATGTTTTCAAAGCATATATGTAGAATTTTGGACTGAAACTCTTCCATCTCTGTTACTTCAAACTGATTACATGGTTCCTCTAATATTTTTCTCTCTTGTCCATTTGCCTCAGGCTTAAAATAGCAACAGTGCCACACCCCAGCTAGAAGACGATCTCATATCACCACTGCCATATCACACCAAACTCATCTTTGGAGTTGGACTTTGTACAGAAAAGGGGATTTTAAAGAAAATGAAGGATCACAACAGCCACTACCCAGCAACAGCCAGCATTCAGTCATGCTTTTCAGAGAAAAATTTTAAAAAGAATAATAAAAAATGACTACTCCTACTACTTTCTCATATCTACATTCCCTCTGGACATCATGTGAATTTTACAGTGTTGACTCTTGTTGAGCTCTGAGAAGTGGACAGAGGCCGGTGCTGGTGAAGGAATGGACATGTGAAGAGAAGACAATGGCAAGTAAAGAAAATGAATGGACAAGGAAGGTGTGCTGGAAGGAAACCTGCGAGACAACAAATGGAAAATGGACATTTTCTCATTTTAGTTTTCAAATCTGGAAGAAGTTCATCCCACAGATTTTGTGGGTTGTGGGGAATTTTGCTTTCAGTTTGTTCTCAAACATTGGTGTTTTGATGTGAACAGGGTTGGACGGGTGTGTTTGAAGGTCACTGAATGTTTGCGTCAGATTCCTGTGATGGGATGGACACAGGAAAAGGAAAGTAGAAGGAGAGAAAGCGAGCCTAAGAAGAGCTGTAGCATAGTGGGTAAACATGTACTCCAGCAGCCTGATCTCATGAACTTACAATCCATTTGGGTTCACTGTGTTTTTTCATTCAAAAAAAAAAAAAGTGCACTGAGATGCTTTGAAATCAAACATGTTAAGCAGGTGATTGATGTCCATTTTATAAAGTCGGAGGAGTCTGCAAGTTGCGGTCTGGAGAAAAGAAAGTGAGTTTCTGTTCACACTGCATCACAAAAGGAAGCTCGAATGGAAACGAACAAAAGCCACAAAGACTTACTGTTTCACTGTGGTCAACATGTATGAGCCAAAAGGCATGTTGACCTGCACTCACAGAGCTGCGGTTACTTGTGTAACCACTCAGATTGTGTAGTGATGCGGTTTCATGAGTTTCCTGGCTGGTTGCTGTTTGTCAATGATGTGTATTAAAGAGGATATAAGGCATTTTGTTTATAAATGATTTGTGTTTTTGAAAAGACGGGCAGAAGATTGTTCTCTTGTTGAAAGGATAGATCTAAAAGCGTTTTTTATTTTTGTTGGGTTTTATATAAATGTATATTAGGGTCAAAAGGAGAAAAAAAAGAAAAATGAAGGAAAAAACCGACAAAAATTACAGACTTCTTAGTTGTATATTAATATCACATTGTTTGGAAAGCACATCTCATTTGATAAAAGCTCACCATGTTTGTAAGCAAGAAATAACCATGTAACTTAAATGTGTGTCAAATATTGTCGAGTTACGCTGACGATCACCTATTTATATTTTGTATTTGTCAAAAAAGGTTACAGAAGAAAAAGTTTATCTGCAGTGTTCTTTATGAAGGCGATAGATCCGTGTTTGTCTGACGTTTCGAGACGCTCTGGAGGGTCAGAGATCAGACGGAGGTGATGGGATACACAAGAGATAGCAGTGTTAACAAAAGCCCCTTCATTTTTCTTCCCCGTGCATTTAGACCACCAACCCTCCTTCACCAGTGCATCTTAAAGAGAAATATTCAGTCGTGAGCATGAAGAAAATCTGTACAGATGTTTATATTCTATTCTTTCCAAGTGCCAGTTTTTTTGTGGTGTCATTTGGATATTAACTAATTCATTCATGTGCGGGAAGAAAGTACAGGTGGATGATTGGATGTGGTTCGAGGCAAAAATGAAAGTGTTGCATCACTGTATAAATTAAAACATCGAGTTTGGTCATATAGTATATATTTTTACAGCGGTATCGGGTGGGCGGTTGAGATGCAGAGAGGCAGAGGGTTTGCAGAATCATATTGCCATTGAAGAGAATCCAATCCCAGGTGGTATCACTCATACGTCATCAAGGCGAACGGCATGTGCCTGCGTTGAAGTCTGATTTTTCTTTGTGACGTATGTGACTTTTTAAAGCTTGCATATTTTACACGGTGTTTACAAAGATGTACGTTGTGGTAAAAATCAATGAACTACAAAAAAAAAATTTACTGTATAAATTTTACTTTCAAAAAGCTAAAAACGTTATAATACCCAGCATCCCTTTTGTGTGTCCTCAGAAGTGTGTGCTTTCATTGGACAAAGACCCATATGACTGTCTATTCCTAACTGCACTACGCAGTACCACAACCAAAGGATCTGGAGGAGTATTTACACGAATTCATACAAATAAAGAGGTTTTTGGTTTTGTGGATGTGCAGCCCGTTGTGCATTTACGAAAGAAAGAGCCAAGCTACTGTGCTGTAAAATAAATGGACATGGACACACATCAGATCAAACAAACCTACCTGTGTAGATATAACTGATTCAAGACCGTCAAAATAAAGTAACTGTACTACTCAGTAGCAGATGTGTTTGTACCTATCATGTGCCTTAACCTTTTCCATGGTAGATAAAGATAAGTGTGTTTTATATAACTTTATTCCTCCCCTTCGACCGTCATCTCTCCATTCTGTCTGTTCACCTCCTCCCCCCCCGTGTCAGCCTCCCTCCCCCTTTTTACCTCCAATCAACTCATCGCATCATCCATCCTGCACCCCCTCACCCCCCAACTGTCCCCCCTCCTCCCCCAACCCCAAGTAGTTTAGACTGTTGGTGGGTTTCTGCCTTGTATTACATTGTATTATAAACTTTTAAAAAGATAGTCATTTGAAGAAAAAAAAAGGTGTTTTGATTTCCTAGAGGAGTAAAGTTGTTAATGCTTTTGTAGCGAGCAGAAACGATGCCACAGTGACAGAATGTATTATGTTAATTTTACTAATACCCAGAGGCAAATATTACGCTTGTTAAACATAACGGAAAAATACTGGTTTGTAGAGTATCAATTTGGTGTGTTTTCAATAAATCATGCCTGGAAAGAAGGTGTTGCTCGACTCTGTGTCTTATTTTATGTTATTTGATTATATTTTTTTAGGAAGATGTAATGTCTAAAGTGATGACAGGAGCCCCTAGAGGCAATAAAATATTATAATGTGCTCCAAATTTTAAAAGTATCGGTTCATCCAAATTGAAATTCAAGCTAAATTGGAATGTCATTTAGTGCTCATAGTGAGGAGTTTACGATGGAACCAATTTTTACCAGTGTTATATTCTGCATGCTATATGAAAATATCAGCTATTGACAGTTACAATATATCACCACATCACTGGAGGTAAGTGAGAAATGGCTTTTTGTTGTTTTTTCAAATTGTGTTACACACATTGATATTAATTTTATTGTGTTACTATGATATTCACCATTTGGAAAAAAAACAATACTAAAAAGTGCTGTTTTTAAATATATTGAAAGGCAACGTCACTGTAGAATTATCGTTAAATAATTAATGATACATACAGTTTGTGCTTCTTGTACTTGCAGTACAGCCTGAGAGATATTTTCATGCTATGCAATATGCAAAATATGTCATTTTAATATTTTTTTCTTATGAAATATGCCTCTAATTGGCACCATACTTAACATTTTTAAAGTTCCTTTTGGTGCCAATCACAGGGGGAAAAATTTGCCTCTTAGAGCGAATAGTCAAGCTTTTATGGTTGGTGGTATATTGGAGTGGACAGAAACATTAATTTTTTTTTTTTTTGTTACCAAATTTGCACCGTCTTATAACTGATTTGCATTTTTCTATCAAAGCAGGGTTGCACCATTGAACGGCATATGTACATATCAATGACCCTGGAAAATTTCAGGGCTCTAGCTACAATATTTTTGAAGTTACAGCACTTTAAACATCGCACCACAGATTAGCGTGAAGAAAACGGCACAAAAATCAACATGACCCCACTTTCTTTAAGAATTTGTAACTCAAAAACTAGTGGTACATACTGCCCCAAATGTTACACATGTTCAACTCAATCAATATTCACCACTTTAAATAAACAGTCAAGCTGAAGTTGGTCAGTTGGTCAAAGTGAGGCATTTGATAAATTGACGCAGAATGAACCATGTCTAATTAGGTTCATTTCAGGGTTATTCTATTCTATAGACTATAATATTTTATGGTACAATTTGATTCACCATATTGCAGATAGCTGTTTGAATCATAATACTTTAAGGACTGGGTTCAGAACAGCAGTCTCTAGATTTTAGCCTGATAATTCCAATTCCACCTTTGTCGAGTTGAATATAAAAGGTGAGACTGTGTTACAGGCAAAGAAAGCTCATCCAAACCTGTCTGTGCTTCACACAGGTTCCACATTTATGTCACAGTTAGTGCAGGCCGGCTAGACCAGTGATTCTCAAACTGTCTTGGAATTAGTCTTATTTATGATGAAAATACTTGGGGTTTTTTTTTATGAATAAATAGTAAGTTGGGGACTTACCATTTAAATAGTCCAGGATCAATCAATGTATTACTTGCATGCTTCACTGAACAGTGGACGCTTTCCACAAAGTCTGGGAACCATACTTAAAATATATTGGACCACCATTGTCTTCTGTCATATTTCAAGGATTTCCTAAACATGCCTAGCCTGCCTACGTAAACCCCAGTCCAATGTATACTTTGTTATTGTCTTGTCACACCTGAGCTGTTTTGTTCCTCATGCTATGTTTGTGTTGCTTGTTTGTTTTTTTTCATGCTAATAAACACGCTATTTAAAAAAAAGTCCAGGATCACTAAACTTTTCAAAAATGTTTTACATCATTTTTTATTGTTATTGTATTTTTTTAAAATAACTATTATTATTACAACATCCGCCGCTGTTTATACAACTTTAGGAGCTGTTTCTGTTCAGGCAGGTCTGCGGCCACCGTAGTTCCGTCCTGGGTCCTTTCATAATAACAACATGGCTGCCCTCTGTAGGGGCAGACACCGGTGGAAAAGGACTCACTGTTTGCGTGTTTTCACAAGAAACCTGACAGGTAGTATTGACTTAATAAATGTGCTTGTGTGGAGTTAAGACAGCCGAACTCCGTGAAGTTAGCAGTTGGAAACGTTTCTGTTCGATAATTGAACCACAAACAATGCAGGAGCTGAGAGGAGCTGCTGGAACTGACTGCGTCCCCGTCAGTCTGAGTCGATTAAACACATTAAACACGTCTTTCTCCGCAGTACATCATACATTACATTATTACAGTGTTATTGTAGTGGCGTTAACTAGTCAGTCTGACAGCCACTGAACTGTTACTGCCGAACAGCTGCTCAACAGCTGGACTGTTAAAGTGTTAAACTGAACCTTCATTACTTGGCCATTGATACAACTTTGTAAAGTGGTGCTGATAAACAGAGGTGTTGTTTGTTGAAAACGTCTACCTAAACAAGTCCTCATCAAGTTTGCTGCTGCTGGAAGGAGTGACGACTTTTAATCTGCACGAATTTACACGTCAGCTGCAAACCTGTGTTTGCCGGAAATATCAGGATAACGTGTTCTTAAAGTCTAAATAAAGTAGCTTGAATGAGGTGAGTTGTGTTATCAGTTAAAGAAAAGAGTCCTTCCTAAACTCTTAAAGTATATCCATAACAGGTTACTGTGTGTTGTCTTGTATGCTGTGAAGCTCAGATTAATTTGCTAAGTGTTGGTATGAGTGTTTGTAATGTACTCTTGCTACGTATCGTATACGCTCCGTATGTCTTATACGGCCAGAATAAGCAATGATGATGTCTTAAATTTACCAAATGCAAATTGTACGCTGTTGATCAAAATTAGGAAATGGCAAGCAACATTTTTTGGACACATCGTAAGGAAAGAGACCCTGGAATATATCGTCACAACTGGAAAAGTGAATGAGAAGAGAGGATGAGGCAGACAGAGGATGAAAATGTTAGACAGACCGACATCATGGCTACACATGGAACGGGCAACAGTCACAATTCAGAAAGCAAAAGATCGGATTAGGTGAAGAAAAATGAATGAACGCTGAATGGCATGGCACTTCATTGATTGATTCCCCAAAGTGTAGAGCTTAAATGCTGCTTATTCAAAATGCTTTATCAGGAAGACAATCTTTTTTGATACTTTAAGTACATGTAAAAAGAACAAACCCATTATTATACTATAGGCCTGAAGAATATGGTGGAAAATATAAAATTTTCCACATTCAAAAAAAGTTCCAGTTCAATATTCATTGTGTAATAATAATAGATTTTATAAATGTGATGGTCATTACCACAGGAGACACCATCGAAACATTAAACTGCTCTATATTCTACTGCAAAGATGAAAACTTAAAGATAGAAATTGCTCCAAAAATTTAGTCATTACATTTTTTTCAAGTGGCATAGGCAATAGAACTATTTTTGCCCAGACTGTAATAAGATAAATAAGTAAAACACTAATGATAGTTAATATAATGGATATAATAATCCAAATAAGAAAATATTCTAGAAAATATTTTAAAAGATAATAATAATATGATCATACTGCGAATAGTCACTGAAATTGAAACAACCTCTTTTGCACATTCTGCAATCAAGTAAGATAAAATAATAATAAAACAATAAACCCTGGGTTAACCCCTTGACACCTGAATTTATTTATAATTAAATAAAAAACATGTTTTGGTCTGCTTTGCTTTCCAGCTGATGCTAAAATAAGTGGAGATTGTTAATTTATCTATTACATATAGAACATAGATACGTAGATATATAACGATAATAACAGATAAATAATAATTAGGTCCCACTCCGACCGGTCCTATGAGAAACCAGTGCTTGCAAAAGGTTCCGAGGTACGTATTGAATATGCACAAGCCGGCACTGGGGGAATGGATACTCTATCTCGACTGCAGTCTCAATGAAAGTTGCAAATTTGTGACAATAGGCGTCAAGGGCTTAATGTATATCCTGATTTGCAGCCTTTACAATTTGATAATTGCATTGTGTCAGACTGAGATTTTGATTTGAAACTGATGAATTATTAAACCCTGGTATTCATTATTCAATATTCTCATACAGCGAAGTATGACTATGACCTGGTGGTCATCGGTGGGGGTTCAGGAGGCCTCGCCTGCTCCAAAGAAGGTGAGGTCTTTTACCTATTATTTCTTCATGTTCGGACATCTATGTTTTACACACTAATTTTCATGTAGTAAGACACTAATTATACATATTTTACAGCGGCACAGTTGGGACAGAAAGTTGCTGTTTTAGACTACGTGGAGCCATCTGCTAAAGGTAAAATACACTGAACAGAGCACGCTTCAACAGTTGCTTCCACTAGACAAAATTCAGCCACAACATTTTTGAGTATGTATGAAAATGCTGTTCCAAACAGGCACCAAGTGGGGTCTCGGAGGTACATGTGTCAATGTTGGCTGCATTCCTAAGAAGCTCATGCACCAGGCTGCTCTACTTGGCACTGCAGTCAAAGATGCTAAGAAGTACGGCTGGCAGATCTCAGGAACAGTCTGCCATGACTGGTAGGTCTAACCCAGGCTTAACCACGGTTTCATCACTTGAAGAGAGGAGTAATGCCCTTGCTTAAAAGGCTGTCAGTGTGAAGAATTTGTAGCCCAACAGCACCATCTAGTGATGGAATCGCAGTAAGACATTGTCCTTGATAGAAAGTTAACTCTTGGTTGTATCTGTGTAGGTTCTTAGTCATCCAGGTCATGGTCAAACAACAGGACTTCTCTTGGTTACTCGTGTGTGATTTCTTTCTATCCTTCAGGGACAATACATGTTTTAGTAGTCTGTTCTTTTCTTCTAGTTTACAGTGTTGAAGCTTTGGTGGTAATTTGTAAGCATAACAAAGGAATTCCTTAGGGTATGGACCTGCACTGCAGTTTTTTGAAAAATAGTTTTAAAAATCAGCTCATTAAAACACCCAAAACTAATGTTTTTAAAATGACAAACACACTGGTAATGTATCTAGTCAATTTTGGCCCCATGATTAAAAATGACCTTGAAACAAACCAAACTTTTTTTATTTTTTGATTTAACATCCTATAAGACAATCTTGGTCCTTCTTTTTTTCACTCTATGTAGTGTTTATGGAAAGTGTGTGTTTATAGTATTACCTCTGGTGTGTGTTCCAGGCCCACCATGGCAGAAGCCATTCAGAACCATGTCAGGTCTCTGAACTGGGGTCACAGAGTTCAGCTCCAGGACAAGTAAGTGACAGCAGATTGGCTTATTTCATTATTATACTTACTGATATCACTGATGATGTTTCATTTGGTTAATGCATTTAGACGGAATAATATGGGAGGTAATAAGTAAGGAACAATTGGTTCAGTAAATGCTTGAGAAATTGTTCATCTTTTAAAGGTTCCTAAACCCTCACATGATAAAAAAAAAAAAAAGGTATATCTTTAGATTGTGTACAATGATTGTTATGTAGAATAGATATAGTGTGCTTATCCATGTCCCTCCCACTTACTCCTCTTTCCTCTCCGTTGCATTTTTTCCATTATCATCATTTTTCATTATATACTTGCAGAGAAGCCGCGTTTCCATAAGATACTCACAAATATTTATATCCCAGTCTGGTTTACTTCCATTTTTTTCTGTTTTCATGGCATGATATTGCTGAAGGCGGTACATTTCTGTCACACACACACCACACAGCCGAAGGATTGATCGTCAACGACCACATGTTGATAGAATGGCTGGCTGGAGGGCAAACAGGTGTTAACCTCTGTGAGAATGTGCCCAGGCTTAAATGTTTTCAATTCGATGAAGTCATTTGCTTGGACTCGGAATGTTAGTAATGCTTCAAATATGATCTTTTTTTTTTTTTTTTTTTTTTTTTTTTTAGATTTTTTATTACCGGTTAGCCATAAGCGGCTGTGCTTTCAAACAGCAGGGAGGCCTTGTTAACCACAGAGCTGTAGCCAGTCATTCCACCAAGCATATTCATTATGAATCCAATACTAATTGAGTGGAGATGTTAAATAAACATTCACTGTTGATTAAATGAAATTTTCCTACGTAGAAGTATGTAACAGGTACCACATGAGTTTGAATTTAGAATCAGTCATGCTCCCACTGACTAATGAGTTCAAAACAATATTTTATGTTCCTGTTTGTGGCAACGGAATAGCTCACTTTGTGCTGAATTTAAAAACATTTAAAGGTGGAGTCTGGAGGAAGATTGTTGACATGTAGCTGGTGAGCGTGTTTAGATGGTTAGCAAGTGACAGATTTACTGTCCCTCTTGCCTCCACTGTCTCCTCCCCATCTCCCCTCCTTTTCCTGTACATGAGCTTGAGAATGCACCGGACTTGTGAAACAGTGTTGTGTGGATCTCTCTGAGCCACATTGTATCTCATTTATAGAACCAGAGCTCTTTACAAACACTAAGGTTTTTCCTTAGGACATACACATAGAATGAATAGGTAGCAAAGGTATAATCAGTTTTGTACAAGGAACCAAAGTTGAATTTAATGACGCAGTCAAAAGAAACTGATGAAATCATTTCTGCTGCATAATCCGCTTCTCTGCTCTTGATCTGGACACTCAGTAGGTGTTAAACCGATCCATGAAGAGATATAGCTCTGTAACCTGCATCCCCTCCTCCTGCTGGTAATAAAACAAACCCAAAAAATGGAATCATGAAACATTCAGAAAATAGCTAGAAACAGATCACATGATATCAGGCTACTATGCAGCCCTGTCGCAGCCTCTTCTCTGTACATTTCAGCACAAACAGTGTAGAGAGTGTATCATTGTAGTGCGTTACAGTAGTAATCTGCATTAGCAACCTGTTGTTTTTTCTGTTTTACAGGAAGGTAAAATATCTGAACATCAAAGGAAGTCTGTTGGATGAACACACTGTTAAAGGGTTAACTAAAGCAGGGAAAGAGGTGGGCTGCTAAGTCACATTACAAACTTGCTTTCCATCAAGACATGTTTTATATTCTTTATATACAACAACCAAATTGGACATGTTTATAATCAAATTTTTTTGTACCTCTAGGTAATATTTCTGTGCTACTTTTTTTCTCTCAGTATAATGTAAAATCTGAATTTAAATGAGTTAAGTTAGTAATTTGTACTTTGAAGTGCAAAAACTGTGAATTCCTAAAACACCTACATACCTTGTAAGAGTGCTGTTACTTGTTTCAGTGATTTCAAAGAGTTTCCATCATCACCTTAATGCAAAATACTGTGGAGACCACTTGCTTTCATTTGACATTTCCTTGTTTTTTGAAGGATATGAACAAAAGCTTTTACTTCATGTTTCCCTCCGTTCTCTTACAGACAGTCCTGACTGCCAAAAACATTGTGATCGCCACAGGTGGACGGCCCAAATACCCCACAAATGTAAATATCAGCATCATCATTCCATAGACATGTTTGTGTGTTGTTTGGTTGGTTACCTGTTAGACACTGAAGCCCTGGAAGTTAAGTAGAATGCAATTTGGAAGCATTACACTACACACACAAGCTTTAAAACAGTAGAATTTAGAAAGAAAACTGTTCCTGGTATGTTGTGTTAAATATTTCTGATAGATCTGTTGACTGTTATTACAGATCCCTGGAGCGATGGAGCATGGTGTCACCAGTGATGATATATTCTGGCTGAAAAAGTCTCCTGGAAAAACGTGAGGATGTCTTCTTTTGCAAAACATCTTCCCACACACAAACATCCATCCATTATCTGTACACCGGCTGGAGTCTATCCTAGTTGACTTAGGTTGAAGGCAAGAGAACAGGTCACCAGTCTATCACAGGACTACTTATACAGACAACCAATCACACTCACATTCACACCTACAGATTATTTCGAATTACCAGTTAACCTCAGCATGTTTTTGGACTGTGGGAGGAAGCTGGAGAACCTGGAGAAAACCCACACATGCACAGGGAGAACATGCAAACTCCACACAGAAAGATCCCAGACCAGGACGCAAACTGGGGATCTTCTAGCTGAAAGGCGACGGTGCTAATCACCGAGCCACTGTGCCACCCACACTTGCATATACTTCTGATTTAATATTATTATATTAAGGAGTTTTAATCCAGTTGATGTAAAACCAAGTTATAGTTAAAATTGTGGCTACAGCATCTATCCCAAAATAACACTTTTACCCTTGACTGTAAAACATTGCCGTCATTCTTTATATAGTGTGCTTCAAGGGAAACAGACCCTCCAACCTCTGCAGTATTACTGCCCTACTCTACCCATTACACTAACTTTGCTCGCTGACACGGCACATCCCGCTGTCACACACTGTAATCATTCATCGGTGACATGCGGTTTGTTTTTCTCCCTTCCTGTCAGCCTGTCCTCACCTCATGATTCAGATTAGCGGCGTGCATCCTGACCTTTACAGAACAAGCCCTTTAATCCAGCCATTTAGCTTCTGTCATCACCTGGTTAATTGGTCCTTCCCTGATGTTTCCTCTTGGCACATTGTGCAGATGGTGACTAGTGGTTGTGGTATACCTGGGCTGTGGAGGTTGTTTGCTTAACGGTGATAGATAAGAGGAAATAATTATTCTGATATTAAAGCTGCATGTGAATCTAAGTTGTCTGCACCTGGGATATTGAGTTATTAACTGTTTTAATTACATACATTATTTTTTTAATGTAATTCTTGTGTACTTTGCCAGTGGGTATACAGCAACTTAATGCATTATCCTGTGTAGGACTAACACAATTTTAATTATAAAGTGAGTTGTGTATAGTAATATGTCTAATATTCAGCTTTTTCACCACTTGGTGGCAATACAAAGTCATTAATCCACAAATTAATCCAAGTGCACCATAAGCATTCTTAAGCTATCACCTGTAGTCTTCACCCACTCAACGGTTTGTATATGAAGCTGAATTATCCACTCTCAGAGACCTCTTGAGCTCAGGAAGTCCTTTCGTGTAAGAGTGTGATGGTTAGTGGAGTCCTCGACATCGCCTGAGGCAGACAGGCGTTAGCTGTGGGTTAGCATTAGCTTCCTCTATAAGGGAACTTAACCACACACCTCAGCCTGAGCCGGAGACGTTGTTGTGCTGTCGACTCGTCAGCTGTGCAGGTGATCATCCAAGAGGCTGTTTCCACAGGCCGGGGGAGTGTAGGAGGGGGTACAAACGAGTGATGGGTGTTTAATGGACCTTGGAGCACACACACACATCTAAATGACAGATTTGGCCTCGAGGCCAGAGTCCAGAGCTGGTTGCCATCATCATGATATCAGGAGAAAACACTGAGCACGTGCCAGCAGGCCAGATACTGGTCTTAGGATAGGCCAGTACATTGACACAGCTGGATTCGTACAGTTGAGCCCACAGTTATTCATACTCATGTCATATTTGGATCCATAGTGATGTTTTGTTTGAGCATTAGGTTTCTTCTGGCTGGTATGACAAGTGAGAAAAACAATAAGATATTGTGTTAGAGATGTTAATTATCAATTTTAAACATTTGTATGTCATTTGGAGCCAGACAAAAATTACTGGTTAAATAAAAATTCACTCCAAGTTAAAATTTGCCATGAGTATGAATCATTTTAAATTTAAATGTAGGTTTAGGTTAGATTCAGGATCTAACTCTGTGATGTGTTGTACAGTGGATAAAGACACCACAATGCAGATGACATCAGCATCCCTTCCCTGCTTTCCATAGTTTCAAAGCACACATAAAATCCCCAGTGTATAAGAAGAAACTCTAAATGGAGGGAGGGAGGAAAACCCAACATGTACAGTAATGTGACCGCAGAATACTGTGGAGACCACTTGCTTTCATTTACAGTAATAATAATAATTTAAAAAGACATGTAAGTTGGACTGACATCAAGCATTTATAAATGTATCAACCTATGCACTTGAAAGAAACAAAAGAGTTTTTGAATGTACTGCTTATCAGTGCATTAGCTTTTGAAGAACTTCCCAAGGTTAACAAGCAGCAACAGACAGTCTGTTGTCAGAGCCTAAGTCTCAAGAGTTTTATAATATTTCCTTTGGTTGGGTGGGTCTCTGTCCTAATTCTTACTTCAAATGCGAATCCAGTGTCCTTTGAGACATTACACATATGGACGAGACAGCCTGGCCTTTTCACCATTCACTTTAGTCAATACATTTATAGTTTTGACTCTTTTATGTCTTTGATGTTTTGGAAAGAAAATAAAACACATGATGCAAGTGTTCCATTGATTTAGTAAATGCAGAAAGTAGTGACTTCACTCAGTTATTGGCAGATATATTTCATTTTCTGAGTCAATGCAGATTATTGTAATCAAGAAGACCAATGAAAGGTATACTTTGCAGTTAAAATGAAAATCTTTTCATTATAATTTAGAATGCCACGAACTCCAACACAAAACTTAGGAAAGATGCTTTTGTTTCTTTATGATTTACGTATGATTAAATTAAAGACAACTTTTGTAACATTTATCCATCAGTGTTGATAGACTATCAGTTGCATTGAGTCAATCAAATAGAGTTGTCAGCAGGAAAGAGAGGTGACGACAGACAGTATTACATTTTTGGATTGATTTATTTGATATGGAATTGGTTTTAAAACAAATAACAAAACTGATAATGGAGTAAGAAGCTGGGTATTGGACAATAATAAGTTCACCCCTATTTTTGCCTGATTTGTAATAAGGCAGAGTAGATATGATGTCTGTTTCCCAATTCTGTCTTCGTCCCCCTGAAATATCAGCATCGTTGTAAAGATTCTAATCATCTTTTGACTGAAACATGTCTTGGGTCTGTATAGATTTTAGACCCTTATAAAACACAATAGAGACGAAGAAGGGTTAGGGGGAAGGAGACTGTTTCTCAGTGATGAAAGTGTAAAATCAAGCTAAAGCTCTTTGCCTAATCTTCTTTAAGCCACTTCACAATATGTGCTAAGTGCTGCTGTGCATTACGCAGACGTGGGGAAAATGGGTATTGGGGCTTTGAGTGGTTTGTGTTAGCATGGACCAGATCAGGATGTGCCGCAGGCTTCCAGAGCTGTCAGGTGGAGCAGACGTAAAGGGAAGAACGTCTGGTTTGCAGCAGTAAAAAACAATGCAAAAAAGGGCCTCATCAGTGTGGATGATGGGCTTCACTCAGCGGGCCGATGTGTGGACTTGAGCCCTGAACATGGCACACCCCATCCGCAGGGATTAGCCTAAATGCTAGCAATTAGCCCTCCTCAACGCTACAGATTTCATGGCTGGATTACAAGTGTGATTCACGTGGACCACACAGACACACACACATAGTTTTTACTGTCCCTGTTTTCGACCTTTTCTTCGCACTTCTTCACTTCTTAGGTTATGAAGTTTTGTAATTCATCACCTCTCTAATTCTAGGATTTAAAGTAAACATTTTCAGCTTTAAGCTTTGGATTGGCTTTTGTTTTATTTGGCCAAAGTGTGCTGCACAGATGATGAAATGTATCTTATTTTATTGTTAGTTCTGCTAAGAGCTCCCCTTTAATTTGTGTTTTGCAGACTTGTGGTTGGAGCCAGCTGTATCCTTTGTCTGCCAGAGAGCTTGTAAGTGATGCCACTGTATAAAGTCCACAGGTAATCAGTTGATATAATGTAAAGTAATTAAGTTATTAAAAAGTTACTGGCATCAGACCCAGATTCAAGTAGTATTTTTGAAGAATTCTTCACTCTTTTTAAAAGTTAGAGTGCTGTACCTGCAGCACTGTATAGGAACGGTGATAAAACAAACTTTCCAACCCCAGTTTAGATGTTATCTTACTATTCTTGAGTGCTGCTTCTTTTAAAGCTACGTAACTCTTGCTAGGGCCACACGTCAAGTGTTTTTTTACCTATAAATAGAGAAAAATACTGTAATCCTCAGCCTAGTGTTACTCAGATGTGGCTCTGGAGTGTGCAGGCTTCCTCACAGGCATTGGATTGGACACCACAGTGATGGTCCGCAGCATCGCCCTCCGGGGTTTTGATCAGGTATTGCTTTCTTAGCAACAGTCTGAATATTCTGGACATAAAATTAGTATTTTCTGTCATGTTTGAAGGCGAACATTCTCTTTTGGTTCATGGAGCAAATGGCAGGTCTAGTGACAGACTACATGGAGGCCTATGGGACCAAATTTGCTTGGAAGTGTGTCCCAAAGAGAGTGGACAAACTCTCCTCAGGAGCCCTGCAGGTGACCTGGACCAACACACAGACAGGCGCTGAGCAAAAGGACACCTACGACTCTTTATTGTGGGCAGTTGGTGAGTTCGTTTGTGTGTGTGACTTTTTGGGGTCATTTAAAAAAGAACAATATACCTGAAATGGTATGAGCTCATTGTGTTGCTTAGTGACACAGATGCTAAACTGTAGACTTAGTTAGATGGCAGCTCAAGACTTGACCTTTACGGGAAGTTTTGAATTGTTTTGTACCTAAAAACATTTAATTATCATATTTGAGCCTGATATCATCCAGAACCATTAAAGAAATAAGAATATGCGAGGCATTTCTTAAACAGCCTCCCAACTTTCATATGACACTATTAACCCTCTAAACCCACCGGTGGGTTTAAAAGACATGTTGTATTTTTAGAAAATCACTTAAGTTACACCATTTATTGGAGTCAATAATCTGAAAGAACTGTCTGATTTTCAACTCTATGACAGCCCATGAACTTATAATTTGGCATGCATTACATTGAGAAAATTACAAGGAACAAAATCCTTATTTCATCAAAATCTTTTTTTTTATACATGTCTGATCATAAAAAGTACAAAAAATAAACAGTTTGGACTCAATAGATCCTGTAAACACAAAACAATTTGCTCTCCTCAGAATGATGCATCAATGGATAAAAGTCACATGATAAACATTCAGGAAGTATTTGGCTGAACTGCAGATAACTGACAAGTATGGAAAAAAGTTGGGGAGACTGAGAGCAAAATAAAGCAAACTTGATCATTAATATAAATGCAGAATGGCTCAAATGCAGCATACAGAAGAGCAAGTTGTTGGGAGATACATTTAGCACAGTGATATAGTTCTAAAGCTGATGTGCATAGTAGTGTGATAAAGCTTCTGGTCTATAAAGGGTGTAAAATATGGATGTGAGACTTAATTTGGTCTCCACTGACTCAACCCTTGGACTTTTTTCAATTGATGTAAGACCTTAGGACTTCCCCCAGAAGAATTAAGAGCTCAGGTATGCTAAACCTGACTTATTTAGTTGGGTCGATTTTAATTATGAAGCAACAACAACGCAACTTTTTTATAAACCAGATCCTAAATACCTGAATGGCATGGCAGTAATTAAGTCCTTATCCCCTATTTTAACTGCTTTTCCAAGGATTACGTGTAATATACCACCCATATTGTTTCCCTCTGATGTAGATATACATCCCTGAGCTAAAACATTGGTGTGACTGTATTCTCACTGCCACCAGTTGTCATTGTCATCCTAAATAGAGTGCAGTGTCAGCAGATAGTGGAAGAATCAAGGCTGAAAACAAAGTAATAAAGCGTGAGTGATGGGAATGGCCAGGGGAAGTGTTAATCGGCCACCGCTGGCTCTCTGGTTCTGGTTGGAGAAGAGCAGGACGGGGCAGGATGCACCCAGGCACAGGGTCACCACGTTCCCCTCTTTGTCCTCTCTCTCCGAGCCTTCCTGCCCATGCCAGTCCTGCGGAAACCAACCATGCATCTGTCACTGCCATCCCTGCCTGCGGCCCTCTGCCTGCCATTACCAGCAGCCCTCCTCCTCCTCTTCCTCAGCTATTCATTCTTTATACTATCATTTCACTTCTCCACCAGCAGAACGAGTAACAATGGAAGGAACATCCGTCAGGGCCGCAGCCGTCGGTTTATTTGTTTTGAACGCTTTCAAAGGCAACACTTTGCTTCCGAAAATCTGACTAAAAGGTTTTTTACTGTATTTGGGAGTGTGTGCGTGAGGGGGAGAGGGTCCCTTTGTTCAGTGCGTGTGACAGCGACGAGGATGTGTGTGACCCTGCAGCTGAGATGACGTTCGTTCTTCCCTCCCGTGACTAAATTCCCATGTCGTCTCAGCGTAAGACTGCTGGTGAGAATGATGTTCGCATTGAGTGTATGCATCAGTAGATGTTTTGACATGTGTGACACGATGCGTCCCTTGTGTTTCCGATATTCATTAGAGTGAGAGATCAAAATCGAGACATTTGGGGACTCAGCAATAACAGGCATTTATACTGTTTTGGTACCAATTCACAGTGCACTGACTCTGAAGTATTGTAGATTGTTTTTTGGCCTCTTTCACATTACTTTTTGTATGACCTGTAGCAAAATCTCAAATTGTGCAGCTTCAAATTTCTTCACTTTACATCAAAGCAGTTAAAACACTTCCAGAAGTTGTCAGATTACAAAACAGCAGGTTTATCTGTGTTAGCACAACAAGCTAAAGCCTTGTGAGGGCAGCATGTGTATCAGTGACAGCTTTCGTTCCCATACAGTTCAGTGAGAACCAGTCCCACCGTGGTGTCTGCTCTTTGATGTGTGGATGCAGGAGTTATGAGTACAAGGCCACTTCCCCTTACTGTGGCCTTACACCAGAGGCCAGGCGGGGTCCCAGGCCTCTGTGGAGTTATTAAAGGCCAGAGGGGACCGGGGGACAGTATCACCACCGTCTACCACATCCTTCTCCATGGCCCTGCCTCCCTCCACCTTTCCCCTGCTCCTTCCTGACCTCATGGCCGCTCCCCTGTCCAGGTGTGGTGAAAGAAATACACCAGGAAACAGAGCATTTCCACGTTTCCTGTCTACGTACAGACAGTGGATACATTAGTCTTCCTCCTCACTGCCCTCTACAGTGCTCAAGGATGTCATTTAACATTTCCTAGTTTTTTTTTAAAAGGCCATTTGCCTGTCTCAGTTTTACAAGGCACCAATGACATCCTTGAATGTTGCTGTTTTGACTAACAGTCTGTCTGCATTACTCTGTGAATGGCAGTGTCACACAAAATGAACAATACTCCAAATCGCTTAATTTCAGCTCTAAAATACACTTGTAGCGTTGACTTTCACCATCAAATACTGTCTAAACAACAGTGTGCTTTAAAATACAAAATGCAACACTTTTCATTATTCCTGTTACTATGAAATGAAGATGTGACCCTTAAAGGAGAGAAAGCTTGTTTTCAACCTAAAGAATATTTTAATCATTAAATATGAAAAAAAGAAGTACAATTTGAAATTAAACAAAACAAAAGAAATGGTTAAAAAAACAAAACACACACACACACACACACACACACACACACACACACACACACACATATATATCTGTTATATATATATATATATATAAATAAAAATTTTATTAAGCCTGAAGTCCACACCGGAGGGAGTAATTCTTTGTCAATGATACTTATCTGCCTAAAAAACACCTTATTTTACTGTGTATTTTATTCACAGTATATACATGCAAGTTATGTCTTACAGATTACCTTTACAGACACCCCCCCCCACACTGCCCACTGTCCACTTTCAATATCCTCATCAGTCATGATTTTTCCTTGCTGTTGTTGGACAGCTGACCAATCAGAGCAGAGGTTCTTTGTGTGAACAGGAGCTAAGGAAGAGCTGTTCATAAAGAGGTTGACAAGAGATGCTGCAGCAGTATACAGTATGAGAAAAATAATGTGCTTTTTTTTACATTTAAGCATGTATCTGTATTCTGGTAGACCCGCCAAAATATAATGATGAACCCACATATATGCATAATGTCAGGACTTCAAGACTTCAAAACTCATCTAACCTTCTTCTTCAGCCCTGCGTCAGTGTGGTCTGATCAGATTTGACTGGAAGCGCTGGCAGCATAAGCAAACAGCCCTGCAATTGTCATCACATTTCCATTAAAATGTTGCGAAAGTAGGATTAGTACAAAGAAGTACATGACATCACCTATTTAACAACAGATCCTCACCTACTTGTGTTTGTGTGTGTGTGTGTGTGTGTGTGTGTGTGTGTGAGAGAGAGAGAGAGAGAATATGTTTTGAGTAGAATGATGTACAGTACTGGTGCTGTGACAATTTACCGGCACGTTAGGAAGAAAAGGAACAAGTGATGGTAACAATGTTGTTGGTTAAGGTTTGAGGTACAGCTCATTTTTAATGAGGGAAATTTGTGATAGTCAAACAAACCAAATTGTCAGAGTTTACACTAAGATGTCAATACATTTCCACTCTCTTTGTGACTCATAGAAGCTACACATTTTTTCTACAACTAGTGAACACTTTATCAATTAGCATCTTAAAATCTTTTTTGGCCTGAAATGAAACACAATGTCAGTTTTTGGCGTTCTGTATGATCTATTCCCCCAAGAATAACAATCTCCTGTCACATTTCTCTGCCTTTTGTCTTTGTTCATTTGATTGATCAGATAAGCATCCAGCTCTCATTTCAACTCGTGGAGGTTTATTGTGGCTAATTAGCCTAGCAGTCTAGAGGCTTCCTCTTGATGTCACAACATTCTTTGTTCAGATTGGCCTACTTGTGGAACCATAGTGTGTGAGTGTGCCCAAGCTCCAACCGAGTCCCTTATCAGCTGTTGTTGTGTCCTTGCTGCACAATGGAGCCGACTGCTCAGTTCTGTAGTACAGCAGTGACTGGACTTACAGACAGGAAGGCCGGACATTTTAAAAGAAAGTCTATACTTATCACTCAGATTCTATCAGTATGGGTTTTTGTAAGCTAATACTGATCTTTCTGGACTAGCTAATGCTGTAATTCAATATTTTCAAAGCAGACTAACAAATGTTCAGCATCACAGCTACAGAAATGTATTTGTGTCTGAATTGGACAACCATTGAGACAAGATACAGACCATTATGAGATGCAATCTCTTCACTTGAACTCTAGACAAAACTAGACTAGACTAACTAAATCGGCACCGCTTTATCGTAACTCGTCCTTTTGTAGCATTTATAAGTAGTATGCAGCATGAACGAAATAGTCTATCGTACCCAAACGTTTATAAAGATAGCTGATTACTAAATCTTACAAACTGTTTATATGCGTGTTTTCAATATATTAAAAATTCATAAAGACTTCATGAGCTACAGGGTATAATTCTTGAACTTGAGGCCCACCTCTTTCAGTTCTGTAACTCACATCCCATTCCCACCAGCACCAGATAGTTTACTCAGCTGCCAAAGACAATGAATAAATATTTATCAAGGAAGAGATACTTCACTAATAATTGCAAATAGTATGATTAATAATTAATTCTGTATCGAAATAGATTTCATGGGATGATAAATTAAGTCTATAATAATAATAAACATATGAAAGTACATTATAAGTTGTGACAACCATTTATATTGGTATATACTGGCATAAATGCTTATTAGGGCCAGATTTATTTGCACTAGTAAGTAAAGTATATGAATAAATAATAACTACAAAAAAGAAAATTGTATTTATTGTAGAAGCACACTTCTGTTGCATTCTACCACAAATTACACCAACTAGAGGGAGACATGTATTGCAAGGTTTTGGTCTTATAAGACAGGAAAGTAGTTAGAAGTCCTACTTTGGGGAATTGGTAATGACTACCCAACTTCCCCTCTCTCCTCCTGCTCTGGGTTTCTATCCCCGTCATCCACACATGCTGTGGAGCAGTAGACCGGTCCCTGTAGGCCCCCTTGCTCTGAGCAGAGGGGGTAGGACGTTGTTCTTCGGCTCCAGCCAGGAAAAAGGGTCTCGGGGGTTTGTTATTTTTGCTGTCCGATAGCATCTACATGGGTATCTCAGGGCCGGGTGTTTATTATGCTACCCAGGGAGGTTGTGAGGAGCTGTGTTGAGGACGGGGGAGCGCGTGGTCCATGCTCCATCACCATGGAGACTCTGTGTCGACAGCATCAGTCAGCCATCCCCCAGGAAGTGTCAAAAATTGCACCTCATGGTGTCCCGTGGGATCGATGAGATCCCAGTTCCCAACTGCTCATCATTTTCTCCTCTCAGCTGGCCAGATGTTGTTGTTTTATAACTTCTAGTTCTAAATAAGGGGTGCACTTGTATTTAAAACCACCAGTAACATTGCTGTTTTAAATTCTGAGCTGTTAATTGTTATCCAGTCAACCCTCCAACACTCAAAGCTATTCAATTTACAATGTTACTAAACAGGGATAAAGCCGCATATTCTCATATTTGATATGCTGGTACCAGCAAATGTTACTTGAACACAGCCAGTTGGTCTGTCTGTCTTTGGTTCAGACTAAAATACATGTGCTATTACTAAATAAGTTTTCAGTTAGAGTTTGCTACCTATGTTCAAAGTCCCAGCAGACAGATTTCAATGTCTTCGGTGTTGCACTGCTTTTCTGCTGCCAGGAAGTGAAGCAACTTGATTTGATGGATTGGCCTAAAATTTTGTACAGTCATGGGTCCACGAAAAAACTTTGGCAGAGGGTAAAAACAGATACGCAGAAAAATGACAGCATCCTCAGGCAGTATCGATGCTGCCTGAGGAAGTGCCAAGTTTGAAATGCTTTAAAATCCAGAGTAGCTGCTGATACAAGCACTTTACATGCCATTTAGTGCCCGTCGTCATGCACATATTGGGTATATACATATTGTGTATGTTCTTTCACGTTTTTACCCTTACAGTTACCTCCCTCTTTTTTTCTATATATATTAACTGTTTGCAGACAATTTATCCTAAAAACATCATCCGGTCAAAATTCTAATTTGCCCAGTAATCGGGTGAATATCTGTCCATCTATGTTGAGTTTTGTGCTTGGTGCTAATGTTAGCATTCTAAGAAGCTAAACTTGGATGTTGACCAGGGTAAATATTATTTTTGCCAAGCATCAGTATGTTGTTGTGAACTTGTTAACATGGTGATGTTAAAATTTAGTTCAAGGAACTTCAGGAACAGATTAGTGAAGCTGCTGACTTGACTATAGACACCTAGAGATGTTGTTTAATGAATGACTTACATTTTTATTATAATTGTATGAATTGATGGCTCTTAATTTTGTGTTAATTTACTAATTGATTTAACAATAGTTGGTTTATGTTCAGGTTTTTATTCAGCCGGGATAAGCTGTCATCTTTTGATAACTTCTGTAATTCTTGGAGGGGGTTTTGCCATTTTAGATATAGCATTGTGGGACATACAAACAAAGCAGACTGTGTTCTGATAACTCTCTCCTCTTTCACACCTCTTATCATAATAGTGCTGTAATGTTGCCCTTCTCTTGTTTTATCCTTCTGAATTCAGGTAGAGCTCCTGAAACCAAAGCCCTGGGCCTCGACAAGCTTGGCATACAACTCAACAAGGAGACTGGGAAGCTAATTGTAGGTGCAGACGAATCTACCTCGGTGCCAAACATCTATGCTTTTGGTGACATCAGCGAGGTAGGTATTGTCAGCAGATCCCACAGTGACAGCAGAAACAGCCCTGATAGGAGTCACAAGTGGAAAAACACGCTACATAAATATTAGTCTTAAATTAGACTGTAAAAAACAGTACTATGCCAAAGCTGTTGGAAGTCCACACCCTTTCCAGGAACTGTAAATGTTTTTCATAGTTTAAACAGGTGGTTCAGAGATGGCAACAGTAAAAAAAAACTGAACTCATCATAACTCTGAAAATTCATTTAGTCTTGTGATATTCACATCATTACGTGATTGGAATACATTTTAGTTGATCCTGTCGATACGTTCAGGTAGCAAATTAAATAAAATTAAAGGAAATACATAAAGTGTCTTAGTAAGGTGTTTTACCACCAGAACATTTTCAGAACACTTTCTCCAAGTTTCTCTGTTGGAGAGATAAACACCATTTTTCCAAAAGGTATTGCCTGATTTGGCACTGTCTAACATGTCGATTCAACATCTCCCATAGTTGTTTAACTGGTGTAAGGTCTGGTGACTGTGAAGCATATGATTGTCACCATTCGTTTCATATTCATCAAACCGGCCGGTGACTGTGTATTGTTTTCCTGGAAGAGTCCATTCCTATCAGGATAGAAATGTTTCATCACAGGATGAAGGTGATCACTCAGGGCCACTCAATGGTTCAAGTTTTCACTGCATTTTAACATGTTTCAATGTCACTCCAGCATGGGCTTGTAGTAGATTTGCAAAATTATAAACAAAAACTTTAATTACAAAGACATAGATAGTCTAAAATTCAGTAGTCAGCCATTCTTCATAACGTTTCATCAGTTTTCACCAGATTTTTTGATCAGTGCAACATAAGACTTGACTGATGTGGTACAGCAGTTATTTTATTTCATGGTCTAATGCATGCACTGTCACCTTTGCTTCGACCTACTGCATAAACAACCTTGAAAAATTGGCTACTATGGTCCATTTTTGTCAGTAGCTGCCTTACTTATAATCATAGACATCTCAACTGTTAAATACATCTGGACCTCCTCCTGTTAGACATATACATGACAGCAAAGTTTTACAAAAATATCATGAAGTGTGGCCAAATGTTACAGAGTCTACATTTGATGAGCATGATAAATGGCAGCAGGCAACAATTTAAAATAGAAGATGAAGTCATTTATAATGCTCTCAGAATTACAATCCAAATACAGATATTTTTGTAACATAAGCAGATACAGATAGAAGCGTTGCTCTATATCTAAAGTAGGTACTATAATAGTCCTCCAGCTCATAATCATTACAAAATAAACAACCTGCAACATGCAAAACAATGAGATGTTCCCTTAAAGTTTGAGCCAGGGATTATAACCCAGTACACTTATTGTTGAATTCACTGAACATCTCACATCTCCTCTGGTAGCCATCCATTCTGTGTGTGTGCTGAAAAACAAAAGTAGTGTTTGTATAAAGCCCTGGGAGAGGGATTAGGAATCGACAAGGGGAGATGGTTTGAAAGGGGCAGTTAGAGTGAGGTGGCAAATCTGGCACATGCTGAATATTTAAATAAGCCAACTACCAAAACATCAACGGTTTTATCCAGGAGTACAGACTCCAACTTTGAATTTGTTTGCAGCCATATTCCTTCCTATCAGTTTGCAAAGATATTAACATTTCCAGCATGTCTAATGTAAAGGAGAAGGTAAAGTCCAGATAAGTGTTCAGATAAATTGCAGTACAAACAGGATGAAGTGTTTTTTTTCTTTTTTTACTATTTAAATTGCATGATAGTCATCTTAATAGTAAGTTTTGTCTTTATTGTGCACAAATACACGACTGTTTTCCACAAGTAAAAACTTGACTGAAGACTCTGTTAAGCTGCACTAACCTGCCTCCATATATATATATTTACTGGAATTGGCAGTGTGTGTTCTGAGCTGAACCAGCCATGTTAATACTAGTTAGACCTGCTGCATGTAATGTCAGTGTTGTTTTTTCACCACGACCAGCTGTGCGCTTCCTTCCTGCCTCCCAGGCTTCATGACACACACACACTCGCAGAGCGTCTTTTTGATCGACAGCTCGCTTTGATGAGTCGTGCTTCACCCCAATCTGTCTGTCAGCTTTTCACAGCGGCAGAGAGGTTTTTTTTCCCTTTATTTAAAAGCAGGAGGGTTGATATGCCTCACAATTTGTCCACTGTTTTGTTGTTTCAGTTTTTTTTGTTTTTCATCTCAGAAGAGAGTGCCAAGTAATGCATTATAATGACGTATGCTGTCTGGTGTTTAAACAGTTACTGGAATGCCAGAGCACACATCCACATGCATGCAGAGGTGCAGGAGATGTTTTTGGACAACAGGATGTGTGGTGGTGATTTAACAGGTTTAAGTCATGCCTTCAGAATTGCCCCGCAGCTCTACTGTTTCCTGCACAGCTCAGTTAGCTCTGTGTTTGTCTGTTTTGGCAGACGTCCAAAACAATAAAGGCAAAAACACCGAAGTAGAGATTTTTTTTTAAGTGAACTGGGCGGTTTAAGTGTTTACCACTTGTCTCTGTTGTCTGTCACTGACTCATGGCCCAACTTGTCTGTGTGTTTATATTAGACTGTTTCTGTAGAGTATTACTGTGTGTAGTCAGAAGTGTGAGAAAGAAAAGTGACCAACGACCAAATTGAAACGTGTTTTCTGATGATCTATGCGTTCTAGAAATTATATTTGTATAAGTTGACTGACATATGCAAGCTGCAGTGCAAATGTGTGTCCAAATCTTTTCAAATTGTAGGACTTTCTTGTAATACAGACATGTCATAATTTTTAAGCCCCTATTTAAAAATCATTTTTAAAATCACTTACTTGTTGTGAAGCTACCACATTGTTGCAAAACCCAGTGAAGCTTTTAGGAATTCTAACTATAACTTCACTGTATTTGCTTCCGCTGTGCTAAAGATATAAATCCTGTCTGTGTAGGTGATTCAGCTGAGTAGCAAGCATAACAAAGATAAAGGAGTTTTCTCAAAAGGCAAGAGAATAGAATTTTTTTACACCAACAAGGCAAAGTTTTAAAAAAGACAATTCACATTTCAAGAGATATGGTTGACAGCATCACAGGAGAGTTTAGAACTCATGATACAGAAAAAAAACTTTCTGGATGTGGAAGAAATAGCAACATTATTGGGGAAGGGAATCACAAAACTATAGCTGGGACTAACCTCTTCAATTATTGTCAGAGAGTTGCAGGAGAAGCTGATGAAGGCAGAAGCAGAAGTATCTGTACAGACCACGTAATATAATATAAGATGCAGTAATGGATAATCTTGACAATGTAACTAGCATCATGTTTGTTTTTTTAAATACCAGGTTATCTTGAGGAAAAATGTAATACCCTTAGTGTGCAAATTGAAGCTTGATAATCATTGAAGACAATAATATTCAAGCATACATCCAAATCAACCAAAGCTCAGTTCAGGAATGTTTCCTGGAATGTCTCTGATTTGACCACAGGCCACGGATTTTGGGGTATATGGACATCACTAGAATGTCTCACAGCCTGAGCGAGTAATAGTTTTGATTGCGGCGGTGAGTTAAACAAAAGTGAGAAATGATTTGCATGTGAATGTGTGTGATGTGGAGATGCACTGAGGAAAATTCAAATCTCTGTTGTTCCAGGGTCGTCCTGAATTGACCCCGACAGCCATTAAAGCTGGAAAGCTCCTCGCCCGCAGATTGGCTGGTCAGAGCACTGAGCTCATGGACTATGACAACGTAAGACACACACACTGAGGCTGATCATTTAACTCCATCTTTCAAAACCATGTGGCTTTTTGTTCCTATTGTTTTATGCTGCTGTTTTGTGGTTGGAGTTTCCTCTGCATCCTCCCATCTCAATCACACTGTACTGCCTACTTCTCTAGAGCACAATTCATATCATAATATACCAGTATTTTCTAAAATAGCATCATTCTTCATAATTCTGTATTCGCTCATTCATTCTTCAGCAGATCAAGTTTTATCATTATTATTTGGGTTCACATCCTACAGGAAAACAATATACTGATATCTGTTTGATACAGTTTTCATACCATATAAATCTGTTTAAATATGTCATTATTTCTGTTTGATGCTGTTTGTGAACATTTGTCGTTAAAGGAATAGACAGCAGAAGTATTCCTTACTTCCACATATATGACAACTTGATTGCTCTGTAGTTACTGGTGGCCTTAAATTCAAATAATAAATATATACTTTAAAATGCTATACAAAATCCTGACAGTACCTTTTTTCCAGCATTTAATGGAAGTTCTGTCTCTTATATCTTTAGGCAAAAACTGGATTATAAACAGTAGGAAAGATCTCTGCAGAAACTCTCGTATCACAATGGTTACCACATGATGAAATACTGCAAATTATCAAAACTGTACAGAAAATACATTTCCACTGTTAATGTGTGAGATGCATGAGAGCTAAATTAGCAGAAAAACAAGATATAAATATTAACAGATGAAGTGATTGATTCTGTGTGTACTTCTGTTTGACAGGTTGCCACCACAGTGTTCACCCCTCTGGAATACGGCTGTGTAGGTCTGTCTGAGGAGGAGGCTGAGAAGAGGCACGGAAAAGATGGCATAGAGGTGACATTTGTTGCTATAGTCCAGCTTTAGGCAGTAGATATACAACTGTAAAGTTATTGCTAAAATGAATTTGAGGTATTTTGATTAAAAGCCCTTCGTATGTCCACATTTCACAAGAGGCACTATGAGTGGCTGGCACTGTTGCCTCACAGATAGAAGGTCCTGAGCTAAAACCTCTGCAGTTTAATCAGGCTTTTCTGTGTGGAGTTTGGATGTTCTACCTGTGCCTGCATGGGTTTTCACCAGGTTCCTCTCACAGACTATGACAAGGAGTGTGTGAGTGTGCATGGTTGTCTGTTTCTCTGTGTTAGCCCTGTGATGTACAGTCAGCAGATGCAGTCCATCCCAGCTGACTTAGGTGAAGGCAGGGGACACCTTGGACAGGTCACCAGTCTATCACAGGGCTACATAGAGGGAAAAACAATCACACTCGCATTCACACCTACGGACAATTTAGAATTACCAATTAACCTTTTTGGACTGTGGGAGGAAGCTGGAGTACCTGGAGAAAACCCACGCATTTACAGGGAGGACATGCAAACTCTGTACAGAAAGATCCCAGAAAAGGATGCGAACTGGGGATCTTCTAGCTACAAGGCAACCACTGATCTACTGTGCAGCCTAAAGTAGATACAGATCTAGAATTTTTTAAAAATGAATGGATGTCCACATTTCAAGGGAAAATGCAATAGCAATTAGGATTTTTTTTTTTGTATTTTTTTCATAGTGACATATAAAAATAAATGTGTGGATGTGTATGTTTACAGGTGTGTGTGTGTGTATATATATATTTATATATACATATATATATATATGTTTATATATATATGTTTATATATATATGATATATTTTTTACATGTATATATTGAAATAGTTTTTTATTCAGAATAATTTTTTTTTTCTGTTCTATTCTATTCTTTTTAAAATGTGAACATAAATGTATTTAAAATTTTAACACTTGAAAATATAGCACCATACAGCAAGCACTATGATTATACACATTTGATAAAAGAGGAGGCCCTAGTCAACGTGACCCCTGTAAGTAAAAAGTAGTCTTTGGGTGAAAAAACATCTTTAAATTTGAAATACAAAGTCATTTAGCATCATATTTTTGGTCTGCAAAATTAAGTACCGGTAATTAAACGATTAATGTTAATTTATGACACTGTAATGCAGAAATTGTGCATTCTTTTTAGTATAACAGCAAACCGGTGCAGCACTATTTCATGACTGTTACTGTAACTTTGATGTATCATGAATGTATTTTCTGTATCAGTGATATATGACTAGGTATGTGCCACACGTGCAAACAAAGCAGCAGAGGCCGTATTAAAGGCTTGTTACTGCCGTCAACCTAGATAAAAAACACAATGTCCCATAACACCTAAGCAAACATTGACACACACACACACACACACACATACAGAGCAATAGCAAGCGGCTCTGTGTTGTACCTGTTTGTGTACGTGCGTGATGTGCCAGATACTAACCAACACCTGCACATCACCGTCGATAAACGGTTTAGCCAGCCGGCTGAGGCTCCTGGCTGTGAGTGACAGGCGAGCAGGAGGCCTGATTGAGGTGTGTATGGGGTGATGACAGGTACACTGAGATCTGAGGACGAGCTGCAGCACCGGCCCCCCGACAGCTGCATGGCCCTCGCAACTTGTGTCGGCACGCTCGCCCGTAGAATAAAACACACGACGACACGTACGTCTCAGTAAGGACGGAGAAAACCAGTCAGTATCATAAGCAGACACTTTTCAGATGTTAGATTAGAAGTGTGAATATGAATCAGCGATAATGAGGCTCTTTATTGCATTTTTGATGAATTAAACTTCAAATTATAGTATAGAAGAGTTGCTGCTATGACCTTATATTATTCTTATTCTGTTGTAGAAACGGAACCTTATATTTAATTTGTTTGTAGTGCATTACAGCGCACTTTAAGTGTTACCAGTTGCCATTTCCATAAATCTCTCTCAGTACTCAGATCTATTTTAGTTGCATTGTTAAAAGCAAATTTTTGTTTACCTCGTTTTCCTCTGTTACACAAAGTGAATGCATCACTGTATGAAATGTACACAAGAAGAGATCATCATCATTGCTGCTGGAAATTCCCTCAGTGCTTTTGTTTGCACACCAGTAAGCTCCACTGGTTAAAGCAAAGATCCACAAAGGGTTATTCTGAAGTCACTGTGAAGTTCTGATTGGCTGCAGGCAGAATGTGCAATATAAAACACTAATCCATTCCATATTATTTCTCCTGTTTACACCATGTGTCCTGTGTGTTTGTGTCTGTGTAGATCTACCACGCTTTCTACAAGCCTCTAGAGTTCACTGTTGCAGAGCGCGATGCCAGCCAGTGTTACATAAAGGTAAGGTAAAACTCAACAAAGATATAGTTTTCATTTAAATGCTGTATAATATCTTTTCTGTGAGTTACATTCATTTGTGCATGATCTTAGTCAAAGACAGGAGCAGACAGGAGTGATGCTTCTAACCATCAGATAATACTGCTGTCTGTTTGTGTCCACTTTAGCATCTGCTTTTCCTGCTCAAACAACCAAACAGATTTTTAAAAATGATCTAAAAATGGTTTTAAAAATATGCCACACAGCGGCAAAAAGATGAGAAAGCCACATGTAGTAAAACAAGTGTAGGTAACAACTTTTCGGCTTCAGCTGACGTTTGTTTCGATTTTGTTTTCCTTGCGTCTTCAGGTAGTATGTGAGCGGGGTGGTGATCAGAAGATCCTGGGTCTGCACTTCACTGGTCCAAATGCAGGAGAAGTCACACAAGGCTTTGCTATGGGCTTCCAGTAAGTTTGTCATCTTTTTTGAAGACCGTTTTTGAGGCTTTTTGAACTTTATTACCATACAGCTGAAGAGTGAAAGGGAATAAGATGAGCTACAGGGGCAGCCCTGCATCCAGCAAGCTAAATAAGTCCTACATCACATTTGCATGTTTCTGTTAATTAGATTTTATTTATGTCCTTTGAAGCCACCATCCTATTAGTGGTGAGTTATGTTCTTCTGATGTATTTGAACTCTATTGAAGTCACCAAGATCTGTGGAACATAATACAGGATCTAGATGTGATTATTTATTTGGAATACTAATGTTTTCAGAGAGCTTTTTGACACAAAGTCGTCAGCTTATTTCCTGTAATAAGTAATGTGTGATTTAAAAACTGTTCTCAGCTTCATGTGCTCCTGAGTAGACTCAGCTTTGGTGTAAGTGATTATTTTAATTTGGTAAACTTCATTTGACCACAGGAATAATGAAAGCTGAAGGGAGTATGAGCAACATTTCTTGTTTGTGTGTCTCAGGTGCGGAGCGACGTATTCTCATCTATTGCAGACAGTAGGAATCCACCCAACCTGTGCAGAGGAGGTGGTCAAGGTCAGCATCACAAAGCGCTCTGGTTTGGACGCCACGGTCACTGGCTGCTGAGGTTAAGCTCCTCGGTCTCTGAACACACAGTGAGCACACAGGGTCCCTGGGTGACAGCAGAAGGAATTTAGTCTGGGTTTAACCTGCTTTTTCTCCTTGTTCCTCTCCATTTATGTGGCCTCAGGTTCACTCAGCTGGTTTTTTGCTCTCCTCCTGTGCAAAAAGGTCTCGTCATAGATCAGTGATGCAGGTCATCACAGGCTGCCCAGGTTAATGTCACTGACATGTCATGTGTTACCTAAAACTGTTATTATTCCATGTACATACATGTTGTGTGTATGTTCTAAAAGCACAGAGGTATGGATCAGGTTAGTTAGAGCCCCGCCACAGACCGAGCGTCTTTTAAATAAACAGGATCATCAATCAGGATTAAGGCCTGCACTCGGGGTTTTGTCGAAACCGTAAGAGAAACGTAGACTGGGCCCGAACGTTCCTCTGAATATATATTCTGCAAATATTGTTGTTTCTCTGGCTGTACTTCCTGTCCATTAGTCTTGGAGGTGACACATACCATACACCCTCCTACCATGACACTGATGGATGGCCCCGGGGCCGTCGCCGCAGCGACACCGCTCCATTTCCCATGGACACACACAAATAGTCGGCGGGGCGCCTGTCAGTCAGCCAGCAGGGACTTAAGCCGCTGAGCTCCAGCTTGTTTTGGGCACAGCAGAGTAGAGCAGACCTCTTCCTTTTCCTCCCATACACCTCAAACTCCACATGCATGGAAAGAATACAGTGCAACTACTAACATGTGCTGTCAAAAGCTGTATGGATGCCACATCTCAGACACACACAACTCTATCGGTAAGACTGCTGTTAGAGCTCTGTTACAGCTGCACTTCTCAACCTCACCCAAAGGTGGCACTATTGCCCTCCAGTTCTCTCACGTTTTGGGAGCCAAGAACGGAAGACAGGACAAAGTAGTCACTGGCTAAAACATAGGCCTGAATACATTCAGGTTGCACATTTAATCCTTTTAATCCCTATAAAAGATATGTGCTTTTGGATGAAGCAGGAAAGCAGGCCTGTTTCATGGGTGCCAAACTGATAAGGGTTATCTGTTGTGTGTTTACATGGATGGCAGAGTAGCCCTCAGCAGTCATCACCCTTGAAGATAAGGCCATTTGTTTATATCAATAAAGCAGTAATGGACCCCCACAGTACGCCAAAGTGCTCCAATGTTCAACCTGCTGCCCGTACTGAACATCTTGGGTTTATTAAGTAGATGAGGAGGGAGGAGCTGTCAATAAAGAGGCTTGCTGCAGAAATTGAGGGACCTAAGAGGAGGCTGCTGGGTGTAGTTTATTTTTATTTGAAGTCTAATCTGCCCAGTCTGATTAATGATTCTGATGAGGGGAGTGACAGCGTGCCAGGAGATGGTAAGAGGAAAAAAGAGCGAGAGCTACCAGGTTTATTTGGACCCGAGCCGGAGGAGAGAGAGCCGAGCTCCAGCCCCAGTTAGGGAGGGAAGGGGGATTCCTGTGTGCTCTGTTCAGGGCCGAGGTGCTGACTGAAGGACCCTGACCTCCGCTCAGCAGGAACAGCTTGACTCTATCACTCGGAGCACAGAGGGCTCACATGCTGCAGCGCTGCACGGCAGGGGCCTTGGGGGAGCTCTGGGTAGAGAGGGGGTGGCGGGGCGGGCCGAGCCAAGAGACGGACAGAACCATCCAACCAGCCAACCAACACAACAGCGAGCGGTGCCCAGGGTAATTGAGTCTGTGTTCCTGTGCTTAACGAGCCACTTCAGAGACCCCAGGGTGGGCCCAAGGCAGCGTGAGGGAAGTCATTGAGGCCATCAGTGTAACTGTAATGTCTGTTTGCTCTTTACCCTCCGCTTCCCTTCTGCTTTATTTCATGTGCTCTGTTATTTTATACACAGTACAGCTGCTCGCACGCACAAAATGAAATCCGTCAGTATTTAATTTTTGTAGGAAATGTCTGTCCTACTTGAATGATTTCTGTTCACTGTTGATCCGCCACTTAAGGCCCAAGATTTCAGTTCACCTCAGCTGCGCCTCACGGGGGGTCAGGGTTCAACTTTCAGGTCGGCCAGCTAATGATGACTTGCACTAAAACCCAAAACTGGGGAGTGCAGGCCTGATGTCTCCTGGTCGTAAACTTTAGCAGTTGTAAATAGAGAAGTGTAATTTTCCATTAAAGCTTTGTTATGCATAATTTATATGTAAAGTAATAACGCATGTCACCATTAAAGTAATGACGCCCAACTGATTGAGTGTTCGATGTTTTACATTAATGACTGAATGGTTCTTGTAATTGCAAAATAGAAGCACTTACTGAGAGAAAAAAAATGTAGAATGCAGCAACTGTATATCAGAAAAAAAGTGAAGTTATGCTCATTGGTACTGAAATTCAGAGAGAGAAACTCAACCTTAACTGCAGCTCTCACATTAAAGTCATGTCAACAAGTGAAAAACCTTGGAGGCATCTTTGATTCAAATCTCAGTTTTGAGCCTCTTATAGAAATATAACTAAAAATACATTTTATCATTTGAAGAACTTCACTAGAGTGCGACTGTTTCTCTCTCGAGCCTCCACTTTAACTGTCTCAAAACTCAGCAGCCCGTGTGTTGACTCAGACCAGAGGGAGAAAACAAATTATACAAATTTTAAAGTCTCTGCACTGGCTACCTGTCTGCTTTAGAACTGGTTTTAAGATCCTTTTATTGGTTCATAAAACTCCCAATGGTCTTAGTCCTACTGATTTATTGCATTTGCTTTTATCCTATGACATTTCTAGAACCCTTCTGGAAATGGCGTTTTAATTAAACCAAAAGTCAGAACAAAAACCCACAATGAGGCAGCCTGTTGTTATTACGGCGCACGTCTGTGGAACAGCAGCAGAGAGTGGTGATGTCTTTAAAGCTGCCCCTGGTGTTTAATTTCCACTTAATGAGATTTATTTATGATAGCGTTTCCCCAGTTCCTCAGTGCCTGTTTTATTGAGTCCTTCATTAATAACAGTCATCAGTAGGGGGATCAGGTTATTGTTTTGTCTTCCTTTTGTTCTGTGAAGTACAATAGATTCTATTCTGTTTGCATTGAAAGTGCTACATAATAAAGTCATATTCATTTAAATACAAAGTAAAATGGGAGCTTTTAAAGGAAATCTTCCACATTTTAACAAATGTTTGCGTTCAACCAAACTTTACATGAGAAATTCAATAACACTAATATACAGTGCATTGAAGCTCCAGCGGTGGACACTTAGCTTAGCACAAATACTAGAAGCAAGAAATCAGCTGGACTTTCTTTATCTAAAATTATTATGAACTGGGTTATGTGCAGGACAGCAGAGTTACTCACTGTGGTTGCCAGGTAACCAGGAAGGATGGCCGGGGCATGACCAGCAAAGACTTACAACAATCAATAAGGCCACAATATGTTATTTTTACACTTCTTCTACAACCTTGTGAGACGTAGAGGTGATGACATAGAGGTTTATTTATTTTTATTGTTTTTTGCCTTTGGATAGAGACAGAATAGCTGTCCACCTATTCCCGGTCTTTAACATGTAATCATACAGAATTTTATAAATTTAGTTCTGTAATTCAGCAAAAAAGCAGTATATTTGTCAAAATGTTGAAAAATTCCTTTTATGTAAAAAAAAATTCCACTTTTACATAGTAATCATTGTTTGATTTTAAAGCAATGTATATAAAACTCTGAAATTCATAAAATACGCAATGCAGAAGTCTATATTGAAAATTAATGTAGTGTTACATTATCAGTCAAAATGTTACATTATAGGATTTGAGGGATAAAACGACCCACCTAAAAGATATTACATTACCAGTTAAAGTGTTTTTACAGTCAGGACTTTTTATTACATTATTGTTTAATACATTTTTGGTCAAGTTAAGGGGACATTTTATTACATGTTTAGGAAGTTGTGACATCACTGGGTGCTGTAAGGCATCCATAAACTATTCAAGAGAACCACTGAGAGTGTCAGTGTAAATATGCACCTCTGTGGATCTATACAGGTTTATGTGTCGTCAGTCTTAATATGAAGCAGTGTCACAGGGGATGGTCACACTCTGACCCTGAGTTGTCTCTGCTGACAGGCAGCTCTGCTATGCAGCCCTGTCACTCAACCCTCTGCACCAACAATGGCAGAAATTCCACCGTGTTTGTTTGGTTAAGGACAGAGCTCTCTGAAACCCCTGAACCTCCTCGGGATCCACAGCAGCCTCACTCACCCTGAGAATGAAGTCCGTGTGAGTCCTAACTCAGACAGTGGGAGTAAAGTTCACCCGCCGCTTCAAGAATAGTCAGTCCCATTTGGCAATTGTGTCTCTTCTTTCGTTCCACAATGGAGCAAACAGGCTAAATCCACCTTGAAATGCACTTAGTAGAACATGTCAACATGTCAGGGTGCGCTGGGTTCTACGCTCCATCTTAATCCAGCCCATTGAACGCTGACAGTTGTCTGTGAGTCAGACATTCACGAGGCCTTTGTCACTTCAGGTCTAGAGCTCTAGCAGCCATGCTGGAAGAGCAGAACCCTCATGTTAAAACACACTCGCTGGGTATGCAGCCTCGTAGCTGCAGCATAAGACTCAGGAGGAGGAGAAACCGATACATACCTTGTGTAAACATTTGCAAAAAATGACGCTTGGAACAGAAAAGGCTCAACCTAGGCGAGGATTATCCTTGAGAAATGAATAGGGGCCAATTATGACTGCTCTGTTGTACTGCCAGTATCTGGCTCAAGAGATGTCAGCATGAGTTGCCTGCAGGGCCTGGATGGAGAGCAGTGGCTGGGGAGGGGGAGCTCTGAGGGCTAGATGTAAAAAATAAAGGCAGCCTAAAACTGGTAAGCCAAAGTAGTCTGGGAGATTTTGTTGCTTTCTCTCTAATCTGGCCTCCCAAGTTCAAGACTCATGCTCTCTGAAGCCGAATACTGAGCCTAATGGAGGTTTCAAGGCTGTTTAGATGGATACTTTCACTGTCGTTTGCTGCCCAAATTCACACAGCTCACTCCCCTGTCCTCCGTGAGACTCATCAAAGCAAAGACGTTTTCATCTGACTCTGAACTGTGACTGAGGCTGCAATCTGAATCCTCCCCATCAGGAATTTCAAGGTTGTCTCATTTGTTTCACAGAAAGCTCCATATCTAACTTTGGTAAAAATGCAGCTTCTAGAAACATTCAGTCGGTGGTGTACCTCCCTTCTCGACTTCTCATTCAACTGCAAACACTGAGAAAAAGTAGATGAGGTCAGCTCTTGTCAGTGTGGGGGTCCTGTTGGTAGCCTAGTAGAGGTGAGGGCCTGTGAAATGAGCTTATCTGACCCCTGATAAGAACAGGATACCCTCAGGAATGGGCTAAATTCAATACACATGGCTGCTGCGGCGGCCTTTATCCGAGGGGATGCGGGTGTTTGAAAAGGAGCGAGATGTAGCACTGTGGTTAGGTTCATCCTACAGTCTTACATAGGATACCAGCGCCTGTGGCCAGCAGTTAAAAGTGTGAGCTACAACGACATAGTTTGCGGTCGGATCCCCAGACATCATTAAGAGAACAATTACGATCAGCAACCTCAACTCCTAAATCATTTAGGCAGGTCTTTTGCCACACAGGAAGCGGTCTTATTACTTCTGGAAGCAGCACCAAAGATTTATTGAGCTCATGTTTGGTGACGGCATACAACAAAGAGACAGTGTTTGTGTGTGTGTGTGTGTGTGCCAAACCATGTCAACTTAGACTCTACCTGTCTGCATGCAAAAACAAATGCAACACATAAACTGCAATGTTTGGATCTAAACAAGACACGTCTGGCGCTTAGTATTTGGATTTGCAGGAGTTGCGATTGCATCTATTACAACCTCTTAATCATTGTCTGTTTGTTCAACACACTTTTTTCATCAAAACAGTTGACATGTAGATTCATTACCTTATTGATATTATTGTCTTTCAGTGCTGCATTGCTTTGAAGTTATCATTGGTGACGGAATGAAAGAGGATTTCAGCAGGTCTTCATGGGAAAATCTTTGAATAAGCTGAGAAACTGAACCAGTTTTACAAAGAAAACCTACAGTGATCACATCAGAAGGCAGATCTCAGAAAAGATAAACAAAATGTTTGTGGTAGATTTGCAGCAAACGTGTGGTTGATTTGCAGGAAATACATAATAAAGAAGAAATGACTTTTCCTTCTGATAAGTTCCTTGGTAGTTGCAAACATGTCAGTTTATATTGGACACAGATAACACTCATTACTGGAAGTGTTGGCTTCTGGCACATATTTCCAGTTAAGCATCAACAGTGTGGCTCTACATTTGCATATTTTCATTTGCAAATTATATCTGTGGCAAACTTCTGGAGGACCTCGGACTAACTTTGTGAAAAACATGTGCCAGCCAGATTTATAGCAATTTTATTGCAAATTCATATTTTATGTAGTTTTTTTTTGTTTTTTTATTTGTATTTCAATTTATTATATTTTTTCCAACAATGTCTTTATTGTGTATTTAATAGTTAATAATTTGTTAATAGTATATATATATATATATATATATATATATATATATATATATATATATATATATATATATATATATATATATATATATATATATATATATATATATATATATATATGAAATGAACACACACACGCAACAAGAGAACTACGTGAAAAATAAATACATAAAATGAAACACAACATCAAACTGTAAACTGCTCCTCTCCTACAACAAAGTCAGCCGTCCAGACAGCTCTCCACCAAATCCATGTCTCACATGTTTTAGAAATTGTTCCCAAACTTCCATATTCTCTCTCTCTTTTTTTTTTTTTTTTTTGCCCTTCATCACATCAACCACTTTCTCCAGTGGGGATCATTTGTCTGATCCAATTTATGATCACTGGTCTGTGAGATTTTCTCCAGAACAGACCTATCTCCTTTTTTTGCATTTCAAATGCTGAGGTTCACCAATATTTGTTCTTTTTTGTTATGGTTATGTTCCTTTGGGCATAGGCCAAGAAAAATATTTATTTAATTTTATTATTTCAGATCTGGCTTTCTTTGTATTTGAACAGTAGAACAGTGGCATTCACTACTGCCTCACAATGAGAAGGATTTAAATTTGCTGGTCAGCTGTTCTCTCTGTGTCTGTGTGGGTTTGATTCATGTCCCTCTGTGATGGACCAGTATGCTCTACCTGCTTCTCACCCAGTGTTCACTGGGGTACACCCCAGCTCTCCACAGGATTTCCACAAAGCCCTTTGCCAGACATTCACTGCAAGTTAGGCTGCAAACCTAATTTGCATGTAAAAATATGACCTTGCTGCAGATTTGCAGAAACATGAAGTTTAACCACAACAGTTTGCCAGATAACTTAAGCTTCTGTATGGATATAGGTGGTGGACTGTATCAGTTAGTTGGTCAGTCAGCTGGTCCACCACTTTGGGTCAGACTAAAATCCATCCATCCATTATCTATATACCAATTAATCCTCATTAGGGTCGCAGGGGGCTGGAGTCTATCCCAGCTGACTTATGGTGAAGGCAGAGGACACCTGGACAGGTCACCAGCCTATCACAGGGCTACACATAGAGACAATCACACCTACGGACAATTTAGAATGTCCAATTAACCTCAGCATGTTTTTGGACTGTGGGAGGAAGCTGTAGAACCCAGAGAAAACCCCATGCATGCACAGGGAGAACATGCAAACTCCATGCAGAAAGATCCCAGGTCCAGGCCGGGATGCGAAACGAGGATCTTTTGGCTGCTAACCATCAAGCCACTGTGCAGCCCCCAGACTAAAATCTACCACCAATTATTGATGGTATTATGTATTATATGATATGATTTAAAACAAATCTTTATCCCCATAGGATGTATCTTCAGTGATGGGATTGACGTTTTTAGTGAAATGCTTCAACAGCTAAATTGCCATGAAAGATTATACACATTCTTGTCTCCCTCAGACCTATTTCTATTCTTCATTTTTAATTGTTATCACCTTTCTTTTCATCAAACACCGTTGTTCTGTTCACATTTTTTCATTGTCCAATATGAGAGGAAGAGATCCAGCTACTTTTGGTTTAGATGCTACCATGGTTAACATTAGATGCTGACATCAGTTTGTTCGCTTTGCTGTTGAAACTGTGTTAGGATGCCGACACTAGCTGGTACAGCCAGGACCAAAATCCTTATAGGTAAATCTCTCCCATTTTGGTAACTCCTCTGGACAGTTATTTCATGCTAATAAGACCAGGTTTCTATCTAAATGAATAGGGAGAGACACAGCTGCAATTCTAGTAGTCACTGGGACATAAAAACTGTGATATTAAATCACCAGTTTAATATCAAGTTTGATGACTTTAACCCAAAACAAGGTTTCAGAAATGTTTTTCTGCATCCTTTAGTGTGTCAAATTGTGATTAATCTGATATGTGCTGCAGTCTGACTCAACTTTTGTTATGAGCCAATCAGTAGTGAAAGACGGCAAAGGAAAAAAACACACTGTTTCAGTTTGTTCCATTTATTAAGCCTGAAGTAAGGTTGAATCCCAGCCTGAGCAGGACCAAGATATTCTGAAGGAATGTGTTCTCACACTGATTAAAAAACTTGTTTTATGAAACAGATTTCAGAGATAATCAACAGGCTTCTACATAACAAACTACCTCATTTCAGACTTCCTAAAGCTTTTCCCAAACACTAGTAGAGCAGAGAAGTCATCAGTGTCAACACAGATTTGACAGTTTCCTTCTGAATGTGTCTGCTCTGGGGCTCTGGTGTTATCAGTCTGAGTCACATCATATAAATCAAAGTACCTTCCAGGGCTGTGAAGGCTTCCCACTCCACAGCCAACACAGCTGGCTGGAGATATAAGGAACTGCCTGGGACTGGACTGAGCATGGAGCTGGTGCAGATTCCTACTGATGGCCCTATCTGTAAACGTGCAAATAGTCAAAATACATACACACACACACTCACACACACACACACACACATGCTGAGCTGCAGAGGCACACTTGGTATGTGATGCAGATGGACTGCAAGCTGAGCTCACCCTCTGGCTGCTGTCGATGCCTGTCTGATTGATTCTGTCTTTCCTGTTTAGCCAATGAAAGCTGTGTGTGGTGGGACGAGCAGCCAGTGAATGAATCACACACTGACACACACACACACACACACACACACACACACACACACACACACACACACACGCTAGTTGTGTGCTAGTTGTGCTTCAGGAGCTCACAGTTATGCCTGACGGTGTTTATTTGTTTGTCACTCATCGGATGAGAGACGGCGGCATGGTGTGTGTGTGTGTGTGTGTGTGTGTGTGTGTGTGTGTGTGTGTGTGTGTGTGTGTGTGTGTGTGTGTGTGTGTGCGCGTGCGCGTGTGCGCTTGTAGGAATGTAAATGCGTGGGTGTGTTCTGCATCGTGAGCGCTCTCGTGTCCACACACTGCATCTTGTAGCTCTGCATTCACGCCACATGAACCTTCCCTATAAATAAAGCTGAGGAGAGGTGTGCCACCGCTCTGTTTCCAAATCTAATTCAGCATTTTCAGACAGTTCTAAAATAGGAGTGCCACCGTCACAGCCAGGCTTTGGTACACACACACATGCACAGACACCAGCATATATTTAACCAGCTCAAGCTCAGTAATTAGCCTTCACAAAGTAACCTTTGGCCTTAATGTCATCCTGTATGACAAATGAAGCAGCAGCAGCAACAAGACTGCTCATTACTGTACTTCTCCACTTACTGATCTGGGTCCTATCCACCTCAAAACACTTGAGTCACTAGTTTTGTTCTTTTTTCTACAATAATCCTTTAAAGCCCTATTTATTTTCTGGGGAAAAAAAAGAAAATAGTATGAAGACACATTTTGGAATTGTACCATAGACATGAAAAAGGCAAGAAAAGTTTGTGCTTTACAAATGGGAATGCTGTATAAATGTGATCACTTCTACTTTTAAAGTTGAGAATTTGTGCAGGAAGCACAGTACTATTACCCAAAGTTGAGCAGAATTTCTACAATTGCACGCAGTCACATAAAACAATAAATACAAGTCATAGAAATATATTTGTATAAGCAAACAATTGGTTCTCGGTGAAACAGTGCAACACCACAAGGAAAATGTGCTTTGTTCAATCATTTATTCAACACAAATATTAAAAGTTCTAAAATTTTTCTGCATAAAAAGTAAGTACACCCTTGGTCTTAGAAGCTAGTACTTCATCAGCGTCTTTGAGCTTTTGGAAAAGCGCTTTATAAATAAAATTTATTATTATTTATTATTATTATTCATTTAGAAGCAGAAATTTGCCCACAACTATGTTCACTGGTTTCTGACATCGGCCTGCTGGAAACTTTGACCATCTACCATGTAAATTTGTAATTTTCTGCCAAGTGTTCTCTCTCTCTCTCTCTCTCTCTCTCTCTCTCTCTCTGGGCTTTGACTGGGCCATTAAATAAGTAAGCCTCAGTTTCTTCTTTTTGAGCTGATCCTTGGTGGATTGAGCTCAGGGTCACTTTCCTTTTGAAAAAATCTCCTCCACTTTACTTTCTACTTTCAGACAGATGGCCTCTCATAATCTTCAAGCATGTTTTAATATGACACAGAATTCATAGTTGAATCAATAACTGCAAGCTGCCTAGTCTCAGAGGCAGTGAAGCAACTCCAAACCAGGACATTTTCATCACCGTGCTTCACAGCTGGTATGAGGTTCTTCTCCTGAGCAGCTGCTTTTGGTCACCACCAAACACATCTACTGTTATTGTGGCCAGACAGTTATTTTTTTGATTCATCTGTACTGAGAACATTATTTAAAAAAGGCCTTTTTGTTTCCTCTGTTTGCTGACAAACTGAAGTTTTGCTCTAATGATTTATCTGGACACTAAAGTCATCTTCCTGTAACCATTCTTATCTCTGATCATAGATGCCCTTTGACACCAACATTACTAAGAGTTAAATGCAGAGAATGGACGTCTTGGAGGTTTTTTTTCTATCCAAATGGTGTCTCAGCTCTTGGGCTAGATATACTGGGGCTGCCAGTCCTTGACAAAATTGCAATAATTTGAAATCTACACTATTTGTAGATGACTTAGACGTTAGATGTTTTTAAGTCCCTCACTAGATCCATAGTCATCCACCTTTTTTCTGAAGGCCTTATTGAGCTCTTTGGGTGTTGACATGATCACACCACATGCTTCAATAGCAAAGACAACAGCAGACCTGGATGTCAAAGGTTTTAATCCCACAGTTTCCACCTTTCACTCCCTATGGAAGTTTGAATCATTGTTACATAATCTGGAACCCTTGGATGTAATTTTATTGATTTGAAAATATCATAAATGTAATTTGATTGATCAGTTATTTATTTAAATTGGGAAATTGACCACATAGTGTCAGTTAATGGTGCCATTTTTATGTGTAATATAATTTAAAAATGTCCTTCAAATAGGCACTGTTTCAAATTATTTTAAAAAAGCCAATAATTTTGACAAGATGTCTTTACTTCTTCACTTGACTGCTTATGCAGTTAAACAAGAGGTCAGAGATAATATTTTTTCTTGCCTGCTGCTCCCAGTGGACATGACCATGAGAAACAGCTTCATCATTAAAGAGGAGTTTCAAAAAGAGTTGATAAGAATATTAACTTTAGACACTGTGTTCCTCCCCGTCTTTACTATTCCAAGGGAGGATGGTTTAGTGGTGCTGATAGTGGCATTAAAGTTGCACGTAGTTTTACTCCTCAACGTGACAAGCAGACTAGTCACTCCTCGCCCTCCCTGAGATCTCTCCACTCACACCTGCAAAGATGCCCAAAGAAAACATGAGCTGGAGAGGCCTCGCATGGCATTTTATGATACCTGCAAGTCCAACACATCCTCCCTCGCACCGTATCTTCTTCTCCTGCTCTGATAACTCCATGCATACTCGTGCACTGACATAGCAAGTTCCATTCATCTCTGTGTGCAACTGGGATTAGAATGCTTCGGTCAATGTGTTTCCGGTCTAACTTGCTGGAAGAAGTGCTTTAGTCTATCAAAAACATCAACACTTCACTACCATCCCCCAAGAAGAAGAAGACTTTGAGCAGATGCAATAAATAAACCTGATAGGGCACCTGTTTTTTCTCCTGCAGCATGCCAAATGTCTTTGACTAAAAAAAATAATCCATTTGAAACAGTTCATCACTGCTCCAGTAGAATGTCAATGATCAGGAATTGTCTGTAGTTCACTGCCAAGGTGGTTTAATGCCATTAAAAGTAAAATAAAATGTAATGTTTCCGTTGTATGTAGTGCTTCAATAAAGGTTAAAGGAAGCACCATTCTCAATCCTAATTATCAAGGTAATATGAAAATATAAGGCTCATGTCCTTCAGTGATGCAAACATTTTCCCCTGGCTACACAGATTCGTGAGTCAAGTGAATATGCATCAATTTTCATTTAACAAAATCATACCCGAATCTTGAAACAGAGTCTGCTTTGTCCTTTTGGGAAATTCACATTCTGGCTGAGAGTTAGATGAGAAGATAAATACAGTTCTCATTTCAGTTCTCAGTGGAAAATGTGAAGCTGAATTAAGGAGATAGTTACCTTTAAATAGGATGAAACAGCTGTCCTGCGTTTGTCCAGCAGTGGTGGAGACTAAATGTACACAGATACTTCTTACTGTAAGCATGTACTTAGAATAAATAGAATTATGAGGTACTTGCACTTTACTTGAGTTTTTTTCATTTCATACTACTCATATGTTGTGCTCTAGTACATTTGTCTGACAGTTTTAACTGTTTTGCGATTTTCCACTGTGAAAAGTAAAACCTTTTGTGTTTCTGATGTCTTAAAAAGCAGTGTATTCAGGGTCACATTTCATATGCTGATGAGCTGTCAACACTTCCACTAAATAGTAATTTCACCCTTTAAACTTCTCACATGGTTTCATTTCAATAAATGTTCAAAAGATCCAATATGTCAGCAAAAATCAAAGATTAGAGAAGACTGACAACTGAAAACAGATTTTTGGATCAAAACTTCTTTCCTCTTCCATTATTCATGTGACAAGCTCTCAGATTTAGTTGCTGTCCCTGTTCATTAAACTGGATGTAGAGTAGTTGAAACCTGCAGCAGGAACAACAGTAACATGCTGCTGACACACTGATGCTTCACTATAAAAATCTAAAGATCACATATACAACAAGGAAAACACTCAGAGAACATGGTTCTCTGCCAAGGCTGCTCAGTTGTATCATTTCCGCAAGGGTCGATTTATAGTAGGATCGCAATCATGTGATCGTCAGCAGGCAGCTGACGTAGTGTTCACTTGTAGTCGTAGTTACAGTGATGCCGTGCTGCTATCTCCCAATGATACAAAAGTCTTTCACATATCCGTGGATCGAGACAATGAGCTACATCACTGCCAAAATGGAATCAATTGGTCCTTGTGTCATTTCTGACCTTCCCTGTAAATTGCATCCAAATCAGTTATTTTGTTTTTGAATAATGTTGCTAACAGACAGACCAACAGACAGACAAACATACGCCGATCGTCACATAACTGCCGTGTTCCCTGGTGGAGTAGTAATGTATCAGTCAGAGGGACCAAACCAGGACTTTTCCTTTAGTACTTCAGTTAAATTTTGCTACTTCTACTCATGCACTTCTCGTAAGTAGTAATTTTCAGGCAGGACTTTTATTTATAATGTATTGAGACTAACATGTAAATGATCTGACTATTTCTTCCACTACTGCCATCCAGAACTAAGAAAATGTTAGTGCCTCTAAACCTCAGAAATGAAGGCACTTTATATCATTTTTTATCCATACAAATAAAAAAGGACAAAATGAAGCATATAATAATTTTGGATAATCTAGCTATTCCCTTCATTCTCCAGCCCTTGTGTGAAGTTGAGCTTATCAGCAGCTGTTTAATATTTAGTGTACTTTAGTCAACTTCTCATCTCAAGTCAATCAGCACATTACAGGCTGACAAACTATTTATTTAAATAGTCTTTGTGACTTTTGCATGAAAACATATGCAGTTTAATACTTAATATATCTATGACTTCTTCAATGTTAGCCTGTTCTTTACTTATTGTCATGTAGTCACATTTTAAAAACCCTTAGAAAAGTGTTGTGAAGTCTGCATCACTGTTTCTTGTGCATGTCTTCCTCTATTTCTCCAGTGTATCACTAAAAGTCCTCTTGCTCATCAGTCTCTTGATACAGGAACTCTCTGTCCCTAAACTATGCAAACCACCACCTTATGCTCTCAGAGGACAGCAGATTCTAGTGTTCCTCCTGGAGTTTTACCCTCCACAATGCAGTCCTCTACCTCTCCATGATGAGAGAGGAGTCCTATGAAAGAGCGCCAGCAGACTGAATCATAGCACTAACATCTATTTCTATCTCTCTGTGGTCTTCCTGCTGCTCAGACTGACCCGCAGCCTTTCTAATTTGGTGATGAGCTGTAAAGTGACCTGCCTGCCCCGACTGGAACAGGAGTGGGATTCCAGGGATTTCCTTACCAGGCCTCTTGGGCTGGACGGTCGACACTGTATACACACCCCTACCCCCTTACCCTCTCCCACCAGTCCTCAGATACACAGAGGGGGGCCGAGGCACTTGCTCCCAAGGGCACCCTGGCATTGTCCCCTTCATCCGCCATGCTCGTGGGTAAACTGAGATGCCAGGAATAATTGATGACAATATAGGCCATGATATCTGTGCAGGCAGGGCAGGAGACACTTTCTCCCACCTCCTGCTGAGGGGTTACTGTCCTGCCACCTCCATTTGTACTAATTGGTTTGAACTCACTCCTGCTACTACTGAAGCTCACCCTTTTCATGCTTGTCATTAAGTGATCGTGTATTTGAGCTATCTCATTAGTGAAATAGATGACCTTCCTTCACTTTATATCTAAAATATCATTAGCATAATTTGAGTATGGTCTGTCTGGGAAGTGATAATATGTAAACTGGTTTTACAACCCCGAGTACAATGACTGAAATGTGTGCCCCAAATGTTTCCTTAGACTTATCCAAAGAGATTACAGTGCATTGACATATTTCTCTCCTCTTTTTGAAGTTGAGCAAATGCTGTCTTCTATTTTTAGGGTTTTTTTCTGTTGCTCAGACTGATAGATTCCAGTGCATAGAGTTATTTCTTTCCTTGTTTCATTCTTTTAAAAAAAGATGAGTAAATGTTATTTTATATCTTTTGGGGTTTCTCTGTTGTTCAGACTGATAGATTTTTTTAGTTTTCAAGCCCAGTCTGCTCTACACGCTATGCACTCTCTCCCACTGAGCCGCCTGTACTCTGTATTGTTTCATTTTGGAGTGGAGGGGGATTGGCTGACTCTAATCCACAGCCACAGAAGAGGTTTAAAACACTCTGGTTTCATCTAATCTTCCAGCTCAGACCTAGCTGAGCTTGAAACCCGCTTTCTCCATCATAGGAATGGACAAATAAAGGTCTCTCCCAGCTCTCCCATGAAAGAGGTCTGTGTGCTCTGTGGATTAGAGCCCTGTGTTTTCTCTGTCTCTCTTTCTCAACTAGACTGAAAAGGATGGGGAAAAAAAATAAAGACACCCTGTTTGAGCGCTATTGTGAGGCCCTGAAACTTCTATGCTTATTGCTTACTTCTGGTATGTTTTTTAAGGAAGGCACAACAATTTCTACTCTTGGAAATGGTATGAACTTCAATTCGTGTTAGTATTTTCAAAGCTCATTTTGTTGAGAAAATTCTTTCCAATGGCATTCCAAATAAATACATCACAATATAGAAAATACAGATATCCTATAAAAATAATACAAAAGACAGCAAACACACACACACACACACACACACACACTGATTTTGCTGAATATATCCCGCCACCCCACCCTAACCTCAACCTAATTTTATGCTTAACCCTAAAACTAAATGTTCACCCTCACAATGTCCTTTAAAGTTGACAAAATGCTGTAGACTGTATGTAAAACATTTTATTTTATTTTTAAAATATTAATACGTTATATACTTTTTAACCATTCTCGTGCAATGTGGGACCAGCCTACAGGTCCTAACGATGAGAGCAAAACAAGACCTAAAATACATGTGGCATAACACAACACACAAAGGCTGTTCAAGGGTTTGTTTTGTTTTGTTTTTTAATAGAATTGAATTGAGAGAGATGACCGACAGACAGACAGGAAGGCAGTCAGAGAGAGAGAGAGAGAGAGAGAGAGAGAGACAGAGGGAGAGAGAGAGAGAGAGAGAGAAGGAGCGATTTCTGTTCCGGCACTTCCATGGACACCTCCCATTCTGTAAATAGAGGTCCTTCAGCTTCGGCGCATGTTTTGTATCTCCTCTCCTGCAGAGCTGCCCGCGTCTGACTGACAGCTGTGAAAACACCGGTGTTTGACTGAAATGGTATTTTTGTGAAGATTCTTACAGTGTCTTTTTCGTTTTTTCCCTACTATACCAGAGAGAAAGCCTGTCTTGTGATAATAAGGTACATATGTTGTTTGCTGAAGTTGCTGAAGGCTTTGCTAGCTTGTCGCTAACATTAGCCCGTTCGTCAGTAACTTCATGAGATGTGACAGTTTAACCAAAATGCTCATTTACAAACAACCCCAGAGTGATGAACGGCCCTGAAATTACTTAAGCAGGGCTGCGTAGACAGAATAGTGTACCAAATTCCCTTTAAAACTATTTACTATACCCTTGCTAATCCACAAATATTAGCTGCACCGGACGTACATGCTTCATTTGATTCGTTTAGCTGCGTTTCATGTTTGCATATTGAACTACAGCAACCATAAGTTTATCAGCCATACAACTCAAGCTACTCTTACAAGTAGTCTACTAAAGAATGGAAATTAAGTAAATGAAAATGCAGAAGAATAGTAGGCAAGACGACTAATAACCATGAACAAAACAAACGTACAGAAACCCTATCAGTTTATTGAATACATTCTCTTATTGTTCCTCTGCATGCTTTAGAGATTGGCACAAAAGTATTATCATTGTATGTGATCTTTTTCTGTGAATTAAGTGGTACTTACCACCAAAGCATTTATATTGCTGTATTTTTGAATGACGTTTGGTGTGAATGTTCACAGGTAAGCTGTCATGCAACTTTACTATGGAAGAAGGGGTTTGTAACAGGGCTGAACCATTAATCAGTCTCAAATTATTTTGCAATTTAAAAACACAGCTTTTACCAAATTGCAAATGATGTAATTTTAGATATATGTTACACAGCTTGTCGAGTGCAGGGTTTAAACTAGTGTGCCAGTGATTTGTGGTCATGCAGTCCTTCCTGTGTAACAGCCACTCTTGTGATGCTATCTCATGGTAACGCTCCATCACATGTTTTAAATCTGTTACATAGTGAATTTTGAACTCAAACGTAACTGTTAAAACTTATATTCCAAATGAAGATGTAATATATATCTGAAAAATTAACAAAGCAATCGATTTCAGTGAGTGAACTTTGCTGTGACTGTTCACTGATAAGCTCATGAAATGATGAAATGCCTTGAAAGTAGTTGTAATACAGCTTTATTTTTGGAAGAAATATAAATGTGGGAGAACACAGAGCAGATGATGATTAAGCATAACAAGTCATCTATTTTCTCCTTATGTTTTGCACATACTGTTAATGAATAAGGTTGACATATATCCTTTGAGTGTTTGTCCTGTTTAATTTTAAAGCACATTCAAGTGTGCATAAAAATATATGAATTTTCAAATATTTCAGATTTTTTATTCATTTATAATATATTATTCATTATATTAAAATAGCCAATTTAGCTTTCAAAGCCTTGGTGGAAGACACACCAAGTGCTTTTTAGTTGTGATACTCAACCTTGGACATCCTATGTCCAGCTCACAGTCTCTGCCATGATAATACATAGATATGCAGCTGAGACAGGTGTTGCACATTGGGTTTTGTTTACCTTGTTAGATTTGGTAGCAGAGTTCTGGCTGAACTCCGGAAGCTGTTCACCATGTACAAATAGTTAGCACTCTGTCAAACTTTTCACCATCCATTACTTAGTCCATCATGCAGTCAGTCATCACCCCTGCAGATGACTGACGGCTGAGTCAGTGGGGGATGTGCTGTTTGACAAAGTGTATCATCTTGTTGTTTCTTGTGTTCTTTATCCCGTGTTGCATGATGTCTTATTGGGATTACAGCACAATAAACATTTTCTTGTTGTCATATTTTTGCTGTAGTGACAGCAAAATCCCCACGTATCCGAGTTCCATCACACCCAAAATGTGTGGTGATGTATGATGACACTCGAGCTGTCAACCCTCTTGTGTCCCTTTGTCCTCTAGTGCCTAGGTAAATGACCTCATGGAGGAAATGGGTGATAATGCAAACAGATAAAACTCCTGGTACCTGTTGACCACAGTCAGAACCTCCTAAATCAGGACCCTCTGACACAGTGCTCCATCAGTTCCTGCCTCAATGACACCCACAAGGCATTGAGCCCTTATCTGCAATGGCCCCTGCTTAGCATTCACGCCATTCACGCGAACAATGCTACCTCTTCCCGCTCATTGGATCTGTGACTGACAGTGGGTGTTGGTGCACTTGTGTCTGACTTCAGCCTCTATCTGACGCTAGGCTGTTTGTCCAGTCCAGATACCCCCACCAAGACACAATAAAGGGTGTGTGTCTTCCTTGCCACTTCCCATTCTGTTTTTCTAACTGGACTTTCATAATGGACCTTGCTCTTTATTTGGCACATTGGCTTCCTTCTCAGAAGGACCAGTATTAGTCGGGGGAGGGTCAGGGCAGAAGTGCTGACTAATGGTCGTGGAAGCAGCCCACCACCCACTGACCAGCCAGCAAGGTGGAAATGCCATCGTGGTTAGACGTTGAAAAGCAGGGAAACGGCAGATAAGACTGTTGCCTTTGATAAACAGCAGAATGAGTAATAGCTGAGGTATGATGTAGCAGCATTGGACGGATTTAGGATCTTTGTTGTTTTTAAAAAAATGTTGGCAAAGATGTTCCAGAAAAAAAATTGTATTGGTATGGTAGGTTATAAAGTTGACTTTTCTTTGGAATCTATATCTAGAATAGCGCTTTTGAGTGATATGTAGTCTACTTTGGGTTTTCATCATGCAGCTCAGGTCTCATATTTGATGAGGCTGATATCAGAGCACAGGATCTTGGGATCCCATGCCTCCATAATGGCTCCTGTGAAGCTGGAGCATTATAAAGCTTCTGTAATAAACCTCTGTGATCAGTATGTCCCTCCCTCCCTGCTCTTATTTGTGAATGGCAGAATTTGACAAGGGGCAGTTCAGGTGGGTAGCTGCTGATCACATGATACACATGCACTAAACGAGGAATGTGGACAGAACTCCCCCCTCACCTCCACTCAGAAAAAACTTTGATGCCCCATATCATAACCTTCACGTCCCCTCCCTCTTCAAGCCCTCATATGTGCAGTGATGCCGACGAGGGGAATGGGTGCTGCGGTCGAGGGGGCGTCGGGGGGCACAGATAGTGGCCGTGTTTGATCTGAAGGTCGCCAGCCCCTCGCTGGTGTTGAGAGATCCTTGGCGGACGAGGCTGGCTCTTATTTAATAACATGAAGGGGAAGCGGACCTTTCTCTCATAATTAGGCCTAATTACCCTGTAGGTGTGGACAGACGGCCCAAGAAGAGACAAACTGCCTTTATCCACGGACTTAGAGTCAGATTACCCGGAGCTGTCTTATCTGTTACAGGGCCTCGATCCTCCTCTCTTGCCTCTTCCCACTGGCTCCCATATTCAGCTCAGGTATATTAATCAGTCAGCCTGATTTATTGTACCTCGTCCGCGACATGAAAGTTTAATTAGACTTAACTAGTCAAGCTCTGTAAATCAGAGATTTTTTTCATGTGGACAAGTTTAATAAGAAGACCGAGTTGCACAGAGAAATTTACTGACCTATTGGGTCGTTTACTATCTATTGTCCAATCACTTCATGAAGGCTTCTTAATAAAACTAATGCAGAAAATTAAGGAGAGAACAAGGTCCTTGAGGACGTTTGACTAGAAAATTACATCTGCAGCGTCTCCTACTACAATTGAACTACTAAAGTACATTTGCATTTACTTTTGATATATTTTGATCTGAAAAATACCAGTTTGACAAATTGATGTGCCTGATCGTTTGCTCTGCTGCCTCTCCTTGTGGCCAAGGAAAAATTTAAGGGTACTTGCAAATAGATCTGAGTGACATTCTGCCACCGTCTTGTTTGTTTGCAGTATCTTTCTCTCCCTTCCTGAGCTGCATGTATGTTTGTGTTTGGGTTTGTGGGTGACTCACTTGCAGCCACAACAACCGACCCATTGTTGGGGGCAGTTCAGTGACTGGAAATGCTGACGCCTGGAAAACAACGCTTGGCAGAGGGAAGTGGCCATTATTTACTGACTTTTTAGACATAAGTTTAGTGTTGCAGTTCTAGAGCCGCATACAGTAGCATCTCCATCACTGTTGCCTTGACTGACAGCGAGCTCTGACTGCCAGTGGAAACTTTTACAGCCGCTGGTCTTTAGACAATGAAAACAACCAGTTTCAGGCTGCTATATCCATGACTCAGAGCTCAGTGCAGGCCTGCTGCAAGAGGACAATAAAGGACGCTTAATCCACCTGTTATCAGGGTGAGCCTCCCCCTGTCACACTCACACAGGCACAGGACTCGGGCTCAGGAATGCAGCCTTATCCACCCATTCACAGGAGTAGCTTAACTGATAGACCCTCACAAAACCACTGTTGACTTTTTTTTTTTTGCCATTTTCATCATACCACACAAAAGCAAGTTTGTACAGTTGTTGGCTGAGGGTTTTCCTGTTGGTTCAGTTTAGGTCTGGTACATAATGGTCAATTTCTTAATCAATAATATGCCTGGAATCAATCCAAATATATGATATTTGTAGTAGTTTTTTGAAATTTTACATATTTGTGAGGGTGTTGATGCTATATTTTAAATTGCATGGGCAAAGTTTGCATTACTGTAATAGTAAGTTGATAGTAAAGCTGATGGACTGACTGTGTCCTTGGGAGACCGTCAGACTGCAGTGTTTTGTGCTTAATTAGGCAGGCTGGTCAGAGGTCTCTGTCTCCCCGCTTCACAGATTCACATGGACAATTTAACCACTAACCTCCTGAAACGAGTGGCTCCTGAATGCCTTGGGCTCCAGTTTCAGTGTCTGCTGATTGCGGAGAGCAAGGGTTATGATAAGTAAAAGTAGAGAAGGGGGGTGAATGTGAGTAGGGGTGGCCGGAGTGAGGTTCTGCTTATTAACCACCGAGTATACTTCAAGTTTGAGATACCTGTGAAGACCTACGGATCCTATGAATACTTTCAGTCAATCTAAAAATACATGAAAACACTGTTTAATGGATCAGCTGCTACCATTTACAACAACACCAGTTTTCCCAGGTTCACTTACACACAGTTTTTCCAGACTCAAAGCATCTTGGAGAACTTGCTACAGCTACTCTAGATTGAGGCTATCTCAGCTGGCCAGAGGCTGGAGATAGTTCTTGATGACTCTGGCTAAATGTTCGGGCCCGTTGTCTTCCTGCAGAATTAATTTAGGACTGATCAGACACCTCCCTGATGGTATTGCTGGGTGGATGAAAATCTAAACACCTTGAGTGCTTAAAACTTTAGGTTTGTGCTCCATTTATCCGTACTGCACTTTTATCTTTTACAATTTCTTGTGCAGTTGCCATATAAATACGTTCTGTTGTACACATACTAACATGCACTATGTGTATTTTAGTCCAGAGCATGTGGGATGCATCATCTTTAATTTAAAAACTGTTTGGTGTTTTTGCTATGAAAAGTGTGTGATTGAAATGCACTGTTTGCATAAACTGGTTCAAACCACCTGTGGTGTTAAACATGAAATTTTACAGATTGATAGAATTATATTAACTGAGCAGCTTACTCTCAAAGAGACACTCACATGCGATTGTACAGCATTTAATGTTAAGGCATCATTTCCTTGTAGCATACCTGTGGTCGGTTTGGTTTCCTCACCTGCCCAGCCTACAAACGAGATAAAAGCCTGAGCTTTTACCTCTGCCTCTGGGACAACGGCTGTTGATCACAAGAGGAGGTAGAAGCCTGAATCTCTGTGTGTTTACTGTAATTAGGCTGTCAGAGGTTGTGATTTATGACGTATTGAGTAAGAGAGGTGTTATCATGTAGGCTAGAAGCAGGGAGAAAAAGAGAGAGAGAGCCACAGGGTTTGTAGCTACTAACAATAGAGAAAATACAGACTGAATTGAACGCAACTGTCTGCTGTGTGGAAGAGAAAGGCTCGAAGGCAAAATCAAGCTTCTCTCTGACATCCTCTGCTCAGTGTTTGTGCAAAAACAACATGAGATGACTACTTTCCTGACGATTTTACTTGATAGGCATACCATCTTGTAATCCTCTTAAACAGTCCAGTTAACCTGTTTTAAATGAGAAATACTCTCTCTGTGCAGAAACTCTGCAATCCAACTAACAGTTTTTGTTGAGAAATCCTGTATGCAGCTGAACTATGTTATCACCAACTTCTATGTTCCATGGACATTTTAGAACATTTTCTCTTGCAGTGACTGTGATGATGCTGGTTTACAGCCTTCTTGAAGCCAAACATTGATTGCATGACCAAGGATGTCTCATCCTCCTCCGCTCCCCATTTATACCCTTAGGGGGGCTGGTGGCCCCCTTAACACCCTCCACTTTAGCTGCCATGAAGAGGGTACCCCCCTACTCTTCTCTGGGTGAGTCATATTTTAGCTCTTCATCTTCTTCAAACAGTGAAGATTTTATTAATGAAGTGCTTCATTACATCATGTTCATGTAGACATGCTTGTGTATTGTGTGTGATAAGTAGATATCAAGTCAGAGTTTGGATGTTTAAGAATACCTAATAAAACATCACAGAGCAAAGGTTTCTATATATATATATATATATGTGTGTGTGTGTGTGTGTGTCTGTATATATGTGTATATATATGTGTATATTAACATTTACTTATTTAGCAAATCTTATTACTTTTGGGTAGTTTCTTTCCATAGGTGTTGGTGAGAGCAGTTGCAGTAGTGCAGATAAATGTTTTGTGTACTGTGTGAGCAGTGAGGGGCCTTTGTAAAGCAACATCTTGGATTTTGCAGGTCAGGGAAGGGTGCAATCCATATCTGGAACCTAAACAGCCGGAGGGCTGAGAAGATAGTAGAAGGTCATTCTGGCAGCTCAGTCATCTGGGTCAGCACACTGCAGTCAACAGATACCCTCATTAGGTAAATCTCTCTTAACTTTCTGGTTTTCTCAGGCCTTCAGACTAACTTACAATGGTTGCTCTAGTATGCTTACCGTTTTCATTTACATGCACCGGGACATAATTGTGGTGCACCCCAACTTTCTCTGCACCTTTTGGCACTGAACAATGCATTTTAAGCGATGCATTATTTGTCAGTTGCCATGCACATTGGTAGTTTCTTAATATAATATGTAAATGTCAAATAACACGTTTTAATGAAAAATTTACCAAAGTTGAATCCAAGTGATTGATAAATATCAGACTTTCACCTGAGTGACCACTGACAATGTTTGCTCGTAGTTGACAGATTTTTTGGTTGCATCTGGAGTCCTGATTTTGAAAACTAGAGTGTCTTGTAATATAACAACTTCATATTAGAAAGCAATCAATCTGACATAGTTTTACATAGCAGTTACTAATGTGGTTTAGTTTAAAATTATTCACATAAATAACTAGCTTTTGTCTGGTTTTGTTCTCTCTGTTGGTGGAGCAGTCAGGGACGGGACCTGCAGGTCTGTCTGTGGAATCTGAGTGAAGGTCGCAGTGAGCTGCTGGAGTCTTTGTGGACTGGCAGTGTTGGATTCTGTCAGTGCTCCATGCTGGAGATAAGCCCTTCGAAATACCTGCTGGCCTTTGCTGGGCAACAGACAGAAGAGGTTAGACATCAGCAGTGGACATTAAACTCAAATTTTTTCTGTTAATCCAATTTGTATCCTGCCTCTCCTCTAGGACATTTGGGGATACTCTCTAACCTCTTGTAACCTTTAAAATGGAGGTTAAAGCATACACAAGATAGAATGTGAAGGAATGTTCCTATTCATTTGTCAAGACTGAAAGGTTTCAGTATTTCCTGTGAAATATTACTATTTAGTAAATTGCTTTTAACATATAAAAATAATGTGCATGTGCATGCTTACTTGTCTGATTTTATTATGTTATTATTTATTACAGATTGTGTTTGTGTTTGCATTTTTGAATTTAAGGGGGAAAAAATCCTCAAACAGCCTGTGAAACTGATTTATTCTGCAAAAACATGTATAAAAGGCAAATTTTTCAAACTTTCGTGGTTTGTTAACCTGCAGTAGATTTTAATTTCTCCTTCTGGAAACTAACTGGGAACCCTCCAAATTAAAATATTAACTGGAACAAGTTGTTCCATATTCAGGTGGAGGTAACCTTTAAATTTATTGGCAGCTGGGAGGTGGGCAGGTTAATTGGTTAAACAGTCTGAGTCTAAAAAAAAAAAAACACCCTGTATGAACCTGACCAGACTTGCTGTTGCCAGTTTGCTCAATTGACTTTGAGCATTGACACATATTTGTGGCTTTTAGCACTGTTTAGTATGTTAGTGGAAAATTGTATTCCACAGAAGGAGGTGTTTTCTTACATCAAAGTCCTGTCATTGTTCCATGTTATGACACTGCTGTGATCTATTGGATTTGATCTGATCCATAAATGTCTCGAACCAGTCAAGTAGCGTCAGGGAGTTTGTCATGAGCCAATGTGTCATATGAGCATGCAGTTTGCAGCCAGGAACTGTCAAGTAATCTAAATGGCATCATTAACAAACCATCCTTCGTGTCACGAGCCAGCGTGCACATTGCAAGGACAGGAACATAATACTAACCAGAGGCTAAATGTCAGTTAATTTTGGCTGTGGTTAGTAACGTGCCATTCAGTGAATGTGTTTGTCTCAAACGCCAAAAAGCTTTGAGAGGATGGAAATTCAACTGTGTTTTTCAGAATGTAACTAATGAGCATGTTCCTGCTTCTACAGCTAAATTGACTGAGGAAATAATCAAAGTAACTGTATTCATCTTTAATCTTGAACTGGTGGGATACAAAGAGAAATTTTGTTTGTACATGAATGTAATCACAGTTTTGTCTGTCTTGTAGTTAATTCTCACCCACAAGGCTGTATGGTTTTGTGTGGAGCCAGTGTCTGAGTGGTGAGGTAGGATGGGGAGAAGGCAGCCAGCTATTCAGCCATCTTTTATTGCCTCCAGATTCATGTTACTTGCTCTGCTGTGGAGAAGCCACACTTGAAAGGGACAGAGCAGTCACCTGATCCAGTCAAACGTGCCTCTGCTAACCCCAGTCCAGCAGGCCAGGCATCAAGGCGCCTGTGACTCCCAGCACCTCAATAATGCCATTGTCCCAACAGACGGACAGAAACACACCTACACACCCATAAAAGGCAGACCAAAACAGAGCACAGCCGATTTTGTCATTTGGTCTCTCCACCCCATTCCACAGACATAACTGGCCAAGACAGATGCTTATCATGCATCTGCAAGTAAAACACCCACATAAATGAATTCCCCCAAGAAACAATAAATAGGGACTTACCACAGAGCATGCACAATGGCATGATAAAGTGCTTCTGGCAAAATAGAGGTCAATATTTTGATATGTAACCAAGAAAGCAGACAACAGTTTCTTTCTGAGCTATTTCAGGTGGTTTTACTGTTTACTGCTCACAGTGAGATTCCTGCCAACATAGCTGCTGTGGCAGAAACATTAATTAATAGTGTGGGTGTTTTATTTATGGCCAGTTTGATGCCACACAGGAACAGTGATCACCTGAGGCACAGAGAAGTCCTTAAAGGCCCTCTTTGTCAGGCACGTAGAGGTAAACATGCAGGACAGATGTGGCCTAGTGCTAAAATACAGATCACTCCCTTAAAGCGCTGTTTAATCTGAGCCATAATGAGGATGAATATGTGGATCATCAGCACAGAGGAAGTTGAAACGAGTCAATGAGTTTCGGTAGTGATGTGGGTACGCACGCACTTTATCACTGGCTTCATTAGGTGGTGTATTTTTTATCAGAATCAGTGCCAATGTGTGCAGGAAAACACCACTCATGTCGCAGGGTCAGGCTTTAGCAGGATGTATTATAGACAGAGGGACAGCTGCTCTGTACTGATGGATGGTACTGTACTGCTGGTTAGAGGCACCCTGATCCACAGAGGTCCTTGAAAACAATGGCAGATTCAGGTTGCAACTTTGTTATTTGAATTGTGAAGACAGACAAATTGTGATTTTGCCAGTTAGCTAACAGGCATATATGTGTACATGTGCAATTTGTGTGTATTTGGAACTTTGTCCCAATAATGAAAACAGATTAATAAAAATACACTCGGATTTAATGGGTAGATTTCAGAAACAAAGATGCAAAGTTTAAGAAAATCTTGAAATGAATATATATATACACACACACACACACACACACACACACACACACACACACACACACACACACACACACACATATACCCTCTTTTTAACCATGCTGATGATGTGGCTTTGGGGCTAGCCTGCCATTTTATTCAGATTGAAATATGTTATTCACCTTGTTGGTAAATGGCCTGATATTACCTTGTATTTAATATGTTCATATTATATTTTTATACACTGGAAGATATATCATGAACAAAGAAAGCAGCCACTGCCTGTCAGTGCTGAACATCTCAATAGACGGTCTCAAAAACATGGATTCAGACTTCCATTGTCTCATATATGGCAAACCTGAAGGGAACCAATTCTGTCAACTTGCAGGGTGGAGCTTTCTGTATCATTATGCTCCTTCAGAATCAGTTTCGAATACGCATGACTGAATTACTCAAATACGACATCTTGCCTTTATGTAGCACACAAGAGTTTTAAAGTATTTAAGCAAAGTCTTAGGTGAGCTGGTGTGCTTGAGCTGCAGCCAGCTATGTAGAGGTGGGTGGAGAAGGAGGCAGGGACTTTGTTGACCTCCACATTCTAGAGAATACAGCAGATTAAAGTTACATTTCAGCTTTTCAAGCAAAAACGACACATTTTACACAGAGATGAGAGTTTACGGATTTTAGGGATTGGCATGAATTTGGTACATGATTACCAGTGAATGAAAAATACTGACTTTGGTGATGCTCTGACTTTTTATCTTCACGACATTCACTTATTCAGTCAGATATCTCCAGAGCCAAAAGATGGACACCACCAAGACATTTCCAGAGGGTTAATCTTTTAATCGCGGCATGATAGCATTGTGATTGTGTGTTTGTTAGCATGTTGATGTTAGCATTTAGCTAAAAACTGCCTCACAGAGATGCTAGCATGGTTGTAGTATCTGTGAACAGCTTCTGTCATTTACATTTAACTGTTAAATCTAATTGTCACGTCTTCTCCACAGATCAAGATCATTGAGCTGCCCAGTAAGATCCCAGTCTGTTCCCTGGTACCAGAAGGAAAACTGGGAATGGTGATGTGTATACAATTATGGCAGGTAAGCCCAAGAAATTTATCATTCCATTTAAGGAATATTGTTGTTGTTTTTATCTTAACCCTTAGACAGTTGTATTATGTACAATAGGTTCTAGTCCTGCACGGTTTACGAATACTGAGTATGGCGATTCCCAACCTTTATAAACAATGTTATTTCTCAGTTTTCTTAGTACTGATGAGTTTCAGCTTGGGACAGCAGGGCAGTGTGTGTGTGTGTGTGTGTGTGTGTGTGTGTGTGTGTGTGTGTGTGTGTGTGTGTGTGTGTGTGTGTGTGTGTGTGTGTGTGTGTGTGTGTGTGTGTGTGTATACATGCCAACTGCTTTTCTTCTCTCAAATGGACGCTGCCAAAGTTTTCGTGGTGACAAACTGAGAGACATAGCTGCAAAAATGATTGCTCTGGCCGACAAACCACTAATCGTCCACTGAGTTGATGCACAAAGCGAAGCGAAACATGGTCTTAAATCACTCGCCGACAATAAGAGCGAGCCCATGGACAACACAGAATCTGTCTGTAAAATATGTTTTTACTTTCGTAGATCTATTGAGCCAACATGTTCAACTTGGCAAAACATCTCACTGATAGACACAGTGATTTGTTCAAATGTTTTAAAAAGCATCAGGTTAATGAATGTGATGGATAACGTAAATAAAGCATGCCCATGCCTTCAAATATAAGTCAAATTATATGATTTATTTTTGCCTTCAGCATTTGATGAGCCAATAACAACTGTGTTATATGTAATATGCCTTTATCACTTTAGCTAACTTAACGATGCAGCAAACATCTCTACATGCAAATACAACACTGATGCTAGTGATGTTAACTCACATTACTGCAAGTGATCATAAGTGTGTAGACTGACAACAGTAGTTATAAAGTACCAACTTAAATCCTACAGGAAGAACGTGATTAAAATGTGTACTAAAGCACGGCGGACCCTTCATAGTGTCAAAACATTTTAAATTTTTTATTAATTGAGTAAATGAAATACAACTGTAATTTTAATATTGTGCCATTTATTGTTACATTACTTTTCCTGATGTTCTGGGTTTTAAATGTAGTTTTAGTATCAGTATCGACATTTTTAAACAGGTATTGTCATAATTTTGGTATCATGGCAGCAATACTGTTTTCGTCAGTGTACATGTGAAGTTCAACAAGTTCACTTTGACAACCAGCAAATTATGTAAGCTTTCTTATGGCCTTCTTTTAAATCGGAATTTTTATATACTTACCTGCATTATTTTCTGCCTTACTGAGATTTTCCAGCAGCCCATGACAAGATACAGTATTAGAAACGTGAACAAAAATGCAAATGTTAGGCATGGCACATGATTTACAGCCCAACAACTTGTCCCGACCATTTTTTCAAGCGTTTCTTCTCAGCTGGCAACGAGTTCCAACACTGTTATTACAGTGTTTGGAACAACCATATATCAGCCTGCAGCTGTACATTCAATCTGATCTGGGCAAAAAGTTAGCTTTCTGTTTTGTAAATGCTGTCGAAAGTTTTGTTTTAACCCTGTAATTATTTTTATGGTTAATTATTATCTCAATGGGTTTTGGGCTTTGGGGAGTTCTGAATGGGGTTTTCAGACTTGTGCAAAACTGCGGATGGTTTGCATATATTTTATGGGCTGTGCAGTTTACAGGCAACAGAAATCACACACAGCTTATCATTCTGGACCCGAGGCAAGCTGCTGGCCCGTGCACATTCTAAGCTATGTTCCAGTAATACTGATTAGAGTTACTTTTATCATTTATGTACAAAAGCCATAGAGATGCAGTTGTGTGTGTAATATTAATATAGAGACATGTAGACAAGTTAGAGTTTCAGTGCCTGCTGACATTGTGTTTTTCTTTGTTTCACTTTGATTTCACTGTTGCACCCACCTTTCATCGTCTGATTTATGAAGCAATGCTGGCTCAGCGTTGAGTGCCAGAAAACATAATGATCAATTATATCATTATAAATTATATAATATCATTGTAATACAGCACAGGCAGCTGTCTGACTTCAAAGCCGAAGGGCGCAGGTGATTGTAAATCATTTCAGGCTGCTTCCTTTCAAGGCTGGGGCTTGTTCATCTGTTAGGCTGTCTGAGCGACTCAAGAGGTCCAAGCACTGGGAAAAGACTGAACACCCCGTCTGTGTGTGCTGTCGTGAATGTGTATAAAACCCTCTTTCACTCACTATCGCACACTCACAGCCGAGTTGGAAAGCTACACATTCTGTCAGTCATAGGAAAAAAATAATTCATCTTGTCGTTCTCATCAAATGCTCATACACTGCCCACTGTTTCTTTAACCTCACACAGCGGGAAGCAACAGCTGACACAGCCATCCTCTCTCTCCACCCTGTCTTTCTCTATCACACACACTCCAGGAAGAAGCCACTGACAATTATCTCTTCTCGCCGTCTTCCCACTCACCATCACTCCTTCTCTTGTCCTCACTGTTGAGATGAGAAGTGATTATCCTCTTTTATTTCCAAGACAGACTCACCAACAGATTTATTGTCAGCCTTTAAGACCTCTCTGCAGGAGTTTATGGAAACGATTATATGCAGTGTTAAATGGCACATTCTTCTCAATTCAGCCTCCCACCAGGGCCTTACTTCATATGTTGGGCTATGTCTAAAAGGTGACAGAACTTACTATCTGATTTATCTGCTTCTGATCGGCTGTGAAGCAGTGAACAATGGAAAGTGCGAAGAGGAATAAAGTGCCCCCACATGTGGGTCTGACTTCTGCAAGGATGTCGGGATTGGCCAGGGGGACAGTCGTGATGTATGATGTGCAAGGCTTTTAATGTGAACAGAGGCTGGCGGGGAGAAGGAAATGTTCCTATACAGATATCCATCACTCTCAGCTCATCACCTTGCTGCCTTGTGGCCATGACATCATGGTGGGACCGGGACGAAAACCGAAGGAAGCAATTGCTTCCTTATGTTTAAGCAGTGCCTGCCTGAGGCCTGTGGCGGCCACATCAGAAAACAAGCTGCTGGTCTCAAGTTTGTTCATGATTTGGGCCGGAATTACAACACAAGAAAAAACACAGAATAATTAATACAGTCAATGAAGCCACAAGCATATTTCACTCTAAATACATTTAGATTTTGTTACTGTCTTTTGGATTATTTTTGACACGAAAAGAGCACATTAAATAGCGAAAATATATTAAAACTATTTTTTGGGTTGTCATCGGCAGATCTTACCTTAAAATAAAATAGTATTTCATCTTATATCGTATATCTTCTGCTTATCCGTTACACAGAAATACACATGGACATAAAGTACAGAAAACATCAACCAGTAAATGGTGTATATTGCAGTACAGTATATGGTCATTTGGTGCAATCAGTAAGCCAGTATGTAAGATAAGAAAACTATGATACACCTTGTACATCTATCTTAGAGACAGACATGTCCTAGTTTAACTTCTCCAAATATACATTACAGTTCAAAAGTTTGGGGTCACCCAGACAATTTCACATTTTCCATGAAAACTCACACTTTTATTCATGTGCTAATATAATTGCACAAGGGTTTTCTAATCATCAATTAGCCTTTAGAACACAGGAGTGATGGTTGCTAGAAATGTTCCTCTGTACCCCTATGTAGATATTCCATTAAAAATCAGCCGTTTCCAGCTAGAATAGTCATTTAACCCTTTAACAATGTATAGACTGGATTTTTGATTAACTTAATGTTATCTTCATTGAAAAAACAGCTTTTCTTTCCAAAATAAGGACATTTCTAAGTGACACCAAACTTTTGAACGGTAGTGTACATGGTACTAATGTAACATTATTAGGGTACAATAGTTGATAACTTCATTCCACTAAAGCCCTAGTGAACATGTAAATGACCGTGAAAATAGTTGTGTCCTTGTTGGTCATTGCACTAAAATGATATGATAAATTTGACTTGATTTCAAAATTTGTGTGCATCAATCGTTGTAAAAACACAGTAACAATACCAGGCTAGGTCAAGTTGGAAAAATACCTACCATTGTTATTCCATTTGTCTCAAACCATTGCCATACACTGATCTGAACTGCTGTAGGACTGCAATTGTGGTTTTCTGTTTATCCTCAGCATGACAGCCATCATTGTCTACACACGAGAGGAACTCTACCAGAACAGTGATTTCATCTGCCTACAGGCCTAAGAAGGTGTCAGACAGATTTCACTTTATTACTGGGACAAAGTTTGGTCTCTGGTGTGATGCTTGAAATCAGAACTTTTCCTGTTGAGCATGCATGTGGGAAAAACTTTACTGACTAAAAATCTGAAAATGAGGAAAATTCCACAAGAATTGCTTCAAGTTCAATTTCATGACTTCCAGTGAACAACTAGCTTTTAAAGTGTGTCTAGAAAAGTCTAGAAAATCTGCTTACTGCTCACTGGTAAGATTTGACTGGACTGATAAAGATGAGCAACAGGGAAAGCATGGTTTTGTATACATTAGAAATGCCAGAAAATGGAGTTTAAACAATTAGTCAATTTATCGATTAGCTGATCAACAGAAAATACTGCATAATTCCTATATCTGAATTATAAGGATTTGCAGCTTTATTGACTCGATAATAAAGCAAATGTCTTTCATAATGTTGGTCGACAAAACAAGCAGTTTGATGATGATACATTAGGTTTTATGAAGTTGTGGGTATTTTTCACTTTTATAGATTAAACTTTCAGTGGACTAAGAAAAAAATAATACTTATGTACATTAGTCAACTGTGGAAGTAATTATTAATTGCGCCTCAAGGAGGAGAAGAGATGTGCAGTGGATTCATTTTAAGTTGGAAACTCGTAAGTGTAAAAGTTAATTTAAATTTATGAGTTCAACAAATATTATGTTTTCTTTGTTTGTTAGAGCTTCTTTTAGTGTTTCTGTAGTCTACATCTATGGACTTAATGCAATGGGATATTAGACTTTCTCACCATATATATGTACAACACAAAAAGTACAAAACCCTCAGAGTCTTAATTCTTCTAATTGGATGATGGTAGTAGTGAGAACAGCAGCAGTGATGGACAGGAGGCGAGACCAATTAAACTGAAATCATGACTAAGACTAGAGTGTACTGAAACCAAGACCAGCTCTGCATTGCAAATGATAGCCTTTTTATTTTTTGTTTCGTGACACTCTGCACCTGCCCGAATAAAGTATGTACAGTTCACTGTAGTATACATGCAATGGGAGCAGTCCTACTATGTCCTACCTTTAAATTTTGAGTTTAGTGCATGACACACTTTAGATGTGACATGTAAACCGATGCATTGCACTGAAACTATTGTCCTAAAATATGAAGTATATACATAGGTAGCTAATATATGTGGCTAAAATCTGCTGAATCTCTTTGAGTGAAGGCGAGTGAAGAGATATCAGAACAGTTTTGACACAGAGGCAGATCTCTAACTAGCTGGCGTTCGGAACGTCACTTATCTTTAGTTTCCCTTTCTTTTTGCTACCTTTATAAGTTTCTCTCAGTAAGCATTGTATGGCAGTTTTTACGGACTAGAAGTAAGTCAGGCTATTGGTTACATTTGAAGCATAGAATTTTACATCCTGTCACAATATTGATGTTAACAAAAATAAATAAATCACACAATGCTCCGGAAATTTTGTGATATTTCCACAGTTAGGGTTTCGACCGCTCTTGAAAGTACAGTCCTGAGCCCTCTTTGAGACAAGACCAAGTAAAAGACCAATTTTGAATAGTGCAATACGACTTGACACCGCTTGCTTGTCTTAAAATAGGGCTTGCAGCCTTCGGGCATTTATTGACTCAGAATCAGCTCTTTACCAGATAAAATGACAGAATGATATTGCAATCCATATTGAAAACAAATTATGCCTCTCGCTACGTGTCCTGCAGCTATAAAAACAGTCGAAAATCATATGACTATTTAATGAAAACTTAAACCAGTTGCCGACCCAGTCTCCTCCATTGGTCCTGCCTCTCCAACCAGCCTCCATCTGTCTTTCCAGCTGTTCTTTGGTGATGAATCTCCTCCCAGAGCCCCAGCCCCACTCCAGCAGAGAGCCCTCTTGTAGAAAGGCCTGTGGAGGATATAATGAATTAGGTGTCTACCCAGGGTTCCCTGACCTCTGACCCATGACATCATCAATCAAAGAGGTCCTACACTTAAGTGAAACGGTGGGCCCCAATCCTGGAACGCTTAGCCTGGTCCCTGCTGGCAAGCAGGGGCCACTGATTTTCACTTGTTTTTATTTGTTTTCATAATCCCTTAGTGTTCGTCCTCACTGATGTGTTTGGAAGGAATACACGACTCTGTCTATAATTTGTTTAAAGCTGGAAGAAGAGAAATGTAAAGCGTTAAGTGAGAAGAGGACTTGAAGATGGATGAAAAATGGCCTCCTTGCACATATGGAAAAAATTTCTTTCCCTCCTAGCTTCTGCATGGCACTATGCTATTTCTGGGTGCCTGATGGTATTTTAAAGCAAACTCATGAGTCAGTATATAGTGAATATCAGAGTATGCCTAAGTCGTCTGAAATGTGTTGTGCCCTTCCACATAGAATGTCTTTTAAACTTGGAAAAATTCTAATTGTTGCTTGGATAAAACTCCAGGCAGTTGTGGATTTGAAGGGGTGTGTGTTTAAGGTAGTAAGTGGTATAGTGTGTCATATATGTACGCAGAAGAAATTAGGATTTCAGGAAAACGGGATGACGGTACAATGTTCCTCCCTTCACCTTTATCTATTCCTCCACCTTCCCTTCTCCTCTCCCCTCCAGCAAAGATATATATGGCAGCTACTTTTTATCAGCTCACCTTTATGTTCTCATTCACAGAAGTGATTTACAACCTCAGCTGTACCTCCACACAAACTCTGCGCCTGTTTGATCATAAACACACACGTAGAGGAAGCCAGCTAACACAGCAAGGTTATCTGCGACTCCCAACAGTGGAAACATACTACTTTATCATTATTTTTAAATATTACATTGATTGCTTTGCTCTTTTAGTATGCATGTGACTCTTTTGTGCTTGGTACAGGTTGTTCTATATATGTTTACCAGACGTTTTGTGCCAGATGCCTGTTTATGCACCTGGTTTCATTTCATTTCATGTGATTTGAAAGATTTACTCTGATGGTTTCACCAGTTGTAAACATTGTGGCTGGATCCTGCAATGTCCGGAGGTGAAACAGGGATGAAGCAAGATTACGTAGGTTTTTTTTTTTTTTTTTTTGCACGAGTTTGCTTTAGAATGTGAAAATACGTGATGCAATTAATTACTTCAGCTCTAAACATGATTTGCCCAGCACAGAAAATGTAAATGTGTTAATTGATTGTGGAAGTTGTTTATTATGAATCATTCTCCTGTTCATTGTGATAATTTGCTGCTGATTTCTGTTTTTATAAAGTTGGTCAGACAAAAGAAACAATTTAAAGATGCCCCTTGGCATATTTATTTATTTATTTTTTTACATTTTATGGATTATCAATCAGAACATCATTGCACAATTCATTGCTACATATACTTATGTATGTGATGTTAGTTACAGCCCCAATAATTGTGGATGCTTAATTTTCATTTTGTACTTCAGAATAATTTTTATTTTTGGATTCTATTTATTTAGATAATATGAGAAATACTTGTGATAAAATTTGCAAACTCAAAATTAAGGATAAATGTAAGCTTCAGAAAATCGCTTGTACAGATATGGAAACTTGTAGCAGCGCAATAGTAGCAAATTTCAGCACCAGTACAAAAAGTAAAATAATAGAAAATGAATACAATAAGGAGTTAAAATGAAAATACACTAAATCAGTGTATAATGCCTTGGAAGACATGTTTAAAAACTCACAACTATACTTGTAGAAAAGCTGTATTTTTTGTGTGTGTTTTACTTCACTATATTTATGTCTGCTGGCTGCGAGGTCTGGGGCTCAGTAATATAGATGAGGAGCAAAGTGAGGAGTGGTGTAATGGAGTGCTGGATAGAGAGAGCAGCAGCCTGACGAATGGAGCCCACAGCGCTTCTCCGAGTGTCAGCGGGAGCTTCCACGATGATAACCTCTGCTCCTCTCAGCTTCCAGCAGCGCACAGCGGTTTTTGTGGTTTTAACTACACAGCTCTCATCTCACATCTTAACTTACACTGCTCTTTGTATTCTCTCTTTCTTTCTTGCTGTCCCTTCTTTCCTCTTATCGTCCTCCCTCACTTCCAGCCAGACTCAGGTCCCGGACCTCTCCTGTTGGCTGGATATGAGGATGGGTCCCTGTTGCTGTGGGACGTAACCCAGAGGTCCACGCTGAGCCAGGTCAAAGCCCACCCTGAGCCTGTCATGTGCCTGACCTTCGACACGAAGCGTCTGAGGGGCATATCAGGCTCCTCTGAGAAGAAACTCTCCTCCTGGATGTTGGACAGCCAGAACAACCTGCAGGTCAGCAGAGGACAGACTTAGAGTGGATAGTAGGATTGTTTTTTTATTTTATTGTCCGATGATTTCCCACATCCCTGTCCGGTAACCTAATGTAGCCCTTAATCTAAAACACCAATCATTTCCCAAATATGTTTATTTTAATTACATTTTTATTTAGCACTATTAATTATGACGGTCATTCGTGGTGATAACATTCCCATAGAAGCTCAGTAGTCAGTGGATATTTTTTAAAACAATTGAATTGTCAGTGCTGAGATTGTTTCTGTCAAGTTTGCATGTGAGCTGCTACCTTGCAGTGACAATTATCCATAACTTTTTACTGTCTGTTTAGGGCTTTTCCTGAATCAGCAAGGGTGCTTGAGTATGATTGCACTGTAGTATGATAGGTCTGCATACAGTAAAGACAATGAGTCTGTTTTAACTTAACAGACAGAAATATATGCATTTTTTCTGAATATTATTGCTGAATATTTAACAAAATTAGCAAATTACAAATTAGCAATTTGCAAAACTGGTTTAAAAAAAAGAAATTGGAAAAATTGTCATAAGACAGTTGGCATTTTTCCACTGGTGATTTCCCTTTGGCCCTGGCTAAAATCTATTTAGATGATGTTTAAAACCTCTTAAGAGGTTAAGACACAAAAATGTGTCTGGAAATCCTTTCCTATTTCAACTATATTACTTTAAACTGTTTCCATTCATGCATTTTCTGTAGCCTTTTTACCATTTTCAAATATTTTAAGCTATGTTCACTGTTTATCTTGTACTTATAAATATTCATTCAAACTATTCATTCATTACTTTGGGAAATATAGGTTTAACGATTACTTTAAGCTAGCTCATGTGATAATTGTTTGCATCTCTACTCATTTGTTAACTAGTTTAGCCTGCACTGCAAATCGCAAAGTGTAGTGTCCAGGTGTTGCAGCTGACGCAATAGGTATTTTTATCATATTTTTATTATATTTATCAATGCCATATTTGGTGTTGTTATTACATTTTAGGACCATCCCCTGGGGTACGAGTACCACTGTTTGGCTAGCCTTAATAATGAAGTGTCCCTGGTTAAGGTCGTGACCGCCCCTACCTGCTAACTAATTGTTGCACAAGAGAGTCAAAATCCCGTAGAATGTCATAAAAATGGTAATGGAGGAGATAGGAGCAGAGGAGTGTTGCCTTTCTCCAGGCTTGCTTGGAAAACATTAGGGGCCAAAGAGGAAGAGGCTCAGCGGGGCTCCAGGGGCCATAAATCAGCTGCTGGTTACACAGCATTGGCAGGGCTAGGGGCCAAGAACCGGGCTGAGGCTGTCACTCCAAAGTCTAACCACCCACATACACACTGACACATAGTCACACATTAGACCTGGGTAATACCTGCAAAATACCAGGGAGTGAAGTTCTAAAAAACACATGCAATTTTACTCATGTTTTACAGTAATAAGTAGGAACATTTGTGTGTACAGCAACTAATACAACATTCCTCTCCACCAACATACTATTAAAATGCATACCTACCTTAAAACACAATGTATAGAGTCTCACACATGCATATATACTTTGGGAATGATCCAAACTATATGCTAACGTTCATGCCAGAGCATCTTCTGCCACACTAAAAGAGATCACAACAGCTTTGTACCCATAAGTCATTTTACATAACAGCCAGCGCTTCAGAGACTTAACGCCTCATTTGAAGCTATATTTTCTCTTGATTTCATGAGCAAAAGGGAATGCTTCCATTTTTCAGCCAACCCCCATGAATCAGAGCCAAGGGGAACTTGAGGCTGATATAGTACACTCCTGCACAGTGAAAGGGTATTATTCTTTCCAAGGCTCTTTACAAATGAATGCTTGAATTAGAAATATTTGCAAAGCCCCGTTTTTTCACCCCGAATATACGTCTAGAAAAACACTGCGAAGGATTTGATTCAATATACCAAAAACAGGAGGAGAGTGGTTATTTGGTTTATTTTGCTCAAGCAACAAAATATTGATTCAGCATGTAATCCAGGATGAGGATGACAGGAAAAAAGCACAAGGAGAAGGAAAGGATCCAACAGGGACTTTTAAATTATTCTGAAGTGCAGCTCAGTGTGACGTCCAGACAGCTATCCTCAGTTCTTCCCACAAAAGTATTTTTGTGTGGCCGGAGTAAGATGACGGGAGGGGTGGACCTGCTGGGTGGCGGACCCGGGCCCCGGGTCCTGACGGACGACCCGTGAGAGGTAATAAAAATATCAAAACCTCGGAGGCCCCTTAACCAAACAAAAAACACATCTGCAGTAAAGGGAACAGTAGTTCACAGTGGGAGGCTGCAATAAAGGGTGAGGAGGCTGTAAGTGCCACAGCATCCCACTTCCCACAAATTACCCCTGCGATGCAGACCAGTGCAGTGGAACTGGCTGGCAGGGCAGATAGATAGGTTTTGTGAAATGAAGGGGAAACTGAATGTGACACAACACAGTGCAGTTATGATTTAGTGAAGCTGAAGGGCTGTGAAGTGAGCTTATCAAGGCCAGATAAAGACAGATAGCCTCAGGAATAGAGGTTAATGTATTACACATGGCTCCCAGAGGCCTTTATCTGCTGTTTGACCTGGCTGGCCTGATATTGTTTCATAGTAATGAGGCATCATCCTCAGCACTTTTTTCTGCTTTCTTTCTAGCGAGCATTTTTGGGAATGTGTCAGACTGAGACTATGAGGGCGTGGGTGTTGGGGTTTACAAGCTGCTAAGCCAGATGGACATACATTTAGGCAGCCACTCAAATGCATTGACAAGTGCAGTGATGGGTTTCTCTAGGAGAAAGAAAAAGACAGAGGTCATGGACTGGAGGAAGAGAAAGCAGGTATAGACAGAGGAAGATTAGCAGTGTAAATCAAGCACGGCTGACGGCAAGCTATTTTCCTAGACTGATGACAGTTCTCTACAGGTGGATGTCCTGCTCCTCATCTTCAATGCAGTGTCAAAATAATCCCACTGTCTCCCTTCAAGTAGTCATCTGGACAGTTTCTTTGTTCATTTCAATACTTGCAATAATCAGTTAGTCCTGATCTGACCTGACTTTTGGTTGGGTCACATCAGGCCCAACCTCAGTCTGCTATTGGACTGATGCATGAGCTACTGTTATAAAATTACAGACTGTTTCTACTGAACACCCCCGCTCTTCCTCCTCCTCTCTTTTCTGAATGGGACGGCTCACCTGTTTGACACATTCATCAGCTGTCAGCCAGAGCCAAGCTCTAACAGGCAAGGTGACAAAAGGCTATAATCTCCTCGCTGCTGAGTGTGATTCAGGGACAGGGTGTGTCAGAAATACCTGCGAAAAACCTCCCAGCCGCTAGGCTCGAGTGAGTGAGCGATGACGGGACGTTTCAGTAGATCAGCGTGAACACCAAGATTGGTGCCAAGTCTGAGGGGAAACACAGGGGAGAAAAGTGGAGCAAGGCTTGAATGAAACCTGCCAAGTGGACGCTCCCTTTGAACGTCGGCTGTGTCAGTGAGATGCTACAAAAGAAGATCCCGAAGTGTGAGTTTGTCTTGGATCTGTCGTTGACCCACACAAAGTCTTGTGGGCCCAGCTGCTGGGCAGAGCTGCTAGCCTCCTGACAGCTGGAAAAGCTGGCGTTTAGACAGCAAGCCTGCTGTGTGTGTGTCTGCATGCTGTAACACAGACCAGCAAGGAGTGTTCAAACAAAAAAAAAAATGAAGCCTAAAGATTGATTCTGTCTATGATGAGATAGTCAGGAAGCAGTAGAAGGAAAAATGGGCTGTAAAATAAAAGCCAAGACCCCCCAGTTAGAGCTAATGGATTTCATTACAGATGTAGACCTGGTAAAAGGCAGTGCTGCAAGTCAGCTGTATTTTCTTTATATTCATTCATTTGTGGTGTGGTCCTATAGCAAGAGCAGCAATGCTGCTGGAGAACTAGAAATAAGGAATTAAAACAGACAATCTTCTTTCTAAGAACAAAGAGGAGCTATCAAACACTGTTGAATAATGTTTTCAAAGGCTGCAACTAATTGTCATTTTTAAAAACAATTAATCTGCTGAGGATTTTTCCGATTGGCATCTAGTCTATAAAATCATATATTCCCAGAGCACAAAGTGATTCAGATTGCTTATACTTTCTGATCAACAGTGCAGAATCCAACATAATCAATATGCACACACAAATCAAAGCAAGCAAGCAAATATTTATATTAGATCAGCTGGAGCAGTCTGTCTTTGTTCTTTTTTTTTTCTTTTTTGAAAAATGCTTTGTACACTCTTGTGATCAGTCTCATGTCTGTACAATAAATATGAAACTGCAGCAGCATAGCTTTGTGCAAAGACTAAAATTAACAAAACTGCCCAGATTTCCACATTCAGACTTTAAAACATTACTTAAAATTTTTATTCATTATCAAAATGTCTTTCAACTCTGATTTGATTATTATACTACATCCAAGCAACTGTTTGTTCTTGTTGTTACTCTAAAAAATGAGCAGACACTGCATATGACTAAAACTAATATTAGTGTCAACTAACTTATTTTCAGGTGATTCATCTGTTGCTTATTGTTGGGATTGATTGATAAACTAATAGGTGTAGATTTCAATAATACATGTAATCCTCTCATCCCACCCTCCCAATAAAAAACAAGAAAGAAGCTAAGGGTATGTTTTGAATGTGCCGAAGGTTTTAAAAATGAGCAGAAATCTTGCTAAAGCATGCATGGCCTATTAAGCCCACGGATTTATAAATAAATTAAAACAAATTAATAAATTATTGATGTGAATAGCTGCCACATGCACATTTACAGAGACTCAAAACAGGACAGAAGATTGTGTGTGTTTAGAAGGGATGATACCAAATGAGAAAAGTTGATTTACAAGAGAATTAACATAAAAACAATACAAAATGCCTAAAAAAACAGTATAAAACATTTTGCAGTATACTCCAATATGTTTTGAATTGTCACTTGCTGCCTGAATTTTGTTTTCCATTTTAAATTTATACGGAAAGACAAAATGTGTGACAAAAAATTACTATAATGTAGGAAATTAATTTGATGCTCACATTTTCCTGGGGAAGGAACCCACAAGCCTGTACTTAATGAACCCACTCCCCCACCCACAATGTTCAAATGAAGATCTACACCAATGGGTTGATTGATTTAAGCTCCTATGAAATGTAAGAAATAATAAAAAATGTCAATACGAATTTTGTAAACTCCATGGAGACATCTCATAATATTTTATTTTTGTCCAAATAAGTATCCAAACTTTATAGCAATAAGAAAAGACAGCATGTGGATTTTTGTTTTATAAATGACTTAAAGCAATGAATTGAATTTTACAATAGTTGAATGTTACTCCTCTGTTTATTGCCTAATTAATTAATCAGCTAACAAACAGCAGTGCCACATGAAGTCACAGAGTAAACACTGATCACTGGCAGCTTAGGAACCAGCAAAGCTGCACATGAGCATCAGTCATTTTAAATTATAGCACAGGACAACCTATTTTCTCTCCACTTTCTCAGACAGAAAGTAAAAACAACTAGCCAGCCAGCCTTGCTGAATGACCATCACTACATCATTAGGCATTTACTGCTTGCAATTGACCCTTAAATGAAACAAATGCCTTTTCCTGACACAAACTATGGGAAGCAAAACAAACAAAAACAGACACTTAAACCCATCATTATCAGGGCTCTAATACAAACCAGATGGAGAGAGGTAGGGCCATACCAAATTCTTGAGGTAATAACAAAGCTCCAAACAATCTTTCACCCCCCAGTTTTTTTTTGTATCTGTGTATCTGGCTGGTTTTGTCTGAGCAGACACACACTGTTTCACACCAGTGGTACCAGTGATGATGGTTTGATTAACAAAAAAACAAAAAAACAAAACTAAATTGTGAAATCACATCACTGACTGTTCTGAACTGAGCTTTCGTGCTGTTATGATCAATGACATTCCTCCCTTGCATTCCACTTTATCCGCTTGGGCTATGAGTACCTGGCTTATATCTTCCACATGCAGCTTGTGGATGGTTCCTGGCCGGAACAGGAGCACGCAGATAAATTCTCCCAAGATCTCCTCCAACCAAGGCCATTAGTCTCCCCAGACACAACTTATGAAGTCAATTTTACGCTGTCCAGTTTGATTTCAGCTCCCATGTCCAGATGTTTGTGTCCCATCTAGCGATCCAGTGGAGATCCCTACCCAGCAGGAAGAGCACGTTCGCTCCCCAGGAATGCCCACCACAGCAGGCCCTTTAGATAGTGATCTTAGCCGTCATTCATTATAATATGTCAGAATGTTGCCCTTTTAGAGAGATTGATTCAGTCCTTTGGACACTGTAGATCACAGGGAGAGGGGGCTGTGGCTAATCTTTAGCAGGCAGACGTTACAACAGCATATTTATCGGAACTCTTCGCCCGCTGACCAGACCTTTCAGTGTGAATGTAATTCATCAGAGGCGCTTAAAGCAACAAGTTCTCTGCAAACAAGCATTTCATCGAGATGGTCTCTCTTTCTTGCAAACTGTGACACAGGTAATTCAAAGCCCTGTCGTGCTTACAGAATAGGCCTCCTTAACTCCAAACCAAATAATGGCACGCAGAGAGATTTACTCGTGGCCCTCGTGCCGTAATGTTTTATGGTTGATGATTGAGTCCCAGGAGTCTACGGCCAGGTTCAACAGACCTCCAGCCTCACACTTGGACCTCAGTCATCAGATCAGCTGATAGCCTCTCGCTGTCAGTGTTTGCATTGGCCACATTTTCCTAGACAGCAGTGATAAATTGACTTACTGACCTAATTAGTATGTCTGATATTTTTGTCAGTTTTTTTTGGATGAGCAGTGGGTTTATTTGTTTTACATTTCTCAGACAGTTACCAGTTACCTTGTCTTCTTTTGTGGCAGTGCTTGCAGTAAATGGAAAGATGTCTCTACCTGCGTGTCTGATAAATATAGAAACCTGTTAAGCTCTTCTGCCTCTTTGTTCTTTTCCAGTTGCAGGATGGTGTGATGCTGGTCAACCCTGGAGTTTCCCAGATGTGTATCAGAGAGGATGGTAAACTTCTGGCATCAGCGGGCTGGGACCACCGGGTACGGATATTCAGCTGGAAGAAGCTGCGACCGCTGGCAGTACTTCAATACCACACTGACATGGTGCTTAGTGTGGCCTTCTCTGACCATCAGGACCCCAGACAAAGACTGCTTGCTGCTGGATCCAAGGACCAGAGGATCAGCCTCTGGTCAATATACAATGAGGGAGCTGACACCGGCTGAGTCTTTTAGCTCTTGGAGGACATAAAAGACTTTTGATGAATACTCTGTCTTAGCTCCGGTTTGTAATTCTTATTTACAATAATGGCAGTCAATTTACAGAGCCCAAAAATTTAAGCTGCAGTAGGCATAAATCTGAAAGAAAAACACCACAATTTGAATTAACAGGCCATGTGCAGCTCTTCCCTCTATCCTAAGCCCTTCTTACCAAATGAGCAGGAGCAAATACATAGGCTTTAAATGTGCAAAAATAGACTAGAAATCAACATTCACTGCTTAGTGAAAATCTTCTGTTTAACCCACTGTGTCACCACATCCTGCTCTCACAATCAGCTTTGTTGCTTTTTATACTGAATCACCTGATCTGGGTGAAAGGCTCTGTGATTGGCTGAAGTCTGATGTCACAGGTAAGATTTTTTTAAAGCCTGAAAACTGAGCCAAGAATAGGTGCAGAAGTCTGGTTTCCTTTTACAATTAGTGGAAAAATTATGAGGTAGTCTTTTCCCAGTAATGCAAATAAAGTGCCTACCCCAGAATTAATAGTTCAGAAGAATTTTGAATTTACATCTAGAATTAGTAAGGACTCTTAAAAAAAAAAAAAAAAAAAAAAAAAAAAAGCTACAGCAAGTTGGAATATCCCAGAAAGTGCACAATCAAAAATAAAGTCCCTGTTAATTTTTTACAACATGGCCTGACATTAAACATTTTATGTGAAGTTGTTATATCAGTATATATTGACACGTATTCTCTCAACTTTATATTTTCATTAAAAAATGCAGTAAGATAGACATTGATCATGTGTATTATGTTTACATTTATTTTATTTGTCTGTTAGAGAAATTAGTAGGGACTAAGCTGTGAATATGTAGATGTCCAGAAAGTATACTGAACTACAACATTTCCAGATGAAGACCTTAGTTTCTCGCACCATATTTGAGTACTTTTATTTCTACATTACAGTGTGACTTTTCAGAGCTGTACGGCCAGTATTTCCTTTGCTCTGAGGCCAACTTCCATTACTGATGTCTTTCAAATCATTAATAGGGCGCTTGCTGACTTTTCCAGGCCACTGTTTGCTGAAGCCTGCTGTGATGCTCTGTGCAGCTATGTGATTGTGTTGACTTATCTGATGGGAGATTTGCTTCAGTGGACTTGAATTTGAGGCATACGGCGCACCTGAGCAGCTATGTAATCCCGTGTTGTTATTCTAGCAGGTTTTGGCTTAACACACAGGCCCTCCAGCCTGACCTGAGTTGTATTTGTCAAACAAGGTTAATCACAGCAGGGACATAGAGAGCAGGGAGGTGTTGGTTTAGTGGATGTGCTATTCAGCTATTGCTCTCCCTGGTCAGCATGATCTGAGCTGATTTACCTTTCTGAGTAAGTGTACCATCTCTCCAAATCAAAAACACAAAAACTAAAACGTACACTGACCATCATTCTGAGTGTTCAAAAAGTAAAATAAAATGATCTAATTTACTTTCTGATAAAATAGTCAACAGTGGGTGGTGTTCTGAAAATCCCAAAGAAAATAGAGAGGTGCTGTTTTTTTTTTGTTCACCGTCTCTAATAATATCTGTGTGTGTCAATGAGCAGCATGGGACCTCATGTGTTACAGCGTTGAGCTGAGAGGCCCGGGGTTGGGGGCCAGAGCTTCAAACATTAAATGTTCTGCTTCATAACGGCTTTGTCTCCAGGGATGATCCCACTTTGAGTAGCTCATCATGCTGTACAGGAAAGGCCTGAGAAATCAAAGAGCCGGACTAACATAATGGCTACGAATCATTAGTGAACAGAGGAAAGACAAGGTCATTTGCTAGACAAGCTGCTTTTCTGTGACGCTACTGTCATGGAAAATAATGTGTAACTGCAGGTTTTGCGGGGGGGTTTGTGTGTTTTTTTTAACTTGTCTTCAAAGTTGTGTTTTGGCTGAATTCTGTGTGTTCTCAGGACTTATTGAAAAGTTCTTGATATTCTTTTAAAAATACATGTTTTTTTGGCCCATTTTTATTGTATGATGGCTAGTTTCAGTGACTTGTTTTCCTTGTTCCCTGCAGATCTCCATCTATCCCTTTTGTCCCTGACCCCTACGGTGACATCTTGCATTCATAATGGCTTCCTAACTCTCCTGTTGGCTTTGAACAAACACTAGAGGTGATGTGGGCCAGCTTCCGTCCATTCTCTGATAAATCAAATGCTAAGTCCATTGGTGCAGATGTCTGCTGAAGGGAACAGACAGCAACCCAGCGGCCTCAGAAGTGCCTGGTGAGGTGGCGGCACACCTCGTAAATCACTTCATAATGGATCATTTAGGAAGTCAATAAATGGACAGGGAGACTGTCTGCACAATAGGCCTTGTGCTTCACTTATCACCTAACGTGTGTCTTCTTTGGCCTTAAAGGTCAGAGGTCAAACTGGCTTTAGGATGGGACATAATCCGGTAGGTTGCACGCTGTGCAAGTGTGTGTAGTCGATGCTGTTGCTCCCTAAGCCTTCAGTTGTATTCACGGCTCATATTACTAGCAAAGATGTCACACTGCTCTGGGCCTGACCGTTTAGAAAACCTAAATGGTGAAAAAGAATGCCTATAAGAAAATAATCCTTTCTGTACAAGCCAAGACCAATGTTTCACCTCACGGTTAAGATGGTTTTATTTATTTTTTCATATGTGAATTAATACGAATGTATCAAGGCTCATGCACAGGGGTGGTGATGTGTTTTGATGTTCCACAGAAAATGTCCGTCAGCAACTTAATGCACAGCACGTTTTGTACCGGTCGAGAGGCCAGTGAGGAGAACATGTGAAACACGTGTTCTGTTGTTTAGGTGGAGGGCTGAGGTTGGTTTACCTGACTTGTTTTTAATAACTGTCCCCAGATACTTGAGGAACGCCGGCAGTAGAAATACAGACCAAGGTGAAGCGAACGCATCATGGCCCTCATAGGCCTGTCACGACAGATGTTCCAGATGCAGGCGAGTGTCAAATGATGTTTCAGGTCGCATTATCATCCATCCTCTACCTCTTCATACTTCAGTGGCAAGTCCTTGGCACATTGTTTTCTGCTGGAGAAATTTAGGCGCAGAAACGGTTTTGCAGCGTGACTGGACCTCAGCAGGTTAGTCTTTGTGTGAAATCAATGAAACACAAAAATACGGCCCAGGCCTGTTGAAAGCATGGCAGTGCCTGTTTAGGTTCACGTGTAGAAATGTAATATCTGTTGTGTACATAATAGATTTTTCCAATAGAGGGACCATACTAATTAGATTTAGTTGAAATTGACGTGCAATTCATTACAATCTCTCCAGTAGGCGCAATTTCCCCAGTTTTCCACAGCTTGAGGGCTTCAGTGTCAAGTCTACTGAGAATTATGCTTATTATACCAGAGACAATTTATTGAGATTGTTTCTATGTGCAGCATTTTATGAACATTTCCATTACTGAATGTGGCTTGGCAAATATAAGTATTTCACGTTAGAAGAAAATATTATACTTTTAGTCATCTGCTGTATTTATGTAGTCTTGTACTTAATGTATTTGCTTTTACACTCTATTTTGTCACAATCCAGAACAAAAATTGTATTTTACTTGATTTATTTGACATCTTTAGTCATTTATTGTTTTGCACATTAGGATTTTACAAGAGAGACAGTCTCATAAAATATGATGCATTGGTATTGATTAAACTGGTCAAAAGTGTGGAATGTAGCTTACATTAGGTTGATTTTCACCAGCCAGTACAGTAAAATGCTGCATGTTACTTTATCTGTATTGGTGATCCAATAACTAGTGGTCAAAGAAGTATTCAGATCTTTAACTTGAATCAAAGCACCAAGACGGCAATGTAGAAGTACATCATTACAGATAAAAACCATGTATAGCAAACCTTACAGAAATGAAAGTACATAAGTATTAATGACAAAATGTAATTAAAGTAAAAGTACTGGTTTGATCCCTCTGCCTGATTTTACATATGACACCATGAGATTATTAATAGTAAAACATCACTGTATCAGTAGCATGTTACTGTTGGAGCTGCTACAGGTTGAGCTAGTTTCAATCACTTTCCAGTTGTATCCACAGGAGCAGTAGCTAAACTTGAGGGAAGATCAATACTGGGTTCTGATACACTTATCTGTTGTCAGTTTTTGAACTTTTTCACTATAACTTTTGGTGAGATACTGAATCATTGAACATTTATTGAAATTAAACTGCGGGAAGTTAAGAGGAAAAATCACTATCTGGTATCCAAATTTGGTGTCACATTGAAATGAACATGACCATGAATACATACTGCTTTCTGTAAGAAGCCATACAGACTGAAACTAGTTTTAATCTTAATCAATGTGCTATATTTTAAAAGTTGTATGCATTCCCCAATCATCTTAAAAGTAGCTAAGTTTTCAAATTAATGTAATGGAGTAAAAAGTACAACACTTGCCTCTGAAATGTAGTGGAAGTAGAAGACTGAAGTAGCATAAAGTGGAAATACTCAAGTAAAAAACAAGTTGTACACATGAACAATATTTGAGTAAATGTACCACTGCCAGTATCTCATTTTCAATCCAGGACTTTTAGTGTATTACTCTGCAGTATTACTATTTTTGCTGAAGTGAAGGATTCCAATAGTTTCTCCACCACAGCCTTAGCTAATGTTCTCTCACTGTGCAACTCATCAGCTGTGCTTGGACACTAGAATCCACAGAACTGCTGTAATGAAGCAACTCAACCTACTTTACTCTTCATTTTCAATTAAGTTAACGCATGCAGTAGGTATCTACCTGGAATTTGTGAACTCTGTGATTATTTGTGCTATTAATTAGGAGGAACTCACCGTTGAAATGTCTTTAAAACGGAGCAGCTGGAAGCGTCTCTGTTGTGGTCACTGACATGAGCTCGCAGTTATTATTTAGGCTAGATTCACCAAATCAGTTGTGTACTGGCAGTCTCATTGGAGTGTCCTCTGTATTGTGAAACCTGTAAGTAGTCTGAATAGAACCCTTTGACCCTTCTACCCCCTCTTGTTGCCCCGATCTAACCCACACATGGACCCCCGGAGGTGCAGCTAGCGTCTCGAAGGGCTGCTCGTCCTCCGACCGGCACAGCAGCACCTGCAGGCCGGCGTCAGTCCACACCAGGCTGCTTCACATCTCCACACTGCGGCTTCTTGACCAGACACACGGGAACATGAAATATTTCACCGAAAAAAAGGTAGTTTTAATGCCAGTTAATAATTCTAATTTATAAAATGAACTTATTTGTGCTAGGGTTAAGTATGACTCACATTTGAAAAAGCCTTTTAGCAATGTGGTTAAGAATGGCCTTTAAAAGTTTTTTTTGTTTGTTTTTTTGCATTCAGTAGCTGTAAATTTTGATTGAATTAATAAACTTGAATTCTTATTTAATAAATTTGGCACTAAGATGTCAGTTAACTTTATCGCAAAGCTAATAAGTAGCTGGCAAACCTGGCTAGCTTAAAATTAAAAAGACGTCATTAGTCATATCGCCTTCATGATGCAGTTAAATTGTAACGTCCAAGCTTTAGCCGCCTCCCAAACAAACACAAAAATATTCAACCAATTAGTTGGCGTTTAAATGAGTGGAAACATTTTATAACCTTTGACACCTTTACAAGCCATTAAACAGTCAGAGGTCAGGCGCCCTCAGGCTCTCCCTCAGTGGCAGCTGGGTTCAGAAAATACATTATTGAAATGAATCATTAGGTTACCTTTCCCTTTGTATGGTGACAGCAACAAATCCCAAAGCCGAGTTTTTTCCCCCTCCTCAAAACAGATTAACCTTGACAACAAAGCATTCCTCATAGGACTTCAAATAGGAGATGGAAATGGCTGCACAGATAGTAGTAGGGTCACATTCTCAAAATATCACCCAACTGTCCCATTAAATGTGAGCAATGACATCCTTGTGGGGGGGAAGGGGAAGCGCTGTCTTTTTCCACTTTGTGTGTCATGAAATAACAACTTTTCCTATTTCAGAAAGTTTGTGTTCGAAAACAAAAGAAGGCTAAATTTACATGAATTGAATAGCTGTTTTATTAAATAAATTGGCAGTGGTGTCTTTAATTTTCAACGAATCATTTATGGATATTTTTAAGCTATTATTATCACCTGCTAGTTTTATTAACTTTTTAAAAATTATTTTTCTGATTTTTAAAGTATTTTGCTGCCCTAATTAAGTTTTAAAAATCCCCAAGTTTTATTCATGACTCAACTAAACAGCAGTTGTTAATGTCAGCACAGGCCCTGTAGCTTCAGTCAGGATTTATCATGACTAAGAGGGAAGTGTGTATGTAGGATGCATGGTTGTTGACTATATTTTTGTGTGTGCTTTTTTTTCCCCGTAAAACCAGGTGCAGATTTCACCATTTGAACTATAGTGTGGTCTAATGTTTAGACAGCCTGCCTGTGACTGCGGGAGCAGCGGACAGCTCAGCCTATTTCAACAGGGCAAATCCGGCTGGAGAACCTTGAACAATGCTATCAGTGAGGTAAGCTTTTTTTAACCCTCCCTCTACAGCAGTGCAACAGCACATCTGACTTTGAATGGAAGGTTGGCACAAAGAGCATTTTTTATGAATTACAAGAATTTAATGTTTATTTTAGAGATACAGAACAGTCATTCTGCTTCATTTATTTACTTTGAATTGCTGCAAGTCAGTGCCATGGTACAAGCTTCTCAGAGCGGCTCAAGATGTTCAGAGTGTTTCAAAATCAAACCTCAATTTTTTTTCCTCAAACAAAAACATTTCGATGTGTTTCGACACCCTCTCTGATGAGCTCAACATGCAAACATCTCGTCTACCTATAAGGTTGATGGACTATATAACATATGGCTTTTTTGAAAGCAATAAAAACAAGGCAAATCAAAAAGTGCATTCAACACAAAAAAAGAAAAAGAATTCAATTCCAGTCTGTGATTGAAAGTATTGTCCGTGTTATGGAGAGGTCCCTCCTATCTTCTCTGTTTGCTGGCTCAATGTCTGCACTGCTCAGGTAGGAGGTGGCCTGATGTAGAGCTGTTGCCATTTGAGTTCAGTGGTCAATGCAGACCTCTTCAAGGGCTTAGAACAGGTGCCCAAGCTTAACGCAGAGATGCATTTCCTTTAAATAAATACGGCAGGGTTTATCCAGCAGAAAGGAGTTACAGACTGTGATCGCACCCCACAGGTTGTATAAGCCATCAATGGGCAGGATTGAGTTTCCTTTCCTGCCTCTTTCCATTCCCACAGTGCTGTGCACCGTCAGCCCTAATGGACAGGAGTCATTATCTGGGCCCGTAGTCGTAGTTAGAGGGGCCGCTGGTGGCTGAGTACATGTTAGTTGTGGCGGGGTTCATGTGGTGATGGTATGTGTGTCCTCTGATGCTGGGTAAAGGGTAGGGCGACGGCCTGGTCTTGGCTCCCAGATAGTGTTCATAGGTGGTGGGGTACTTGTAGGGGTGGTGGTGCAGGGTGTCCGGAGGTAGAGTGTGGGGATCTGAACGAAGGTCGTGGGGAGGACTGGGTCGGCCACTTGTGAGCGGGACGGCGTGGAGGCCTCCTGGGACGGGCAGGGCGGGGCTGAGGACCCGGGACATCAGCTGGTGAGCTGGGTCGGCATGTATAGGCGTGCCGCTGGGGTCCCGCTCGTATTCCCTCCTACTGTCTTCTGTGAAGGCAGAGACATGTAAAGTCAGAGACAGTCAACATGTAAACACTTTGTACAGGCAGGTTGTCTATGTTTTCTACACTCAAGTCTCCAATACGTTATGACAGCTACAGATTTTTGAATGCTTATTCTAATACCAGTTTTTAAGACTTAAAGCTACCAACAATTTTTATTTTTGCACACACACACACACATATATATATATATATATATATATATATATATATAAAAAAAAAAAAAATGTTGCATATCCCAACTGTAGTTTCCACTTAAGCAATTTTTATCAGATTTAAAAGTGAACGCAGTATTTAGATTACAGTCAAGATAGAAGTCTGCACTGAAAAAATACATATTATCTGTTATCACTAAAATGTCTGCATATAAAATAATGCAGTTCACTCATAAAACTGCAGATTGATTTCAGGATAGGACCTTTCCTATAGGAATTATAGAAATTTTATTTGCATTGATTAGAAGTTTTTAAAACCAAGGTGAGACTCTCAGTTCAATAGATATGTAATTGATCAAATTATTACTATTGAACTCATAAATACATCAGTCATCACCATGCCAAAAAAAAAAAAAAAATCAAATTTTCATTTCAGGTTTTACTTTGTTGTGCAGCTCTGGTCAGTTATATAACAGCATGAGAACCTCTATTATGTCTGCAGTAGATGACATTGACTGACTGATATTTGATGTTTAATTAAAAGCATTGGCCTGATACTGCGACTGCAGTACAGTGCTTCAGTTAAGGCTAAAAGAGTTAAAGAAAATGAAAGAAATTAAGTGTGCCAACAATTGAAAGAAAAACATTACTTCAAAATGCTGACTAACTTGACCGGACTATGTTTCATGTTTGATAGCAGGCATGAGTTTTGAAATGAAACAAAGAGCGAGCTGCAGACCTTTCTCTGTGCCGTTCTGCTGAGGGGGAGATGACATTGGGTTTCTTGTTCTGGCAAAGGCACTCATTATTGGCAGAGAGCCTGGCCTGTGATTCCTGGGCCTGGAGCAGAAAGAATGGATTCAGTTACAAACTCACTTAATGAATGTCAAGGGCACAATTTCTTTATTATATATTAAAATGATAAATGCACATTTTAAGATTTTATATTGATCCATGTAATGAGCATTTACACACTGACAAACTCTAAACTTGCATTAAATGAAATGTGAAGGGACATTATATTACTCAGAGCTGTTCTCTAAGATACTAATAACAAAAATCTAATTCACTTCAGTGTAACTGCCCAGCTAATGTTTTAAAGAAAAAGCAATTTGAGTAATTTGTAAAGCTGGATAAACAGTGCTTGGCAGAAATCTTTGCGCTTGCTTCAGTGCCTGAGCACACCAGATGGGTGGGGTTTACTGCATTGTGACAATTACAAGAGTGTCTGGTCATTTGTCAATGACAGAAAAACACAGCTGATTGACTTTCAAACAATATCCAGTGATTTCTAAAATTCATGGCACTCTGTGATGTTTTATGTAACAAACTCCACCCATCTGGCACCTGTGTGAGATAAAACAAACAACAGAACTATTTTGCAAAAGCTCCCTGACCTGGCCTGCTCTGTTGTACATTTTTACCCCACGTGGAAACATACCAATAAGTCTGTAATATTAGAGTGTGTATGCTCACCAGTCCTCTGGGTCACAGTCCCTGAAGCCCTTTGCAAAGGGATTACTGGCTATCTTCAGCTGCGTGATCTGAAATGCAACAGACAACATCAAATAAACTTCAGTACTAAACACAACGTCTTTTCTACTTTAGTCACTGCATTTGAATATTGGAAGACAGTAAAGATAGTCTAGCATAATAGGTCAAATGTTCAGGTGGAAAAGCTGCTCTGTTCTTTTAAAAAGCAAATCTGAACACAAGTTTAATGAAATATGGAAGTGAACAGGTTTGCTGGCTACAGTATTATGTGCATTTAATTTAATTCAAACACAAGTAAATTCATATAACTAAACTGCCAGTTATTCTGATTAACTCTAATATTTACAGATGTATCTTTTTTATATCTATATTTTATTAATCTCATTTTAAAAAAATCACTGAATGTAAAAATAATTTTAAAATTTGTAAAATTGAACACTAAGCACAACAGAGCTATTTAATTCCTTTGCCTGATCACGATGTGGGCACAGGAATGTTACGAACACCATAACGCACTGACTCCAGCAACATTCAAGCACTGGCTAGGAAATTTAGAAAGCTTTAATCTAACTTTCACTCGTTACTAATCGCTCTGAATAACCGATGAACACACCGATGTGTGAATCCCAACAGGCACAGAGACTGAAACCAGCAGAAAAACGAAGCAGAGTTATGTTCACTGACCTGAGGCAACATTTACGCGCAAAAAACGCATCAGTGAAGTGATTCATTTATTACTGCATGTGCACAATTCAAAGTGAAAAAGGAAAGGCATTTTAAAATTATTCTTTATCAATTGTTTTATAGTTGAAACTGACCGTGCTACAGGCCTATCCTGTGGTGGCATATTTCCTATCCATGGCACCGTGTAAACAAAATGTCCAGTTTATGTTTTATTCTACATTTTTACGCCTTTAGCTGGTGTGCGTTCCTGCACATCAAACCACTGAGGTTCATACAGGGTTACAAAAGCTGCTTACCCGGTGGTTCTGGTAGGCTGTGACCGCTGTGAAGCGGGTTTCCTCAAAAACAAAGGTTTTGTAATTCTCCTCTGCGTATTTCTCGCTGTCCTTGCGGGGGTCCACATAAACCACATGAAACCTGGGCTGGTAGCGGTGCATGGAGTTCAGAATGATCTGCAAAGAGCAAATAAGGTGTAATGCACAACTGTATTGTGGTATTATATTATTGCATTTCACAGTCAAATTAAGCTGTAAGGAGTGGCTGACTGAGCATATATAGCCATACATATTTTTAAAAAATACAATAAAATTTAGCAAAGACTAAAAAGAACCAAACAATCCTATATATTTAATATTTAAACCTCATCTCCAGGATTGTGCAAACGGGTTACATAAAGGCCCAAAGGTGCAATAATGGTTCACGCTCTTGTTAAATATGCAAAGCCATTTATTATTGCAATTAAAGATACAAAGGCCAACTGAGAAACGTTATTTGCATAATTCCTATTTAAACGCTTGTATTGCCATGGAGCAGTAGTGACGGTCGTCAACTCATCGTTACAGGCCCACTATGGACACATTTCTAATTGTCTCATCCTTTCAGTATTTGGTAAAGAATTCCCCAAAAACTCGAAACTCCCCATTTTCTTCTCTGTTTTCATAACTAATGCAGTGACAAGTAACCGCTCGGTCCGAGTGGAAGATCAACAGGAGAGCTGAAATCATTTCCAGTGCTGAAATATTCCACTTCCTTGCCGTCATATTTGGAGCACAGCCTCATATGCGGTGTCGGGACAGAGAATAAGCTGTTGGCAGCGTCAAACCATCCGTCAAAACATCGAGGTTTATTACTTTTAAATCATTTTTATCAATCACTTTGAGGGCGAATAAAATTTCTCAACCACTCATTAACGGTAATATGATTTCTGTTAGGACTTATTGGTGCGTTTGCACCTAACAGTTAACTGTTTGTAGTAGTTTTTGAGCCCTCACTGTGACTGTGGCACTAAATTATGCTTCCTGATATTTAATTGCCATCTCTGCTGTTATTACAGTTAATTAAACTGGTATATTTTCTGCATAGTGCTTTTTAACACCGTTGGTACTGTTACTGATTAGCGCTGTGTCGTTTAATGGGAACTCAGAGGACAAATGAGACACGTACTGTGCGTTATCCTGCTCAAACTGGGTTCTCTTTCGTTTGTATTTATTTACACTTAGTGTACTTACATGCCCGTTGTCATCCAGCAGGTTGTTAGTTAATTTGAGTTTATCAAACGACACAATCTGCTTCATCCACTGTGCGCCTTTGGCTGGAGAGTCCGGGTGGTAATGGACCCTGCCTGGTGTGGCAGGATCAGCTTTACCCGCCACCAGCCACGACGAGCTGTGGAAGGCATACCTGTAAGGGCAATAGCAATAAATTAGACGCGAGGATATAAGCTGCCTGCTTACGTATGCAAAATTATAGGCTATACGTTTTCTGCTCGCACAGAAAATATCTATGCATGTGTTGACATGTATGAAGACATACTGAGGCCACATAAAATGTAACAGGCTTCACGATAGAGAGAAAATAGGGCATTAGATTTATCTTTAAAGTCTGTATGTAGTCACAACATATTTTATAAAACGTCCAGTTTAAATATATCTAACAATAACATTATTGCATTTATGTATTTTATGAATACATACACTTTTTTTTATTATGCTGTAGTTTTTTTATTATTATTTTGCTCATTAAATTTAACATCATCTGTGCGTCTCGGTAGAAAAAACAAATAAACTCAAGGCTCGTACAATGTTTTACAGTTCTGAGGACATTGTTTCACTGGTTTGAGGAACTGCAAAAAATTACCTGTAACGTTTGTCATCTACAGGCAGGAAGTCCATCAGAAGCATGTAGTCTGCCATGGGATCCATCCCAAATATTTTCACTTGGAAAGTTGGAAACATTCTCCTGCCAGAAAAAAACACAGGGCGGCTGTTAAATCTAAGCTTTAAATATTTTTTTTTTAAATGCAACTTTCTTTCAGCAGGCATCGAGCCTAATTGTACTTGGAGTGTCCCGCGTTTTAAAAACCGGATCATCAGTGTGTGAGATGCTGTTTTATGTTCAGATTCTGTGGAATTCTTTAGAGGAGACAAACGATTTTGCTAAAGTATTTAAAAACGACATGCACATCGCGGAAAGACATGTTGCTCCAGGTCTGGAGAGCTTAATTTTTGCCCGAGTTTGGAGGCTGTAAGAAGACAGAGGCTTCAAGCTATTGAGAATGACGCGATCCAGTCCGTGCGTAACCGGATAAAACTCTCCCTGATCTGAACGGAGCTCTGCGTTTGTTGCCTTTAAACTTCACTTTTGTAACTTCTGGCGGGGCACTTCAGACTCTCCTCTGGACGTTTGATGAATTCCAGATACATGAAGGCCTACTCATGCGTAAATACACACGTGAACCTGGCGTTATTTAGCTAGACTAATACTTATCAGTGTTAGTGTTCAGCTTTTAAATTTAACTGTTAATCGCAATCAAGAAGAAAAACATGTCAACAGTTGAATTTGTATTAAATCAACCACCGTGAATAATTAGAGGTAGTGCTCTACATACTGGTGAATCAGTGATCTCTGTTGTTTTACATTTACAATATTACAATATTTCACTTTTCTGGTTTGGCTGTGGAAATCGAGTTAAATCAATTTTGAAAGTTGCGCTCTAAGTTTTGGTCAGCGCTCCTTCACTCCAGCGTTTGTTTTTCCCCTGCACTACACAGGTTACCGTGTAAGGCAGATCCATATCCCCCCAGAACATGAGTTGAAAGTTGAGTAATCCGCGGAGTCAGTGAAAGGGATCCTAAAATCAACGCTCAATTAACGTCAGTGTTGTGGCTAGGTGAGGCTGAAGGAGCTTTTAAAGTGCTCTGCTGCAGATCTGCTTTCTCCTGTCACAGCGGGGAAACTCAAGCCTCACTTTCAGGATTAAAGCCATTAGCTCGGGCTACTTTATATTATTTTAATAAAAAGTCATATCCAGTGTTTGCTAATTGAAAATAAAAGGATACTCGAGTTTAATGTAACGTTTTATTGACTCTCATAAAGGGTCAGAGGTCAAGGCTGGTAGGAATTTTGTCAGCCTGCATACAGAATATCCGGCAGAATATAATTTTGAATTTTAAAAAATGGCCAAAGCTCACATCATGTTGTTTAACTAATTAAGTACATAAATCAGAAACAGAATTTGGTGTAGTCATGCAATTTATGTAACCAAAATAGACTTATGTGAGTCTTAACAAAAGAGAGAGTGAAGCAGGCAGAGTCTCAATGATAGAAACAGAAAAAGGGTCGAAGAAAAACACGACTGCAGCGTTGTAACCAGCTTGTAGGAACTGATCTTTGTTTCTACATGACTTAGATACTAGAGGACGCAGTGTAACATTAAATCTGACAGTGAACAAAAGCAGCCATGAATTAGTTATCCTTATTAGAGCTATAAAACGCCGCAGGATCCCATCAACATGGTGTTTACAGGTGACACACACATCCTCATACTAGCCTCCGAGCATCTGACCTCGTCTCTAAAACATCTCCAGCAGCTGGAAGTGTGTTGAGTAATTTATAAGGTCAAAGAGATAAAGTTTATTTTATAAAGCCATATGGTTTCATGCAGACCGACAAGTGTCATGATTTTTGCCTTTAATTTAAAACAATCCTCACAGGGCGTAATGTGCATGAAGCAAAAGGATGATTTGTGCGTCAAGTAATCTACAAGGCAAACAGTTTTTACAAGCCTGTGCCCGTAAATGTGTTATGTCAAGTAAGAAATTGTCACAAAGCTAAATAGTGAAAAGTTAAAGTAGAAAAAAATTACACACATTTAAATAAATTAATAATTAAAAAATCCGTTAAATTGAATCGAGGTTCTGCATATCTGTGTCTGGTTTTCCTAATTAGCGTAAAGCAAATAATAATAATAATTTAATCTTCTTTATTTAAAGAAATAACATTAAACAGTCTATTATTTGTTAAAATAAAGCATATTTTGTATTATTTTTTGGTCAACCCGGAGGAGAAAAGTAACTTGGCTGTCTCTGGTCTGTGTATTGCGCACTCACCTGCCAGCCTTGGTGACGATCATTTCCGTGCCGAGCTGATTAAATTCGTCCCATAAAGCTTTCATCTCCAACTGCACACTAATATTGGCCACTTTCGGGTTCTTCTTCACTATAGTTTTGCTGTTTGGTGTGGAGTTCGAAGACGACGAGGAGCAGTTGGCAGCCCCATTGTCGCTCGGCGGGGCCTGGCCCGGATTGGATCCGGGATAGTTGTAGTTGTGCTGAGCGGCCGGGCAGGGCTCGAAGTGGGACTCATGTTGGCTGTAGGGGTCCCCGGGGGACGGAGAGAGGTGGTAGCCCCCCGGCGTGTTGAGGCTGCTCAGACTGCTCGTCGTGAAGGCTGCAACATCGCAAAAATGGGACAGCTGCGTCAGCCACGGGCTGGATATGGCTGAAATCATCCCAGAAAGCTGGATTTACTAAATATGCCTTGCACTTTAAGTCGGTTACAACACAGACAGTAAAAACAGAAGCAGGATTCAGTGATTTCCAGATGACGCTGTCAGGCACAAATGCACCCCTTTCGGTTTAAAAGTTTCCGTCTCGGCTGTTCATTAGTCCCTGAGGTTGCATCCACTGCCAGCATACTACAAGTCGCCTGATCTAAAAGAGCCGACGTCCGAATCGTGACGAAATGTTTCCAAAAACTGCAGAGGTCATGTACAATCTCTGAAGTATTCACAGAAACGAGCTTCGAGTGCGTGCGAATTGCTTTTTGCTTCGGATCGATTGCGCTCTGAGCGGCCTCTGTTGTGCGCTGCTGCAGTGTGTTACGCTGCAACCCAGACTCCTCTCTTATCTGACGCAGAGGGCCTCCCCTTTGCGATAAAACCGGTTCTTATTTCTATTTAGATAAGGAACTCCAGGTAATGTGCCTTTTCCTCGCCTTGGGACGAGACTGATTGACAGAGAAGTGCGCCCCTTTTTAATGGGCTTTCCGGCACCCATTTAACTTTTGGATAAGGGTATCGCCCACATCACCCCCGTTAACAAACAATAGAGGATCTACCCGGCAGAGTGGAGGGTAAAGGCTTTACAAGGTAAACACACATTGATTTGCATGAACAAACAAACAGGCAGCAGGCGACTGTTGCTTTCTCGATATGGACAAATAGATATATGGGATGGATATACACCCCCCCTCCGAGCTGGATATGATCATTATGGTCTGTTTTTACCATTACGCACGGGATGCCCGTGAAAACCCTCCTCCTCCTGGCTTCATTTTCAATGTATGTGATCCTGTCCACGAATTAAAGTTGACTCTTGGTACAACGCCTTGGGATTTTGGAATTGGAAACTTTTTTCCGACGTCTTCCCCCTGATGGTGATTACTGCGATTGAATGTGCAATATTTTAATAGTGGGCCAACTTTGAGATTTTGTTTTTACAGTAATATCTTCCATGCATTCCAAGCAACGCGCCAATATGTGATTTTGCGCATTCGTGTGTTTTAAAAATCACGATGAACCGAACAAACGCTAGTCTTATGTCATTTCTTACGAGGTGTGCAAATGCAACAACAATTCTATGGGCATCAACAAACAAAATTACCTTCCATTTCCCTGGTGACAGTGCTGTAGTGCATTTTAAAGGAACTGTGGTTGTGCAGGTCTGGCTTGTCCAGGCCGGTGCTCTGTTTGTCAAACGCTGCGCTTCCTGCTTGCTCTGCAGCCGAAATCAGAGAGGCAATACTGAAAGCATTTGCCTTTGGAGAGAGGGGACCGCCGTCGTCCATAGGCAAGGGATCGAGTCGTTAAAAGCCGACCCTCCTCCTCCTCCTCCGCTTTCCAAACGCGCAGAAAGCAGGAGAAGGCTGCGCACAATGGAGAGGAACATGCGCTAAAAAGGGGTTTCTCACATTCCGCCACCGGCGCTCCGTAGGTGCCACAGTCTGGTTTGCACTGTCTTTAAAGTATTCCCACAGCTACTGTGAAGACGCAAAAACTTCCCCGGTGCTGGGATTCATTTGACGAGCCCCTAAACGCGTTCTGGTGTCAAAACATAGTTCATCCGCTGAAAAGTGAGAGAGAGCTTCCCTTGTTTCTCCTCCGGTCGCTGGCGGGGTGGTGTCATCTGAGTCCTGCCTTGAGGAGAAGCTACTACTGCTGCGAGAATGTCAAAAGTGAGCGAGATCCACGCCTCCCCTACACCACTAAGAAAAAAGTGTTCGCGCTCTGCACTGAATGTTTTATTTCAATAAGAACCTTGTCAGTCATTTGAATTCAACTCCAACGTCACTGCAATGTCCGGCTTCAAAGAGCGCCACTTTTCCAGTAAACGATGGGACTGTATAAGCGCCTGCATATTTTAACCATCTAAGCCCAGATAACCTTTCCTGCCCCAAGTTTGCCTGTAACATCAGGGGCTGCAGTGCAAAAGTGCATCCACATTTTATGGATCTTTTACGCAAGTGTTGCTTCTGAAGATGTAGTTTTCTTTAAACAAGGCTGGAAACGCACCAAAGAAAATAAGCTGTCACACAAATACAAATGTTTTGAATGTTTTATGGGTCAAGTAACACAAAAAAATATTGTTTAAATTTAAACAGAGAAAATGTTGATCCAAGACATTCAGTAACAGAAACAAATGGTACATATTTAACGTTTAAAGGTTCCACTTGCTTTAGACATACAGGTGACTCCTTCATTAAGGGATGTTTTAGTCATTAACAGCCATCTGTGCGCTCTTGTATTTGTCAACACCTTTCCAAAAGTAGCACAATGCCATGTTTACGTATTTTTATTTCAGATTTACTTCATGCACTTTGTTACACAGACAGACACTGATATTTTAGTGAGCAAAACACCTCCAGTAAACACAGAGAGACACACGTGGCGTTTCAGGCCGGAGCTGGACTTGACCTCTCCGCCTCCCGCCTCCCCTATCGCCTTGTTGGTTCTCAGCTTATCGAGGTTCAGCTTTAATGTGGAGCAACTCAAGATTTGTTTTGTTGAAGCTGGCGACCGGATAGAGTTTAATTTAGACTGGAGCCATTGAATTAAGTGTGAAAGCAGCAGCGGGGTTCTAATGGGATAAAGCAGTTAGAGGATTAGCCCTATTTGTTTTGCATGTTTCTCCACGGGGGGCAGTAAGCACAAATAAACTACTGCAATACAGATAGATAGATAGATAGATAGATAGATAGATAGATAGATAGATAGATAGATAGATAGATAGATAGATAGATAGATAGATAGATAGATAGATAGATAGAATTTGTTTTGCATTTCAAAGTTTCAAAGTCACCACTGTTTATTCATAAAGTGTACAAACCAGCATCTGTGACCACGGCGCACTGATTATTCTGTAAAAGAAATTACGCGTGGTGCAGCCAGTGTAAACCATCACCCGGTTGATGTGTTCCTCCCAGTATATGCCGGCCTTTTTTTTTTTTTTTTTTTTTTTTTTTTTTTTATCAGATATGATGCCATCGATACCGACTCACTTCATCATTGCCAAGTCGGAAGCCTCCTTTGTAAATACTCAGGTGATAACAGACAAAATACAGGAGCAGACCAAAATGGGAAGAGACTGTGTTGGAATTCGCTCGCAGGCCTCGGCAGCGGCCAAGGCAACAGCGGAGGTATTCAGCACTGCACTTTCGAGCATAAAGATTCTCTTTTAGATGAAGGAAAAATCGATTTGTTCCGCAACAAACTGTATTTTCCCCAATGAATATTAGAAAAGTTGTGCGAAGGTAGCGGGAGTCCTGGAGCAAAACTGAAAATAAAATGTAATAAATAAAAACAGTAAATATTGATTCACTGATTAAAATACGCACTTTAGGCCTTCAATAAGAATGCAACTGCTTTCAGTGTCAGATATAGTTAGCCATATATAATGTTTACGGTGTAAAATGCGTTCAAACGTATGCGGTGTTCAAGCACATTTGAACACCGCATACACTACTAGAGTATAGGCAGTGATTTTTGCTAAAATAATTCAGCAGCTTTAGCGGGTGAATCATTTTTAATATGGGAATGTAGACTTTAATGTTTTCAACGCACATCTTTGACTTTATTTGAAATATCTCTGCTCTGAAGAACTCCGTTCATTGCATACTATCCTGAAGAGTTAAGAACGTGAAGCGCAAACCTGACAACAACTGGACAAAGTGAGCAAAGTATGTGAACAGCTCTCACTGATTAGAGGATACAGGCCTGAACACCGTTTCTCTCCTCACTGACTGATGGATGCAGACCAGAATGAACATAGAACATACTGTACGGAGCGTTTCTGTGACTGATGTCCGTGTATCCATTTAAAATCAGATCACTGTATGTTCTTTTTTTAATGCTGAAAATGTGATGAAGTTAGCATTATTTACAGTTGAGAACACACTGGGGATATGAGACTTAATTTCTGTGAAGAAAACTTTGAATTATTTAAAAATTGTTGAAAGTTCTTATGCTGTCCATCTAGAATAAAATAACTTTGGAATTATTGATTCTCATTCTGGGTTGTCATAACTTCCCACTGAACTGAAGTTTTAAATTTGATGAAATTCCTCAAAGTGGCAACATTTTTTGTCCACACATACTCAAACTGCCCACTGAAGCTACGGCTGGTGGTGGGCCTGCTGATGCGGGTTATAATGCGACATTATCCGCTGTGGCATTTTATTAGTTTTTTCCTATTATAGCTAATTAGTTTACCAGAAAAGTAAATGTCTGTGGCTTTGGACTGCGCCAGTCTAAACCATAATGTGTATTAAATTTGATACGGTGAAGCTGATAGGCTTCATTTCAAAATTTACAGATTTGAGTAGTCTTTAAAATGTGATGATTTTTTTGCGCATTTTTAGACACAAGCAAGAACATCTAGTAATCATCCGAATTCCGCGGCGTTCTCTGTTTTCTAATTGATTCTCTAATATCACTGCACCCGACATCTGGTTTCCCCATGGCACCGAGGGACTATATGAAATTACCTGACAGGCTACTGCTCAAAGGTGACAGAGGCCCACAGAAGGCAAACCTGGAGATCCTCGGTGCCATTTGGCGTGCGCTTTTACGCGCTCGAACAAGCGCATAAACTGTTACCCCTTAGTATACACCGAAAATGCATCCGTTAAATTGTAATTCTGTCTGAGCAACACTTGTTCTGACACATTCGGACAATGATTCAGTCACATAGAGCACATCTTCTCCATACTTGTTGGTCGTCTTCACGAGTATTGGTTGTTTCTGCGTCACCTAAGGCTTGTGTGGTCCTGTATGTCCTGTTGTGGTAACATGACAAATCGGCAAACTAAAATCTCTTGCCCATGTCTCATTAAATAGCACAGATCTCACGTCAAGACTCGGTAGCTGCTGTTTTTGTGTTATTAGTAAACAGAGATGTGATTATTTCATCGGTATATCAGCCAGGAGCGCGCTCTCATCCTGCCTCCGTCTCTGTGCTCCCCCTCTGCTTCTCCCAGACACACAATAAAACACCACAATATCTCCTTTGATGTTTTGCAGGGGTATTTATTCCTCTAGTCTTAAATTTAATTAGCCCGTCTGTACCACAATCAGGCCCATAAAATTAATAATTACATGCTCTCATCATTTAACAGATAATAAATCACAGTTTATTCCGCTGATCATAAAAACATCCATTTTCACATTCATGTTGCGTGACTGAAGCTGTGGGGACCGATGCGACGCACTCCACGAATAAAACCCAATCCTATCTAAATATTAGTCCAAATCCCCGAGTAAGAAGGAGAGGAAGTGAGCAGCTGACCGCTGACAGTAGAGGGCCCGGGGTATCCCCTCTCTCTGCGGGGCTTTAGGAAACGCACGGAGAGACGCACGTAAAAGCAGGAGGAAATATTCCCCCCAAAAGTGCCTCCAATGTAGGACCCCCGGCCGGCGAGCATTATGAAGAAAACACACATAATTATTGGCTGAGCATTGAAATAAAAATTATAATTTAAGGTATAGGCGCCCTAGAAAATATTACCCTTAAATACATTCAGCTTATATCTTCATAAATAAAAGCAAATCAACAACTGATTAATCTCATAAAGGAGGACGTTTTAATGTGTCCATTATTTATGTATGTTTATATTATATATTTATTTATTTATGTATCGACGCAATCAATGGAAAATCCTCCTGTATTTTCAGTGTTATTCTACAGGTAACTGGTTGCTAAAAGTGACCGAACAGGCCTTTATTAATAAAGTTCTTCTCGAATTCTTTACAAGGACTCACAGTTTTTGCAGCGTCATCATCACAGACTGTAATTTAATAATTTATTCGAATTTATTTTTTTGTATTTTTTTCCCGGAGTGATAAAATCAGCTAATTAGTAATGTAAAAGTTGTTTTCCCTTTTGAGCAGGTGCAAGCAGTCTGCTGTCTTGCAGCACCACTAGTGCTCTAAATTTGTCGGTTGGCTCAGTTTGTGAATGCTTTCATTCACTGCTCCGATTAAAAAAATGTCCACCTCCTCTCTCGAAATGAAATGTCCACATCAACGCGAATACTAAATCGAGTTTTTCAATGAAAACGTCCAAACATGTTACCACAGTGATGAATATTTCTCCGATGTCTATCATTATTTATTTTTTCTTTGGTTATTTGTAATTTCATTTCTATGATCTGTCATTGAGTGGTTAGTTGGATATTTTGAAGACTATTTCCATGCAGTTGGTTGTTCCGGTCATGTAGATACAAAAATGAAGAAAAAAATCGTCAACATAAGCATGTTATTCTGTGCACGCTGACTTGTAAAACAGAATTTTAGGTGTTTGCCGGTAGATCTTAAATACTGATGGGATTTTGAGCTCACATTGTGTTTCAGGTATTTGCAGATCTGCATCATCCTTCAATAGACTTTCACTCATGCATAAAGGCGACCACAGGACAGTAATCCTATTGTACATTAATAATACAAATATTGCAGCAAAGCTACAAGCCCTTGAAGGAATATGATACGCAAATATAATAAGATACTAAAATGCCAAACATCACAATGAAATCACAACAAAATACAGTCTATCCTGCATCCAAATTAGATTTGGTCAGACTTTAACGGGAGCTTTATGTTCATAATGCATCGTGGTTGGTACATTTATTTGTCTATTTTGTTAGGATGTAGCTTTAAAGGACATGTGGATTTCTTATAAAAATTATTTTAAAAAGCTGTTCTTTTGCTGAAAAAATACAAGAAAGAAAGAAAAATAATAGCACATTTCCTTGTTGGCAAATAAATGTGGTTTTCCTGTCCAACCCAGTTCTCTTTGTATTTTTGGGGTCATCATAAAAGGACATGTGCATAAAAACACAATGGATATGAACACAATGCCTGACCAGAGGTGAAAATCACGATTCCCTAGTGTCAGTCCCTGGCAAATTCCAACATTTATTCCCACACACATTGTTAAAACATGGAACAACAGGCTGTTGACATCGTAAGATTCAAAACCTATGAGGCTAAAGTTTTAATAATACCTCTACTTTAATCCCATGATGGGATAATATCTTTTCATATGATATCACAGCAAATTAAAAAGTGTCTTTCTGTAAATATTATTGTAGTTCACATGGTATAGTAAAATAGATATTTTGTGTAGACACATTTTTCCTCCAAATCTTTATCTATTCTGAGGTTTAGCACCTTCACTGCTCGTTCTGTTTGTCCATACTACCATGCATGCAGAAATAAATAGATACAAAGAAAGAAAAGTGCAATTTTCACTTTCTCCCTCCCCCTTTGCAGTTGTCTGGGAAGATGTGTGGCACTGCTATTTGTTTATTTTAGGAAGGAAGGTCCTATCTCCACATGTCTTCTCAGAGTTAACGAATACAGGCTCGACAGCTGCCAACTGTGCCCCTCAACCGGCTCAGGGCAGCCTGGTCATTACAGGCCAGCTCTGACTCTCTATAGCCCAACCACGCCTCAAGCAACTCTGTAAAGGAAAGAGCTAGAGCAGACAGTTATCATCCAAATACCATTGAATTACTAGTGTATGTTAGCACAAACATGCCTAAAATATATTTATTTAGTAAGGACAGAAACATGTCAATAAATGCATGAGTTCATGCATGCGTGGCACTGTAATGCCACTGAATACTCTTTTCAGAGTTGTTATCAGCTGAATTTCTCATGGAGAGAATGAGAAAGCAAAAACAGGTTGGAATGTCTGTGTAGGACATAGGAAGGGTGGGGAGAGGGGTGCTCACAGTCAGATCCCTTTTCAAAATCACTTCTTCTCTTTCCCTCCTGTCTTTGTTTTAAAACTGGGAAGCTTTTAGCTTTTGAAAAGTATCCTTTTCCTATCTGTTGCACGGCGGCCCCAGTCGTCATCACCTTGCCTCTCCCCGCAGCCCTATTGGAGCGCCGGTAAATAGCTGGCATTCCTGCCACAAAGAACTGATGATGTGGGCCCGGGGCCTCCGTGATCTCCCCAAATTAATTAAGGCCTTTCTTCTCTCCAAGCAGGATCTGTGGCCTTTGTCTCTCTAATACGTCTTAAGCCCAGTATTAAATGCAAGGGCAGAGTCTACGCTCATTATAAATCTGTCACTGCCTGCTTTGCTCTTCTTGGCCTGGCCCGTGATCCTAAATAGGCTTCAGTGTAGCAGAGCAGCCATCCTCCAGTCTGGCTCTTGCCCCTTGCCTCCTCCTTATCTGCCGCCCCTCCCTGCTCCCCACTGGCTTGGTATTTATTTGAATATGAGAAGGCCTGCTTGTTGTTTCTGGCAGAGGGGGCTTTAGGTTGAGACCCCCTCCCCACCACCATGACCACCACCTCATGCCCCTCAGCCCCCCGGCTTCTTCCATCGCTCCATCCCCGGATCACTCTCTCCATCTGTCCTCCCTCAGCCACCCTCATTTGTTCACTCTTCATTGGCCTCTGCTGATTTTGTGAACTTGAACCACAGACCTCTAGTCAGAGACCATTACAGACAGGTCTACTGTGCAAATGCACAAGTGTGTGTGTGTGCATAATACATTAACTGCTTCCCCTCTCCAGCTGAAATTAAGAAGAATTGTTAGAAGAATTAATGTCCTGACCAGCGGGGTGGCCAGAGTCTGCTCCTTTTCTTTCAAAAACTCAGCTGAGTGAATATTTCCTTTAAAATATTTCCGGTCAGTAAATGCACCTTTCAGGGGCTGATTCTTTTTCTTCCTCCCACCGTCCTGCTCATTTTTGCTTGACTGCATGCTTCGTCCCTTTGGCCCATGAGAGGAAAGGGTCCAACCTCAGGGGCAGTGAAGATGATGAATCCTTCAGTACATCTCAGATTTGAAATGCTGAAGGTGTTTAGTGGGGTTTTAACTTGGCAATTCGTTCTGTGACAGCAGGATCAAGGTCGCCTCCTACCAGCAGCAAGAAGTGGATAACATGTCCATTAGAGAGGCCCCCACACCAACCCTTGACAGTGAAATTAGGGGATCATAGGCATGCAGAGATTTGACCTTGAGGAATGCCAATACCACCCCCCCAGCTGGAAATGCACAACAGAGGAGACAGGAAAATGAGCTACAATGTGGCTTTCTTTTTGGACGTACAAGAGATTTGGGTTGAAGGGGGAATATCGGGCCTTCCTGTGCTCCTCTTCCAAGATGAAGAGGCAGGAAGTCTCACAGGAGGTAAACAATGTGCTGAATGGAGCCAATACCAAGAAGTGCAATTTACACCCCCATCATCCCTGTTGGCATGGCTCTGCGCCAGCTGATAATGGACATTCTGCCCACCAAACCCCCCTTCCTGCTTCCATGTTGCACATATTTCCCCACCGTAGAAAATGTTTACTTTCAACATAGCTCAGTGTAGAATGACCTGCAGACTCTGCTCGGTGGGGTTTTGCTTGGATCAGCCATAATCTCAGGTGTTCAGGTCACAGATCTTGCTCTGTGCGTCGTGTCACACAGTCACTCAGAACCTGTCAAAAGCAGCCTCCACCAATCAGAGCAAACGCTGGGAAGCCTGATGCTAATTACAGCGATTCATCATATCAGGCACCCCCTGCCATCACATGTTTGTTTTGATCTCTTCCTCTCCAGCACAGTGACAGTGAAAGATGAGGGACCATGTGGCCTGACCGGCACCGTGCCATGGAAACCAGCAGCACAAGCAGCCGCTCGAGGTCCCAGCACGGAGTTTTACGTACTAGCCACAGCCCCAGCAAGGAGCTCCATGTCAGGGTTGGGAAAGAGCAAGCTCAGTAGGGTGTGGGGGAGATTTGGCCGGCTGGCTAATTGCAGACCCAAAAGTGTAACTTTAGGTGATGGGGGTATTAAGGCATGTTGACTTGTGTTCACTCGGGGGCTAAACTGACACTCAGTTCTCCCAGAGCGGACAGTTCCTGAAGCCCCCTGGAGTTGGCTGGGGGGTCTGGGTCACATTAAGGGGGTACTGTGTGGCCTGTAAGGGCAGACCACATGACCAGCTCCTCTAAAACAAGCACTGCTGTGTCCATAATGTCAAACACTTCCTCCATCTGCATCCATTAGCCAGCTCTGGTGGTGGCGAGGAACATTAGAGAGCCGAAGGAAAACAAAAGTCCAGAGATTACATGGCCCTTGTATAATGAAAAAGTTCCTTCGCCTATTGTACTGAGGTAGAAACAAAATTTACTCAAGGGATCCATTCATTTTGGAGATAGTGATAAGATTTTCTGTTTGCATAAAGCTGACTTTTTCATCATTAATTATATTTCTATTAGTATAATTTATAAACTAAAAACAAAAGTGTTTATTTTGTTCACACACAGTTTCCAACATTTCTGGCTAGGTTTATATTTTTTCACAGTTCAAAACCTATGTTTGCTCACATTACTTAAAAAATGTAGCCAACAAAAATCATATTTTAAAAAATCCTGATGTAATAAAGTAGAACAGATTTAACTTTATTTTTTAAATGTTTAAAGATATGATCAGACTTTTTTTCTGAGATATTTTTAATCAAAATGAGAAAAAAAATCTTAAATTTTCAGAGCTGTATATCACACATCTTTATGAAAATACACATTTAAGAAAATAATTTACAACAATACAAAAAAGTTACACCCTAACATTCAAAATATTTAATTTAATTTTTAAGTTTCAAACTTAAATAGAAAGCTTACACATCTTTCAAAATACTTCACAAGTAGCTAGATTTTTTCAGAAGATGATTTGAGAACATGCAAGACTAGAGGGATTGATTACCTAAATGAAACATATATAAATTAGGCTTAGATATACTGTACATTAAAATATGATATACTCTCATAAAACATATATGTTTGTAATTATTAGAAAATATAAAACAATCTTATTTTGCAGCTGCCTGAAAAGAAAAATCTAAATGTCAAAAAAACATTTTTTGTTTGGTTTTTTTTGAAAGAACAATAAAAAGAGACTCCATAGAAAATACGAAACTGAAAGAAACTTTGTGTTTTGCAATCCAAAATGACATGATGATTGAAATTTAAGTAATTCCTAACCAGAGAGACTTCTGGTTTCACATTAAAATTCTAAGTATGCTTTGGAGTCTTACTTACCAAGTGTGTTTGCCATGATTTTAAATATGTTTATTTACACTGATATTAATCTATCTCACTCATACGTCCATACAGGCATCCCACAAGCCCCTATCGTCTTCTGCCGTGCTGTAAAGTATGGGTGGACCCTTTGACAGATAAACTAGGCAGCACGGATAAGCAGAAATCTTTCTCATCATACGTGTTGTAGCAGCCTCCCATGTGGCTCTCACTGAGGCAGCCTAAACACTGGATTGAACTGGATGTGGAAACAAATAGTTTGGTTCTGATTTCTCAACTCATTAATCTTGACTTAAGTCATACAATGTGTCTCACAGGCTGGCATATTTTCAGCCAGCTTGAATGTAATGATATTTATTAGAACATGTCCTCACTCGCTGTACGTCTTTTACTGTATCTGACATCATTGTCCTAGATACCGAGTTGTGTTTACATATGACTAAGAGGAAGAGACTTGGACATACGTTTTTCTCACTTTGTGTTTTTTCCTCTATGTTATAACAGTAATTTAAAAAAACTACTAAAATCTGTTTTGCTGACCTAACTATAGAACAAGATAATTTCACATTTGTTTTATTTATTTATGTACATAGCAAACATTTCAAAACCAACTAAATAAAAAAGGAAATTATTCAAACTTTTTTAGTTATGCTGAAGCTTAAAATATCTTCTGCCGACTGGCTTCTCAGAGCAACAATGTATCAAACTTTAAAAGAAAGTTTTTAAATTTGTATTACATAAAATGCAAACAAGCCTGAAATGTCATTGAGAGCAAAATCAAGATATGCATGAATTGCATGGTTTACCTACATTTATCTATTATTATATATGAAACATGGTTTACTATAGGCAACATTTTTCAGAAGCATCCGGAGTCATTTATTGGTGATCAGCTGCAGTTTTGACAGCCGTCATTTATTTTGGCACAAGTTAAGCTGCAATAAAATCAGCATAAACACATGTAATGGTTGCATGCTATTTATAAAATGTTATTCATCCGCTGGCTGGAAAGAGAAGTCGCTGCCTTTGTAGCTCCCAGCTCGGCTGTTGATCCGTGCTGAACCCTTGCAGCAGGCTGACTGAAGGGAATGTTTGGCTGGAGAGACACTATCGCTAAGTGTGTGCTTTTCTGTGTGTGCTTGTGCATGTGTCTCTGTTGCAGACCTTGGAAAAAGCAGTAGCTCCCCTGTGTGGTTTGCTGGTGCAAGAGCACCTGGCATAGCAGGGGGAGAGGTGGGCATTTGGATACCAGGATCTAACCTGAACAGCTTCACTGGCACAGCAAGAGGTAGGACTTTGACCTCTGTGATGATGCAGCAGCAAGAATAAATGCAGTCACTCTGCGCTGATGGACCTGGATAAAAGCCGCCACTTAACTGGAAGTGAAGCATTACTGGAATTATTTGGAATCTGCTGTAAAACGTCTGCAGTGAGTTAGCACGCAAACACTACATGTATTTCCCTTCTGTGATGAACCCTCAGCCTGTTCTTGTTGTTGAAAACACGCCCTAGCAAAACCTCTGTCATCACCTTGTCTCTCTATGTGACATATGACAACAATTCCCTCAATACATACACATACCTGCATGCATATACATCCACACAGGAATTACCAGACCTGAAAACAATTACTCTACTTCTTGTTGTCAGCATTCATGCTTTTCTAATTTTTATGATTTTTAGCTGGCATGATGTGGAATACGCCGAAAGAGGTTCAGATACTTTCTCATATATGGACACTGAGTTATTTGACTAGAGGCCCTTTGGTTCAAGTTGATGTTTGGGGTGAGCCTTTACGTTGCTTAGCTTCAGAGGCGGCTGAATGCAGGATCAGGTGTCTCTGTCCTCTGTGGAGTGGATGAATATTTTCACATGGCATGTGCCCTCTCTGGACACTGGACACTTCTCTGCACCCCACCCTCCAAATATTTACCTGACACATCTCCGTGGGTGGTGGCCCATCTAAAGAAACATGTATACACACATTCACATTGATGGATTTTTTTTTAGCATACAGATATACACACAGGGGCTTTACTGATTTGTGTTTTGAAAGCCAATATAGATGGTGTTTGGAAGCTGTCAGGAGCCAGATAATTGTCTATATTTTTACTTGGGCCACTTTTTTCACCAGAGTGTGTACATAATCTACATATATTTTGAAAAATGTTCTACAATTACCCATTATAAATTGTAATTGAATGAATTTCCAGTGACAACCAGTGTTTTTCTCTGCAAATACTCAAAAATTCTCAAAAGGTTATTTCTGTGGAATAAACAGAAAACAAACAAAGAAAAAAAGCACATGTGGATAGATAAATGCAGACACAGAATTTACACACACATACCTGCACACATGCTTAAACAGAAGTCCATTCCCGCGTCAGGCCTCATTGGTGTTGACACTTTGAAGTTGTCGGCTGCTTGTTTACTGATACAAATTAGCAGGTCGGCAGCCTTCAGAGAGGCACAGAGTGTGGCCGGCTTTGTGGGTGGTGGGTCAGCTTGAAACACCGCAACCCACCTCATCTTCTTCCATCCATTTTGCTCTGCACTTTCACATCCCCCCACAGTGAAAGAATGCTTTCAGCTGGACTCACCTGGCAGAAGGGCCTGGGTCAGGCCGCTAGAGGCTGGACTGAGTGGACCACAGGGGGCCTCAAACTGCCTGGAGTGCAGCATTGTGGCCTCCTGGTACTCAAATTTATGACGGTTCAATAATACTTTTTTGCTACATATCCTTTATGTCTAGTGAAGGCTATGAATCTCCTTAATAGGTGTTGTTCCTTTATGGATTGAGAATCTACCTACTTAACTAAATAAAGCATTTATAAATGCAACGATGCTGAACAATTTGTTTTGGAGATACATAATTTTGAGGAAGCAGAACTGAAAGTTAAAACTACAATTTCATGAATTATCCTTAACCAAGATGTGGTTGAAGTAATCTTATTTAACTTACTAAGCTATAATAAACTAACATCATGAGACTAATAAATAGTTGTAAAGAACTTTATGGTGATATAAGGTACAGGTTCTATCAGGATAAGTTCAAATTTAGGTTATATTCATATTTTTGCAATTATTAATTTTTGTTTTTAATTCATAGTTTAATGAATGTCACTGAGGGTACACACACTCGTCATGTCAGTGGGGTAAGCAGTATATCCACAGTGAAGGTCACAGCCCACTAAGCATTAAACATTTTTAACAAGTGAGGCATGCAGAGCATGGATATTATAAAAGTGGAGGGTCATAACTCATAACTTTTTAAAATTCCATTTGAGTTATTACACACTCCGTGGCCAAAAAACATTTACACATTGTTTTCTAATTTCAGGCTTCCTGGGTGTAGTGAACAGAAACAGGAAATGGGAATCAGCTTAATACTGGGACAGAGAGCTGTCTGCTTGACCAAATAACAAGAGTAAACAGGAGTCAGTCAGTTGGGATCCCTGCTGCTGCTGCTGCTGCTGCTGCTGCTGCTGCTGCTGCTGCTGCTGCTGCTGCTGCTGCTGCTGCTGCTGCTGCTGCTGCTGCTGCTGCTGCTGCTGCTGCTGCTGCTGCTGCTGCTGCTGCTGCTGCTGCTGCTGCTGCTGCTGCTGCTGCTGCTGCTGCTGCTGCTGCTGCTGCTGCTGCTGCTGCTGCTGCTGCTGCTGCTGCTGCTGCTGCTGCTGCTGCTGCTGCTGCTGCTGCTGCTGCTGCTGCTGCTGCTGCCTTCAATGGTGAGAACACCACACTCCACCTTTTCCCACTTACTGACCTAAACGCTGCCCTGCCATGTACATGTTGCTGTATTGTGTGTGTGTTTGAATGATGAATGCAGCTGTATATTAATGTTGCACTGTGTGTGTTAGTTTGCAAGTGTGCACCCAGAGTTCTACAAATGAATAATGACAATTTGTGGGAATTTTCTAAGTGACCAGTTCTTGATAACCAGGGTATGTGCAAAGCAAACTTTGCACATTTCCTTAACCAGTGTGTACTGAGATGTCATTCCATCACATTTTGTGAATCAATGGGATACATGTTTCAGTGTGACTTAAACAAATATGGTAGCACCCCCTTTAGGCCAGTTAGTGTAGTACTGAAAAAGTTGAATTCCCTATTTTTTATCAAAGTTTCATCAGCAGCATGTGAGATATTGTGATGATTTTCTGATTTCAAACTATTGCACAGTTAGAGATGTGCAAGCAAAAGTTGTGTGTTATGGACTCAGGATGTGTGTGTTTAGGGTGGCGGGAATTTTTAAAGGCATGGCATTACTGTGGACAGGGATTATCTGCTCCCACTACCCTCCCCACTCACCTTATACTTCCACCCCCATCAGTCACCCAGTGGCTTCTGACAGTCGTCAGTGTCAGTCACTTAAGGGCTCTGTGTGTGTGTGTGTGTGTGTGTGTGTGTGTGTGTGTGTGTGTGTGTGTGTGTGTGTGTGTGTGTGTGTGTGTGTGTGTGTGTGTGTGTGTGTGTGTGTGTGTAGGATTGTTTGCATTAGGGTTGGCTGAGTAAACAGGACTCAAGTTACCTCTGAAGGCTTTTCCATATTATTCATTCCAATTTAAATGTGGAAAAATATCACATGGTTGATGGGAGTACATTGCTTGGTAGCATCAGATCACATCAGGTTTCAAGTGCAATGAGAGTCACATCTCTTTTGGCATGTGGTGGAACTCCACAGATGAAACTCAGCATGCTGTCTGGATCTTCTAACATGTTTAATATGCACTTTAATCATCCCTCACATTTGGAAATACGAGACCTTGTCTCATACCCACACAGAATCTAACCATGCATTTTCAGTTGTCATGCAGTCTGTCAAGAATTTCCTATCCATGCTAAAGCTTGAAACCCCCCAAAATACAATACAATACAATACAATAACTTTATTTATCCCCGAAGGGAAATTCAATTGTCTGGGGTCTCATCTGTTTACTTTAGAATTAAATAGTCTAATTGCTGATGGTAAGAAAGATTTTCTCAATCTTTCTGTCCTGCAGCGCTGGGATAGGAGCCATCCACCACCAATGTTTTGTTGCTCATTGAGGGAGATATGAAGTGGATGATCCATGTTTCTCAGAATGGCCTCCACCTTGCTCAGTGCACATCTCTCCACCTCATCCTCCAGTGAGTTCAATTTGATTCCGACCACAGATCCAGCTTTTATAAAGTTTGTTCAGAAAAAAAGCAGTTAATTCTATTCCTACTTCTCAAATAATATATTGAGAGAATGTAAGCAATCATTGATCAATCTCTGCAAGTCTTTGGTTAGCTGATTATCACCTCCACTCTGTCTGAGTGTCTGTGTTTCAGTATAGCCAAAAAATCAGTACAGAGGTCTGTAGTATAAGAAAGAATTTTGAGTTAGCGAGGTAACTGCAGGGTATACGGTAAGTTTTCAGGGCTACGATGGTGCTTCACTTCTTACTAGGGTACGTCACCATGGTTGCCTATGCTGCATATGTAACCTGCTCCAGAGCAGGTTATGCTGAAGATTACAGACCAATGTGGAAAAAACAAAGATCAATCAGTTCTCTTGAAAAATATGACGATTCCTAGAAGATGAAGCTTGGTGTGATATAGAGAAAGTCTCTTGGAAAAGCAAGAGTTCTTGGAGATCATCTAAATTCATTTGTCGAGATTCTGAGTGGAGGAAACTCCAGTCTTCCTTGTTTATATTTTTCTTGTTAACTGCAAGCAATTTCAAAGCAATTTAATTTGTCTATAGGTCTTTATATAGTTATGTATTCCTTAAAAAAGAGACTATTTGAAGCACTGAAGTCTGACTGACCTTATCTGATTTACAGTGTCCTACTGATTGAAATATGTGTAGTATTTGTACTTTACTTTCCTCCAAGATTGCCTCATGTCTCCTGGCCCATAGTAGAAAGAGGAAGGCCAAAATTATCATACACACCATTAGCATAGGCTATATCTAAACAAAACATTAGCTTAATTCATTACATTAATTTATATATGGTGAGATATGTCTTAACGATCGTGCAGAGATATTGATAAGAATACTAACTCACATATTGACACAGTTTTTACCAGCTTTCCTCCCTCCTTTGACTGCACTAGCAGTGCTGCTTTTAGCCTGTATTATATTTCTAAATTTCTGATTTTGGTTTGTTATTCTTGAGCGATATACACTACCAGTCAAAAGTTTGGACACACTTTCTCATTCAATTGAATAAGAAAGTGTGTCCGAACTTTTGACTGGTAGTTTATGTGACTATTGACTTGTCCATGTTCGTGATAGGTCATTTGGTGCCAACCACTGTTCCCTCTAAGCTGCGCGCGTGCGCAATTGCGCACTGCTGACACAGTCTCCGCGCACAGAAAATCTGCGCTGCACACTAAAAAGCAGCCAATGATGTGATTCACATACGTATTTACCATAGACTGTATATAATGGTATTTACGCAGCTAATCAACGTCAGGCGTCCTTATGTGCAGCCATCGTTGTTCTCATAGATATGAATGAGTAGATAGGACACGCCCCTTTGAGCTGCGGCTACAGCGAGGCTAAGCTAGTGGGGGCAAAGTTTCAGTGCATTCCGTTGTAGACAGCGTGAAAACGGAAACAACAAGTATGCCGGCTCACTGTGCTGCATACAATTGCACACTGTGTCGTACGATTGAGACAAGGAAACTTGGAATGACTTTTCATAGGTAAGAATAGCTTTTGGCTCTTTTTTCATTATGAAATCTTGTTGAGAGCTTCTCTATGAGAGCTAACTAGTTAGCCACTAGCAAAATGCTAAGGCGAGCTAGCAGCTTGACAACCAAATACCAGACGATTAATAGTAGCTGTAGTATAGTTGTACAAGCAGTAGTAGTAATACTAAAAGTACAAGCAGCAGTAGTAGTATAAACAGCTGTTAGAGTCGTAGAAGTAGTATCAGCATTTGTAATAGTATTACAAGTTGAAGTAGCAGTGCCAGTATCAGCAGCAGTAGTTAGTGTACTACCACTACTACTAGTAGTAGTCACATTGCTATTACTACCACCAATACTACCAATAGTAGTTATAAAGCCTAACTCATGTATATCCAGATTACCATCTATCTTCTTCCTCCAAACCCATTTTATGATTGGGATTACAGGCAGGGGCTGCACAGTGGCGTAGTGGTTAGCACTTTCGCCTTGCAGCAAGAAGGTCCCTGGTTCGCGTCCCGGCTTTCCCGGGATCTTTCTGCATGGAGTTTGCATGTTCTCCCTGTGCATGCGTGGGTTTTCTCCGGGTACTCCGGCTTCCTCCCACAGTCCAAAAATATGCTGAGGTTAATTGATTATTCTAAATTGCCCGTAGGTGTGAATGTGTGAGTGCTTGTTTGTCTTTGTATGTGGCCCTGCGACAGACTGGCGACCTGTCTAGGGTGTCCCCTGCCTTCGCCCGAGTCAGCTGGGATAGACTCCAGCACCCCCCGCGACCCTAGTGAGGATTAAGCGGTGTATAGATAATGGATGGATGGATTACAGGCAGTTCTTTAGGACTGCTCTCAAATAATTGAAATGTTACTAAACAAGGTTATACTTATCAAATTAAATACCTCTGGTCTCCAGTATATTGGCGAATTCGGTTCTTTGTACTTAATTTATTAGCATGATTTCTTTTAAATATGTTGTGTACAGACTTAATTACTTCTCTGTCTACTTTTCTTACTCCATGTAGGTTTCTCAGAGACTATGGGTTGAGGAGGAATTGGAAGTTTGTCGGCTTAGACCTGGTGTCATTCCATCAGTGTTAAACTTCCCGGCTCATCTTGGAAGAGTACGTGCCAGAAAGACCACAACCAAGCAGCCTTGAGATCTTAGGCAGCATCTCCCTGAGGTGGTGTCGACGGTGTTCACGGTCAGGTCTGTGGTAATCCTGTCAAAAGACAAAACAGAAAAAAATCTAGATTACAAATCAACATGTAACCAAAGCACTCTGTGTATAACGCCATAGTATAGGATGTAGTTCAGAAAATGTCAAAGTATAGTATGCTTTACTCAAGAATAACATAGTATGGCCTGTAGTTCATAGTACAGCATGTTGGCAAGAAAAAACTAAACAAAACATAGATTATTATGTGGTTCAAAAAGCGCAAAATGATAGGATGTTGCCTAAAATTGTCGTGTATGATATGTGGTTCAAAAAATGTCATAGTGTAGTATATTGTCAAAATAGTATGTAATTCAAGAAAACATCAGAGTATAATATGTCATCTAAAAAATGCCATAGAATAATAATTTCATTGCACAAGTAAAAGTATAGTAACTTTTAAAACTGTTCGAATTCTTATATGTTGCTAAAAAAAACAAAAAAACAAAAACAAAAAAAAGTCACAATAATATGTCAATTAAAAAAGCCTATAGTATAGCGTGTCGCCCAACAAACATCATAGTATAGCATGTCACTCTAAAAACGTCACAGTATAGCCTTTAGTCCACAGCTGTCAGTAGGTGAGGAGCAACACCAAAACAGTCCAAACGCTGGTTTCCAGAGGGTTAGACGAGAATTTATTTGAAAGAGTAAGTTTACAACAACACAACATGTGAGGGGGTTAAAAACAAATGAGTGTTAGTAAATTAAAAATAAATCAACAGAACTAAAAGTGAACTTCATGTTGACATTGATGGGCATTCCAACCAGGAACAAAGTAAAAGATAATCAATACGAAAAAAAACTCTTCCTGTTCACCTCTTAAAACCCAAAAACACACCGCAGTAGCACCCTAAACTAAAACTACCAATGGGTTTCTTGTTTTCCTTTCTGAACGATTCAAAGGTCCCTCTCTATCTCCCCACACATCCACCAACCACTGGAACACATCTCCAAAGTTCTGCCGGGCCAGCTCAGCTTCCCCTCAGAAGAAGTGCTGCCACCTGCCAGATGAAGGAGCCTTTTGAGAGGCAGCTGGCATCGTGATTGGACTGTACTTTGGTCTGTTCCAATCCAGCTTCAGCTCCAGAGACGGCAGGTGGGACGAGTCAACGGAGGCCGGGTGGACGAAGGCATGGAGCTGAGTACAATCCAGAAAACAACAGAGGAGGAGTGCAGCGGCCCAGGGCCAGAACAAACAGAGTAGCATCGTATGTCTCTTAGAAAACATCATAGTATAGCCTTTGGTATGAAAAAACACCATCATATACATCGTATATTGTACAAATAACAAGTCAAAGGAAAGAGACATACATTGTAGAATTGTAGTAATTGTGGGCTGACTGTTTTACTTATTATTAGTATTTTATTTTTTACTGATTTCTGGTAATAAATACATTTAAAAATGGTGCTACTTTGGCTCTGAACCTTTATCTACCTGTGGTCGCTCTGTCTTCTGGAGTGATTTGATTGGTTATACGTCACGAATAAAACTCCTTTAACTTAACATCTGTAAACAAAACAAAAACGTATCAACAAAGTTTTCTGTTTGTGTTCTTCTAAGTTTAACTCAAGATTTTAAATACTTTCATTTACTGCAAATGAATATCTACTCCACATGTCTCACTAATAATCATTATCAGCCTTAAAAACCCACAAAACACCCCTCTATACTTGATGATAGATAAAGATAAGATAAAGTTCTTTATTTCTCCCCACTCCAGGGGAAATTTACATTGTTACAGCAGCTTTATTTACAATATATACAAGGGTGGCAAAATTTTTTAACAGAAAAAATAAAAATAAAAATAAACACTTAGTACAGTCTGGTTCCCCCTTCTATAAATCGGCTTGGAATCTTCCACTTCCTGTTTGTCAAAGTGGCCTTCTACCTGGACAGGTTTTGTTGGAGCTCATGCAACAAACATTTTGAGTAAGTGCACTTTAATATGGATGGATGACACTGAATTAGAGTCTGTTTTAATGAGACTGAGTTAAGATGTGTAGCTCTGTCATTAAATAGTAAATTATTTCTCAGAATTCACAGAGAAAAGTCTGAAATGTTTGCTAGGTTAGCTAAAAATATAAATGTAATAAATGTTAAAATATCTTGCTGTAGGTGCTGAAGCTCAGTAAGTCTGAGATGTTTGTTCAAAATAAGCTCATTCTCAAGTCTTCTCTGAACTGTCCTCTTTTGTTTGAACTTTCCCTAAACTTAGGAGTTAATGACAGAGCAGCACTTCCAGACTCAGTCTCATTTATATAGAAATTAAACTTCAGTGTCATTCATTGATGTTAAAGTGCAGTTTTTCAAATGTTTGTTGCACATGCTCCCGACCAAACCAGTCCAGGTGGAAGACGATGTGAAGAGAAATCTCTAGAGGATGAATATCACACATTTACATTGGAAATTAATGTCCTTTAATTAGACATTGTCATGCAAAAGTTGGATTTCCCTTTAATGATGTTCAAATCTTTGTTGAGTGCTTTGTTGATGTTGGTTTCTAACTGTTTTTTGACACTCGGCCCCAAAGATTAAAACCTTCTATGGCTCACAAGCTGCAACAATTCACACACTATCAACTATCTTTCTGACTAAACTAAGATAAAAAGTGAAAAACTGCCTGATTCCTGCATCATGAATGGAAATCTTTTTGGTTTTTATGACCATAAATTGAATATATTTGGGTTTGACATTTTATAAACCAAAACAAGAAATGAATTACAGGAGAAAACGACAGATTAATGGACAAAGAAAATGTGTTTTCTAACATATATGGCTGAATTACTCCAACATTACAAGATACATGCAATTTTAATTCAATTTTATTTATATAATGCCAATTACAGGTCAAATTGTCTCAAGATGCTTTATTTTTATATTTTTTTGTCATATTTAAAATATGACAAAGTAAGAAATTTAAACCTCTTGACTAATCCAATTTATTATTTAGTTTTTAAGAGACTAATCGACAATTCAAACTTTCTCCACTAAAACTAATAAACATGAGGTCAAATAGAAGGAACAGTTTTAAATACTGCAGTCCCACGATGACAAGAAAAAAGTTTCTCAACAAAAACTAAATCTGCTGGTGGATTCCATGAAAGTCCTAATAAAGGATAATAAAGTGTGATACTAAAGGTTTGTGGTGCTAAAAATCTCAAAGTAAAGATATCGAGTTGAACATCTGGATGGAGGTTGATAAAAGTTGACCTTCTTTCATTTCTCTGGAGCGACTCCATGGATTTTATGGAAGGTGATTTAAGACCTGCTCTTCTAGTCGTCTTCCTTCTTGTCGCTGTAAAAGTCAGTCCATCCTGACCGACTTCAACACCTCTTCATGACAACTTTTTCTGCCTCCGACCTCATGGAAACTCAAGAAACTTGGGAAAACCTGTCGAGACTCGAGGAACTCATCGAGACTCGAAGAACTCGTCGGGCGGGGGAAGGTGTGGTGGGTGGTGGGGGGAGGTGGGGGAGTAGAGGGGGGAGGCCGCCACCCACCTCCCCGCCTACTCTCCGCCCTGACTCCACCCAGACTCTGCCTTGGCTCCACCCATGTGGTCACTGCAGAAACTACGATGCCAAAGGGACGACGAAATTATTTCTTTTCATCTGATCTGTAGCTCAGTGAGTTAAGGATTTACCTGTGGAGCTGCAGGTCGCTGGTTCAAGACCAGACCCTTCTTACATTTTGTCAAAATTCTGACAAAGACAAACAAAGAAAAAGGCCAGTGGTGGGTCTTGAACCTGCGACCTTCCACTTGGTAGTCTCTCTTCTTATCCCCCTGAGCTACTTGCTCAGATACTAATTCTTCTTTTTTTTGCGCATTTATCATCTATTTTTTGTCGTTTTCGAGTTTTTTTTTTTAACTCGAGTCTTGACTCGACCGTTTTTCTCAGGAGGTTGGACTTCAGCCTTTGTGCTGGAGGGTTGAACCCTCAGTTCCAAGACTTTCCAAAGCCTCCACACCTCCCGAGTCCTCAGGACCTGAGCTTTCACACAGTCTGAGGGCTGAAATTTTCTAAGTCCCACAGTACTTCTTTGTTAGATTTAACTTTCAGACAGTCCAAGGACTGATATCTTCAAAGTTCCTGAGTAGTTCTCTGTTAGTTTGAACCTTTCGACAGTTCGAGGACTGAAAACCTAAAAGTTCTTGAGCAGTTCTCTGTTAGTTTGAATCTTTAGACAGTCTGAGGACTGAAATCTTAAAAGTTTCTCTGTAGTTCTCTGTTAGTTTGAGCTTTTAGACAGTTCGAAGACTGAAATCTTAAAAGTTCATGAGTAGTTCTCTTTTAGTTTGAACCTTCAGACAGTTTGAGGGCTGAAGTTTTAAAAGATTCTCAGTACTTCTTTCTTAGTTTGAACTTTATGGTTAACAGAAGCCTTAAAACTTGTGACCATGAGTCTTGATTTCACATTTCGACCAACTAAAGGTTTGTGGTGCTAAAAATCTCAAAGTAAAGATATCGAGTTGAACATCTGGATGGAGGTTGATAAAAGTTGACCTTCTTTCATTTCTCTGGAGCGACTCCATGGATTTTATGGAAGGTGGTTTAAGACCTGCTCTTCTAGTCGTCTTCCTTCTAGTCGCTGTAAAAAGTCAGTCCATCCTGGCCGACTTCAACACCTCTTCATGACAACTTTTTCTGCCTCCGACCTCATGGAAACTCAAGAAACTCGGGAAAACCTGTCGAGACTCGAGGAACTCATCGAGACTCGAAGAACTCGTCGGGCGGGGGAAGGTGTGGTGGGTGGTGGGGGGAGGTGGGGGAGTAGAGGGGGGAGGCCGCCACCCACCTCCCCGCCTACTCTCCGCCCTGACTCCACCCAGACTCTGCCTTGGCTCCACCCATGTGGTCACTGCAGAAACTACGATGCCAAAGGGATGACGAAATTACTTCTTTTCATCTGATCTGTAGCTCAGTGAGTTAAGGATTTGCCTATGGAGCTGCAGGTCGCTGGTTCAAGACCAGACCCTTCTTACATTTTGTCAAAATTCTGACAAAGACAAACAAAGAAAAATGCCGGTGGTGGGTCTTGAACCTGCGACCTTCCACTTGGTAGTCTCTCTTCTTATCCCCCTGAGCTATTTGCTCAGATACTAATTCTTCTTTTTTTTGCGCATTCATCATCTATTTTTTGTCGTTTTCGAGGGTTTTTTTTTTAACTCGAGTCTCGACTCGACCGTTTTTCTCAGGAGGTTGGACTTCAGCCTTTGTGCTGGAGGGGTGAACCCTCAGTTCCAAGACTTTCCAAAGCCTCCACACCTCCCGAGTCCTCAGGACCTGAGCTTTCACACAGTCTGAGGGCTGAAATTTTCTAAGTCCCACAGTACTTCTCTGTTAGATTTAACTTTCAGACAGTCCAAGGACTGATATCTTCAAAGTTCCTGAGTAGTTCTCTGTTAGTTTGAACCTTTCGACAGTTCGAGGACTGAAAACCTAAAAGTTCTTGAGCAGTTCTCTGTTAGTTTGAATCTTTAGACAGTCTGAGGACTGAAATCTTAAAAGTTTCTCTGTAGTTCTAGTTCCATCTGAGTTCTTCTCAGACTTTCACCTGTGGGTTTTTTAGAAATCCTGAACAAACTTTGATTCTCTTCACTGAACAGTAAAGTTTGTGGAGATCAGAAGGTAACATTAGTTTGATCGATGCCTTCAACCTCAAGTAGACTTTATCTGGAAATCAGTTTTCTGAAATGAGTACTTAGTAAATCTGTCCACAATCAAACCAAGAACATAGAAAGAGGAAATGTTTGAAGAAACAACTTGATGTTTTCATTTCAGACTAGAAAACACTTTACGGCCTTTATCTGTTTTTGCTCTTTTGATCATTTTATTGTTTCTTCTGTTTAATTTGATCTTCTAAAGTTTAACCGGTGCCCTTTCAAAGGTTTTATCTTTAGTTTGATTCTTGTTAAATGTTTAGTTTTGCTCTTTTCTCACTTTTTATTCTGTTCTAATGTCTGATCTGATTTCAAAATGTTTTGTCTTTTTAATGTTTAATTTTTGTTTTTTCAAATGTTTTATCGGCTTGTTTGAAAAATTTCCTTTTCTTTCCCAATGTTTAATTTTTCGATTAAATCTTTGTTAAGGTTTTTCTTTTTAAATGTTTTAACACCTTTTAATGTTTAATTTTCTTTTTCAATGCTTCATTGTATTTTCTGTTTAATTCCTATTTAAAGTTTTGTCTTTAAGATTTAATTTTCTAATTAAACATTTAATTTTTTAATTAAATGTTTTGACTTTTAAAGGTTTAATAATTTAATTAAATGTTTTGTATTTTTCTAAATGTGTAATATTCTTGTTTAATTGTATTTTTTAAATGTTTAATTATGTAAAATATTTCATCTTTAATGTTTAATATTTTTGTTAAAATTTTTTTGTTTAACATAATTACATGCTTTGTATCTTCCGTTTAATTATCTAATTAAATATTTTGTCTTATATAATTTAATTGTATTTAATGTTTAATTTTCTTTTTAAAAGTTTTATTATATTAAATGTTTTTTCCTTTGATTTAATTGCTTTTTTACTGTAGTTTATTTCTTTAATCTTTTTTTCTGTCAAGATTTTAACCCCAACCTTAAAAATGAAACAAACCCTTAAATCACAATGAAAATACTTCTGTTGTCACAGTCATGAGTTAGTCAGTAATTCAGTTTATCAATTCAGCTTTATTTGTTCAACACCTTTCACACAGATGACAAAACTAAACAAGCAAAGAGAAAAAACTATGCTAAAACTATGATTAAAACTCAAAAACAAGCAAAAAAAAAAATAAATTTAACATGGTAATAAAATATGTTGTGTCCAGGGGATGGAGGGAGTTTATTGAAGTCTTCTTGGTCTCACATGGTACATCATTTAAAATATAAACTTAATATTCAGTCTAAGGAAATTGCAGAGTGACAGAAGAACCAACAATATCTCCCGTTTTCTCCTTTAATGAGTCGACTCTTCTTGTGCTTTCAGACCAAAAAACTACAGACTCTTCACAACCTGCTCAAACTCTTGGTACAGGACCTCACCACACGGGTCAAGAAGGTTTCTGTCTCATTTCTACTCTGAAGCTCACCTTCTCCTGCTCAAACTGCTGATAAATGTTTCTGCTGCTCTAAAGTCTGGTCTCCAGAACTTCCTAAAAACTCTCAAAGTCTCTTCTGCTGCAGGTTGCTTTGTAGAACTGTTCCAGAAAACCTCATTAAACCACATGGAGGGGCCTCAAGATAGTCGTCCAAATGAAACCATACAAAAACCAAACTAGCACAACCCAAACGCTAAAGTCTCCTGCAGCCTACCAGAGAACCTCTGAGAACAGAGAATCAGGACAGGAACTCTTACCTTCTGGACAACCAATGTTGGTTCACAAACAAGAACACAGAATGTGTCTGACCAAAAACCTCTAAAGACTCACTACAGCCAAGATAAAGACACAACTCAGCTGCATCAAATCCACTAATCACTGCACACATTAGCACCATGTGCTAACTGTGGCTAAAGAACCACCTTTACCAAGACAACTATCCAGTACAAAGCCCTAAAACACACCAAGAAACACATTAAAGATGATTTTACTGCTGGAAGCTGCAAGCCAACGCCTAAAGAACAAACTAAAGCAATGGAGCCAAACCCGGTTCAGTGGTGAAGAGGAACAGAGGAAATGTTTGTCTGCAGCTAAATAAAGCAGGAAGACACTGAGCTGCTCAGGTGTTCCTGATAACACTGAGCTGCTCAGGTGTTCCTGATAACACCAAGCAGCCACCTGGACAGCCAATAGGAACACAGCTTACTGGAAGTCCAGAGGGCTGGGTTAGTGAAGGAAATTTAATTTAAAGTTGAAGCAGAAAGTTAACAAAGAAAGTTGAAAACCACCTTCTGATACCTGAAATCTCTGAGTTTTCACACAAAGAACACCTGAACATGTCAAACTGGTTCCATAGTAGAACCATCATTGTAAAAATGTCATAGTATGGTGTGTTGCTCAAAAAACATTAGGACCCGGCTGTCAGGGGACAAACATGTAAGAAACATGAGAACAGAGAGAACCCAACCAGTAGGTCACAGTTTATCATCATCTAATCATCTCCTGAAGTCCATATGGTGAGAGACATCAGTATCTGGTTGTTAATTTACCAGAGGATGCTTATAATCATGCTGATGTGGTCTGTACTCTACGGTATTTTAGTGACTCAATAAATGCCTAAGCTGTTTTTTTAAATGCTTTTTAGTTTTTAATAAACATCTAACAGCATATATGTAATCAATAAATGGCCTTTGCCTATCTTAAGAAAAACTCACTCAGAACTCTGATATGCTAACAGCACTAAATAAATCAATAAATACATGCATACACACATAAATAAGTTAATACATTAACTGTGTTAAGATAAGATTTAGATTTTAAAAAAAGTTGTTTATGTTTTTGCAGAATCCAGTATTACTCACTGGTTGGTCATTACATTTTGTTAGTTTGATTTCACTGTTTAAAATGATGCCACCTCTTTTCAGACAGAACCTGTGATAATAAAACAATACAAAATTTTTCGTTCCATGTTAACAAAGCACTTAAAGCTTTAAGTATGGCTAAATGCTTTTTTCAAAATTAAATATATCACTCCTTAGGTGGTAGTGACCCTGAGTTCAGTAAAGTTGGAAAGATATTCACAGATTCAGACTTCCAGCATCAATAACTCGTTAGATATAGGTTGTCAAAACATAAACAGTGCCTCTTTCCCATTGTTGCAAGGCAGACAATGTGCTACAAGCCCAGTTTTATCAAAAGTAGCTGTCTTTCAAGCTACAGGAATAACATTGGTGTCTATGGAGTGAACAGGGTCCGTCTGCAATTTGCAAAACCGCTGCAACAGTAAAGAGAGACAAATATTCAATAACTTCACTCTTATACATTGTAGTGTCACTAAAATCACTGCAGCCTTCAACTGGCTCCTGTTGACAAAGTGTTTTAACAGAAATGTAAATGCTGTAATTTGATTCTTTTAATGAACCATGTAACTTGAATGGATGTGATGCTGGTGTGACCACAGTGCACACGTCTGATGTTGCTCACAGTGGTCCAAGGGACGCTCAGGGAGTTTGTGTGTTTGCTCAGACTCAGGAAAAATTACAGGGAACATTGGTGCCAACACCACCTCTTTATTGTGAATGTGCTCATAAATAAATCTAGATATCCCAAATGAACTTAACAAGTTGATAATCACCTTTGTTTGACTGCTTGGCGTGACTGTAGTTGTTAGTTTTAATGAAGCCAAATAACCAAAAGATATCTTAGGTATGTTATACTTGCTCTGTAGAACAGGCCTTACGTGTTCTTGTTGATGCATCTTTTTGTTTCTGTTTTGGATGAGTGTTAAGTAGTGATTTGAATGAGGACAACACATGCTACCTGCTTAAAATGGTGACTGTAAATCCTGGGAGGCTACACTCAGACTCAAGGTTGATTATTATAGGACAGAAACTTTCTCATTTGAATGAGAAAGTGTGTCCAAAATTTTGACTGGTAACGTACATTGTCCATATTTGCAAGTACATAAAAAAATAAACAAATCAAGTAGATGTTGACCATAATCATAATTATTTGTCAGTGGTTTTTTTTTAAGTTATGTGTTTTAAGTGTGCAGCATATCATAGGAGAGACAAATAAGCACAGGATAACACGGACCATTTGAATGCAAAGCTGATTTTAATCCCCTTTTATGGGTTTTTGTATTCGCCTGGGTTTGACATCTGGATTGTTTATGCAATCTGTGTTTCTTGTGTTTCTCAAGTGTTTTAATTTATGTATGTAATTTATTTATGTAACCCTACTGCTGATCATCTCATCTTCTTATTTCTTTCTTTTCTTCTGTCTCTCGATTTCCTTCTCACTTTTACTCTATTTCCCTAACTCTCTATCAGTCTCCCAACTTCCCACCCACCACCTCTCCCAGTCAGTTGATTTATCCCCCTTCTCTGTTTTCCCTGGACCACATGGCCCGGCAGTTTGCCCTAGCTCCACTCATCCAGAACCGATGTCATTCAGATCCAGTTAAATAAATGGCCCTATAAATTTTCTCCAATAATAAGCTCGGGTGCTGCTGGAATGTGTGGCGGCTCGTTGGGAACGGGATAGGTAAGGGGGGTGTGAAATCTACGTAACCCAGAGAGCCAGACGGCTTGGGACAGTGTGAGAAAGCATGGGTGTCGTGTGGAGGAAGAGGAATATGGGTTGAGCAAGTGTTTGTGTGTATGTGGAGGGTGTGGGGGCGTGGTTTGCACTCGGAGTCACAGCAGGAGTGGGTGAGATGGAAACGGGGGAATAGGTGGGGGATTCCAGGCCCCTGTCTGTCTCCCCACCTGGAACGAGACCTCAGGGACACTTTAAATCAGCCCACCCAGAGACAGAGACACCAATCAGGCCTCTGTCAGCTGCGGCTAAATCAAGTCAAGTCAAGTGAATTTGTGTGTGTTGCCTCTACAGCTGTGCATTTGTTCTTATTTTGCACGTGTTTCTAAAATGTGTGTCATTGGAACTCAGAGCAATCGAGTTAACTTTGTCTGTATTTTTAATCACCTAGTTAGTCATCAGTGTGCACACAGCAGTTATTTTGATCTAAATCTAGATTCTATGATGAATGTAAGCAAACAAAAATGTGAAACTTAGAAAATGTGAACAAACTGATTTTAATGAATGTGATGATATGCAAATGTTGTGATAAATGTTTGTGTTTGGATATGAACCCACAAAGACATCTCCATACTTAGAAACTTTTAAACTGCTACTCCATTTCCTCAAAAAATGTGTTGTGCCAATTACAGTGTTCTTATTTCAGTGATATTCTATTTGGGGTTAAAACAAAATGAAGACTTTGTTGCATGTTTATATACAACAATATGTATATTAATGCTTGTCAGCATTAAAAACACATTTTCAACAATAGCAGACATTTCGAAATTGTGAGTGTACATCTAAGTATGAGTTATTTTTCAATATAATTACCTCATTTCCTGATCCACTTATTCAGTCTGAAACCTTGGGAATCCCTTACTGGATTTTATTGTGCATTGCTTTCAACAGTTCTGTTAGAATTAACTAAAACTTATTGAGAAGTCAACAGTTCTAACCCTGTATGAGTAACAAATGTGCACAGATTGTATATACAACCTAAAAATTAGATGAGCAGTATCAGAAAAGAAGTAATGATTATTCATCATGTGTCTAAATATATAAATACTGTGTGACATGTGCAGCCCAATTATATTTGCACGTTATATTTTTTAACCAGCCACTTTATTCAAATACTGAAGGTCCTGATTTAGAACTAATAAACTAACACAATTTTTATATTATGAATAAAAAGTTGATTTGGGAGATTATAGGAGATGGGATGCAATCAGCCAAACTGAGTCACTGGAGACAACTCATCGTTCCATTGGTCTTACTGCACTGCAAAAACATGCTGTCCCATGACAATAGAGTGGTGTTACAGAGGGGAGTTTTTCCTCTAACAAATGGCCTTTGGCTGAATACAGTACACTATCCAAGTGATTTACAGAAGTTTGTTTTCTTTCTTTGTCCACTTACATGACAAAAGACCAGTCAGCTACAACTTGTATTATCTGATGTCTTAAAAATGAGTAGACTGCTAATATTGTCAACATTCAACAAAAAAAAGCTATTGGAGCCAAACTCGGATTGTTCCAAATGAATATGTAATTACTATTTCAAATTATCACTTAAGTTTTTGACCTTATCAACTAACCCAAAAAGAAGTTTACAGAGGTTGAATTCTGCTGTCTTTTGTTGTTCTTTTTCACTTGGTCACAGTCTGTGTGTTTACCTTCATCTGATTTATCAGTTCTAACTGCAGTAGCTGGTTGGCAGCACGTGAGAAAACTGTCTGACCCCTGCACCGTCCCTCCACTACGAGTCTCTGTGGGAAACAGGGAAACTCAATATTATTTCTCCCACCAACAGAGGGATGTGCTTAACACAAGGGGGTGGGATAGCTGGAGGTGGGGTGGCTGTCAGATGGTGCAAGCGTTCAATTCACACCATGGCTCAATAGCAGCAATGACAGAGTGAAAAAGAGACAGATTTGGCACACAAAAGCATCAAAGAGATACCATGCACCTCCTCCAGCGTCATCTACAAACGTTTGATGGCACACACCTGGCCCCTCGCCCACATCCACATTACCTGGCACTATAAAGCAAACATACCCAGCCTGGCGTTAAACTGAAGGAACTTTATTTTTAAGAGGGGTGAGCTACCATTTTCACAGACCTGGAGCTTCTGGAAGGGTGTTGTAGGTGAAGGAGGTGAAGGGTGACCAACCTCCCCCTCAACACCATTCACACTGCCTGACTCCATCCCATTCCTTCTACCTTGTCCAGTTATGGAGCTGAGTGACTGGTCCACTGTGTGATGCCAGTGACCCGAAACCCATTTACTGCCTTAAATCGCTGCCCCTGTCCACCACCCCCTCCTCCACCTCTCTCCACTGCCACACCGCCACCCTCCTGTCCGTCTCCTCGAGAGGATGACAAATCACCTTCAGCTCCATAAATGGGTCTGAGACCCTGCATGCCCTGGGTCCCCCCCACCCCTACAGCCTGCCCTGTCTGCTTAGAGAGGGGATTCCTCATCCTGGAATGAAGCAGTGGACCTGATCAGCCATCCCCAACCTCTCCAACCCCTTCACCCACAAGAGCTCTAGCTTATATCTATGTGTTTATCAAATCTACAAGTAGAAGATAAACATTGTTTGAGCCCCATGTTGACAGATTAGCTGGAAATATGAACGTCAGCCATAATGGAAAGAAGCGGGCATTTATCACCGGGAGAGTGGATACTGTTTCATGTGTATTTGTACCTGTGTGTATGTTACATCTCTGTTGCATGAAATGATCCGTCTGTGTGTTTGCATATCTGTTTTTTTGTAGCGTATGTTTGCATACCTGTTGCATGAATTGGTCTGTGTGAGTGTGTGTGTGCTTACTACATAACCGTCTGGCTCCCATGTGAGGCAGTAAATCTATCATTCCTGCTGCGTTTACCTACCACTTCACAGAGCTGTATGTCCAGTGTAAACAACGTTTATCACTGCATGCAAATGAGCCTGTAAGCCACAGCCTCCACAAAGACTCCATTCACTCCCAGCATGGCGTTTTACCAGCACACTGAATCTGATACCCCAGATTACAGGCTTATTCCCAGGCACTATGCACTGCTTCACTGTCACTCACACCCTATGATGGCTCCCTCCAAACATCATTTTACAAATAGTCTGTGTATTCTGAAGCCATTATTAGAATTATGACCAATAGCAGTCCCCATAAATGTCATGTTTCAGCCTTGACAAGCCTGCGGTGCATACAAGAGACAAGATTTATTTCCTCTCCACCCTCTTCTCCTCCTTTTTTCTCTTTCCATTTCCTCTTCTTATAACTCCTCTCTTTTGTAACCCTCTTTTTATTTTCCCCCTTCCCTGCATCCTCTCAGGGAGGTGTTGGTATGTGATGATTGTAGTAATTTTGCTAGTACAGTGACTTGTGCACCTTTGCGTGCCATATGCATGAGGAAAATAATCCCTTTTATTAAATCACCTTTCTGGCTATGTGAAGGTTATTTACCTCTAATGCAATAAAACCTGTTGATCAATGATTGGATTTTGCATTAACATGTTCATCATAATAATTGTGGCCACTGCTGGATAGTTGGTGTCCCCTGATAGTTCTACTTTTGCTGTCAGCGTCGATCAGCCTTGAGAAAACTTACACTGACTGACTGAACAACAGCAGCGCGTGTTGTTGTAAATTACAACTTAGGGCCCCACTGGGAGGTAGAAAAGATTTATTGGACACTAATAAGCACTATCTCCTCAGCAGATCGCATTACAAGACACTTTGTGTGTGAGAGAAGGAGAGAGATGGAGGGAGAGGAACAAAGATGAACAAAAAGTGTACACTTACAGATGAATTTAATATTTGGAAGATATTGTATTATTAGAAATGTTCATGATTTACATCAGTAAACTGGAATGTGGAGCAGTAAAATAACAGCACACACAAAGAAAAAGTGAAAATAACTGAAGAACCATGACTTATGTAACACATTAATGGAAATTATATGAATGAAAACCATAAAAAGTAGTACTTTAATGGAACACAGGATAGCAGGAACAGAAACAATGTTTGACAGTATCTTTGTATGTTCATTTAATTTAAATTTATTATGGACGAATGTTCACAGCAAATTTTCAGCCATATTTAAAACCACAGACAAAACAACCATGTCTGGAAACAATTCTGTTTTAAATGTAATTGCACAACTGTGGATTTCTTACACATCATAACTCCTGTAACTAATTAGCCGAGTCTTGTTCTGTGTACAAGAATGTAGAAGTCGTGGCTGTGTTTTGTATCTGGAAACCAGAAAATTCTGTCATTTTTTCTTCACTTAGATTAACAGTTATAATCTGTACTGTTTCTCAGTTCCTGTGGAGAGAATAGAGATAATTTTAGCGTCAACAGAAGAGATGTATCATTTTTGATGGTACTCTAATTTGTGCAGTTATAACTGTGGGTCTCTTCAATAAGGGTTAGGATTAAGGTTAAGTTGTACAGGACAGGTTGTTTGCTGGCTTCCTTCCACTAAATATGTGTTTACTGTTTACTGTCTTGCTTCCATGATAGCCTTTTATAGGTGACATTTATGCTTACATTTTTCCCACTGGTATAACACTTTTCAAAAAGGACTCCTTAAGAGAATATAGAATTATGTAAGAGAGCAGAGATGAGGCCAGCACTCTTACACACACACACACACACACACACACAAACACACACAGAGTTTTTTTCATCAGTGACTTGTAAGCCAAAAGGCCTTTTGACAAATCCGACTTCTTTGCTCTGAGCCAGAGACGCTGCTTCTTCTCAGAGGAGCAGCCCAGAAAAAGAAGCTGCAGCTAAAATGCTTTCATATTCAGCCTGGCTCTGTGTGTCTGTATGAGTGTAAGTTAAGACATGTTCCCTGTCAGCACTGCTTTTGGTTTGAAATTGCTGCCTTTCTGTAAGAGCTTTCCTTGACAGAGCAACAATACCATGAAATCTGTCTGAAGAAACTCTCACACAAAAAGACAGAAAGAGAGCTAATATGCTGATGTTGTCTGTGAGTGTCTGCATGTGCAAAGGCATGCATAAGCGCCTATTTGCCCTTATTTGTTGTGTGAGTGTCCCTGTCTACTTGTGTGTGTGTGTTCACCTGTGACAGGGGCTATTCATTAGGCAGAGATGAGCTCATGAGGGTGGGTCCGACAGATGGATTGGTGAGTGTATGGGCTTGCGGCCCATTTCAAATCCAAGGTTAATCCTGGCCTTTCACATTGGAGAGTCTAGTTAACAGAGAGCGTGGTGGGTGGGTGAGAGATGGAGTGGCAGCAAGACAAAGTGCTATTGGATAGTACATGTGTGAAAACATAGTAAAAGTATGAAAGTTAATATTTCTTGTTGGTTTTTGAAAATGAGCATTTTGCATTTTTAAAATGACTTCAGTCTTATTAGGTAACTTTTTTCCCCAATGTAAATTTTCAGTTCAAAATTTTCTTTTCATGATATCCTTAATGATTGTCAACATCTCAGTGATCAATGTAGGGTACCAAAAAACTTTGCTGTTGCACAAGGGAACAAGAATCTGTGCCATCACATCAAAAATCATCCTAAATTGACTCTAAATCTGAATGTAAACTAATTAATACTGTTCAGTGTCTGCTGTTAGTTGCACATTGGCACATTATTCCTCTGCTAAGGTGTGAGCTGATCCAAAGGTTCATTCTTTGCTGTTGACTTGTTTGTCCATCTGTCAGCAGAATTACACAAAAACTACCACGATGAATTTCTCAAAACTTGGTGGAAAGTTGGAACATTTGCGAAGGATGGCCCAGTTAAATATTGGTGCAGATCTGAATCCCTATTTTAGAAGCTGCAAAATAGGATATTGAGCTTAGTAGAGGATAATCACCTCAGAGTGCACTCCTACTTAGTTTTTAAAGTTGATATACTCAGTTAAAAAATTAATGCACTGATTGTTGGGAAAAGGGTTTTTTTTGTTTCACAAGTTTAAATTCTGACCAAATATTTTATTTATCTGTCCAGCTGATGCAAACATATATCTAATATTCACTCTCCTTTAGGCTTGGTTTTGGTCTCCACCACAATAAACAAGTTCTATTTTGCTCTTTAGCTTCTAGACAGTCTTCTCTGTGCTTTGTTAGTCACTTTTCCTATGTGTATAAGAAGGTGAAAATGGTGAGTTGTATATAACTGTATACCAGTGGACCTGATGTCTCACTACATTTTCACTGTGTTTTACAGTCACAATTTCAGTATCATCACTGATTTCTGTTACACACAGAGCACTCATGCCGTGCCGCCATCCCCAACCTTCAAGCAGCCCTTTGTACAGAGGGGTTAGCAGTGTGTGTCAGTTCATGATTCACTGCCAATGTGTGTGTGTATGAGTGTGTGTGTGTGTGTGTTTGCTTTCTGCCTCTGGCACAGCTGACAGGGCATTAAAGCACTGATCAGCATGTAGCCACTGGCATGTAGTCTGCAGGGGATTTAGAGAGCAGAGAAAGTCAGAATGTTTTTGTCTTGGTTTCCCAACACGCGCGTTTTCCTTCTTTAATGTGGGTTTCACTCCCTTTACTGTTCTCAGGCATGTGCACACACACTTAGACACTTTAAAAAAGGTGAAAATCCACTGCGAATGATGAAATCCATCCTTTGAGGTTTACTTCCCAGCTTCCCAGAGTCTCTCCTTCTCTCTGTTGCCTGATTGATTGTTTCGCCCTGTTTTCGTCAACAGAGAATTCCACAGGAAACGACGGTAATTAAGAAATATTGATGCTGGATACATCTATTTGCTTTTCCAAAATGATCATTAGCAAAATTCTTCTGCAGTCGTTCATCACTGTACAGAGGCACTTGGCATAGGACACATATGCTCGCTGCAGGCCTATCCCAGCATTTCTCTTGGCGATGACTTCATTAGAGCTGGATTTGCTGTCCTATAAACATGTGTCTCTTTGGGAGATATGATATAATGGCTGGACTAACTGTTCATCTGTCTTCCATACACATGGTAAAGCATAACATCCCAAAGCGATACAAGAAGGTGGACAAAATACTAAAATCACTATGACAAGGGCTTTAAATTTGAATGTTGATAAGTTGGTGTTAGTTTTAAAGCAGGCCTGATGATATGTTTTCAGGGAAATATGAGGCAATTAGTGAAGCTCTTAGGAGGCTCAACAGTCAGCAGAGCATCAGTCACACAGAATGAGTAAAGTCTGGGAAACTGTGACATCATTATAATATACCCTGTCAGCAAAAAGAATACTACAAGTTTTCCATTCACCAAAGAATTTCACTGACTGAAATTGGAGATTCCCCTTACATCTTACACACTGTAATACTGCAAGTGCTGTGCGCAAATTTCCCTTTCCAAAGGAGGATAAAATTTTTTGGTTATGAACCAACAGAAATTTAAGATATTTAACAACATTCAGCTTTTCCATCATGCTGCTCAGTTTTTATTCAACTCAGAAAGTGACTTGCAAACTTTAACAACAACAAAACAACCAATTTTGGTTATATTTATGTAGAAATACAGCTTGATACTCACAACCTTCATTGCTGAAATACTGGGTCCATACACTATTAGTTCAGGTCCACCAAAAGTGATTTACTTGTTTTATTGATTGACTTAATTGTAGTGATGTTGTCATGTTCTCACATCTCAGCATTACTATGGTAAAGCATAGTAAATATTCCAGACAGTAATAATGGCAAAAAATTGTTCTATTTCTTCAATTAATCATCACTAATCACTTTATGAAAAATGTCTGATTAAAAAAGAAAAAACTAATAATAATAAAATCCAGATTCTGCAAAAATTACCAAAAAGTTCTGTGCTCCTCAGTAAAATAGTGTGAAGCCGTTAGTGACTCAGGAGTGACCATGTGACAGAAAACCAGGGACTATTTAAGTGACGTTGGTTCACACAAATAGTAAACTATCTATAGTATGTAAAATCACCATTTTTTTTTTTTCAAATATTGGTCACAACAATGTGAACTTATACACTACTGTTCAAAAGTCTGGGGTCACCCAGACAATTTCATATTTTCCATGAAAACTCACACTTTTATTCATGTGCTAACGTAATTGCACAAGGGTTTTCTAATCATCAACTAGCCTTTCAACACCATTAGCTAACACAATGTAGCATTAGAACACAGGAGTGATGGTTGCTGGAAATGTTCCTCTGTACTCCTATGTAGATATTTCATTAAAAATCAGCCTTTTTCCAGCTAGAATAGTCATTTACCACAATAGCAATGTCTAGACTGTATTTGTAATTATTGTAATGTTATCTTCATTGAAAAAATGCTTTTCTTTCAAAAATAAGGACATTTCTAAGTGACCCCAAACTTTTGAATGATAGTGTGTAAAGAATCCAAAAAATGTACAAGAAATGTGCTCTACATGATGAACAGGCATGTGTAACGGAGAGCTGATGGTCTGCTGCGGTTTTTCCATTGTACACAGCCACCAAAGAATGTGATTTCTCTCTCTCTTGTCAAAGCATTCTAATCATTAAAATCACTTAAACTTAAAATAGGCAGAGCAGCTACAGAGAAGTGCTTGAGACTTGCAATATCTTGTACAGATTTTGATTCTTAATTCGGCAAAAACATATGCATAAGTTAAAAGAAATTAATATACAACACTGTATAACCAGAGCAGAAAATGTGTTTTTACAAGACAGTGGATCATCTCAAGTATTACAACACCTCCAAGACAAACAGAGTACTGGATAACCGAACATAACCCGCCTGACAACCTCAGTGCCTTCTGAATTAAAAAGGGTGGAGAATCTGCCTGAGTGAGCTGCAGTATGCTGGTTGACCTTCTTCTGTAACAATACTCCACTTAAGTGTTGGCACTTCAAAAATTCTTTCAAACCATTTGTACATATTATTTGTATTGATTTATTTCCATCACTGCTACCTCACATACCATTTTGAGTCTGCTGAGAGTATTGATTGACAGCCTGCAGGGCCAGTGTGTTTGAGAGTGGAGGGCTGTGACTTCAATAGCCTGATCAGTGAAAGTCCCACTGTGTTCATCCTGACAGTTTGATGCAGCCCAGCTCTTACACTGATTCACTGCAAATGTCTCTCTCATAAACACATACACCCTCCACTATATCTCTGCTGCTGTTTGGCTCTGAACTCTGACCTGACAGCAGAGCAAAAATAAATTACTAATCATTTGAAGCAAAGTGAGCCTGTCTTGTGAATGTGGAGTGTGTCAGCACAGAGCGCACACAAAATTGTGAAGGAGTGATTTATGACAGCCTGCAGGGGATTTAAGTGTGTAAAGACGCAGTTTTCTAATACTCAGCAAATCCTCAAGATGCTTTTGCAATCAAGGATGACCACAGGAATCAGTCTCAACAAAATACAAGTATTATTAGGAAACTAGAAGAGTAAAAGTGTCAAAAAGACAGAGAATGAGGAAATAATGAGTCAGTAATGGTAACACAGCTGAAGTCCGTCAAGTGTAACTTAAATGATAAAAAAACAATACAATATGTTGATCCCAACAACTTGACCCTGACTCCTGATATCCTCCAGACAGGTGAAAACAGGGTATATAATAAAAGAAAATCATCTACAATGCATTTTTAATTGTTGCATATTTATGCAATGGCCCCTAACTTTTAAACCCTGTTAAAAAACTGTAGAAGAATTTTTAAAATAAAAATCACTCTGTCCAGGTGATCCCACAGAACTGATCATATATAAAAGGTTTACTCTTTATATGCTATTAAAAAATAGACATCTAGTGTATCAAATGTATACCTTTCAGCATAGTGTGACCCAGTATAATGCTGCTCTGACCTGTCTTCAGTTGTGTCAATGATGAAGATTCATTTTTAAAAATGGCACAAAAAATACACAAGCTATTGCATGAAATAAAGGTTTTTTTTCACAAATCTCTATAAAATCCTCAGCTTTGCTTTGTTTTTTTATGCAGCTTGTACACAAAGGACTGACAGAAGCCAGAGTTACCCAATGCATATCTCACGGTAAACTGGTGCCACATTTTTTGGCTGAAATTTTACAGTGTGCTAAAGAGCACAAGACACTTCAGCTTCCCAGTTCAACTACAGACTTTGTCTCTGTTAAAGTGACACACAATAACTTTACAGTAAATGCAGTGTAACAAAATGTAACAGTTTCACAAGTAGAAAACCCTCATAATGTTAGAAAAATGACTCAGTAATGTGTTATTCAGTCATTTGTACCTAAAGTTTGCCAACACTAGAATCATAATTCCATACCAAATAAGGTTGTAGCCACTGAGTACACTGAACAGAGAAACCTCATTTTATTTTTCAGAATTTCTGTACTCTCACCTTAAAACGTTGATATCAGCACTAAAAATAACTTAAACACTTGTAATTAAAATTTAATATAGTGATTTTCTTAGGTATTTTAGGTACTTCGGTACTTTATACGTTTAGCAGTGTTTAGTTCTCAATCCAGTGAATTAACTGGAGCTGTGTAACATGTGACCACAGACGTGTAGGTCATTCCGTTTCTTATTTTGCAGTATGTTCTGTTGCTGAATCACTTCACTGTTAAGCAACAGTGAGGAAAAGACAAAAAGAAAGAGTTGTGCCACTTGTTGCAACTTGCAGAATTCAGTAAAGGAAAGAAGCAATTACAGAGCCTGTTTTCTGTAGTAAACCCACAAATACAGTGTAAGGAACCTCTGCTGGTTTCCATACCCAAATGAACAAACATAATCTTTGAATATGATAGCAAAAATATTGAGATAATGAACCTATGCTAACGTTTGTGTTTTCAACTTATGTGTTTTTAGCACTGAGATACAGTACACTGTGTTTGTATATCATATAAATCAGACATGGACTTGAATATAAAGCCAAGGTGGAAAGAAAATAGAAGATACTAGATGTGTCTATGTATGCAAGTTGTTTCAGGCACATTTCCTCTTTTAAATAATTCTGCATGGTTTGCCTTGAGAGTCCACGTTTGAGAATCGTCAGTTCATGAGGTCTTAACTAAGTTTCCAGAGGTTAACCTGATGTCCCGTGTGACCAGAAGGATTCAACGGAAGACTGTTGGAAGAGGTTCCTCTGTGTGTGTTTTAGACCCCACTTCCTCCTCCAACATCTCAGGAGGTCTGACCAGGCCTGGCAGCCCCTCAAAGACGCCCTTCTTTTGCCCCGCGCCCCTGGGGAGGGCAGCCTCCAACATTTATGCAAAGTCAACAAGCCGTAATTGTAGGATCAGCTTACAAGCTAAATTCTTCTAGAGCCCATTAACAACTGCAGTTAATTATAAGCCAGTCGGAAGGGTGTTTGAGTGTGACTGACAGCGAGAGGAGGCGATACAGAGACGCAGCGGAAGAGAAAAAAATGCTCAGAAACATTTTACGTTACATCACAGATACAATACACCAACACGCATGTAGACGGCCACATTAGCTTTTTCCAGGCAGACCTCCCAGACTACAGTAAATCTCTTCTTCATTGGTCTTTGTGGCAGGGATTTGCTCTAATGAAGGAGAGGATCAGAGCAGTGACTCACACATTGTCAGAGTCACAATCAGACCAATTTTCCTCCCGCTTCAATGTGCCAGCTTGACAGTGGGATCTATCTGCCCACTAATTACACTCTTGGACAGCTGAGGGCACATTAATCTCAAAATATGACAGCAATACAAAGAAGTGAGCCAGACCACTGTGGCAAACACAGGATCAATGGGCAAAAGCTGGGTGCTTATTACTGTACCTGGTACAAGCAATGCACCACACAGCTGAGGTTGCTATGTATTTACATTATATACTGCACATAAGGGTATACAAAAGCTAAACAGACAGTTGTTGGCCACAACTTATGTTCTTAGAAATCCACATTCCAAAAATCTACATTGACAAACAGGTGTATAATTTGATAGTTTTACATTTCCTTTTTATGATCTTATCTCAAAATCCTGCCCTGGAAACAAATTGTGATTATTTTATATACAGAAAGACAAGCTGCTTGCCAAATTTCCTTCGACTTTTTCCACTGCATAACAAGTCCAAGCATGGTTCCTCTCTGCAGCAGCACTCAGCCTCACTCTCTGTTATAAATCCACTGTGTTTTGACCAGCGTTTCTGCTATTGTCCATCTGCGATATGTCTGCTGTTTGGAAGAGCTGGACTTAGGCCTCGTGGCTCTAAACCCACTTTATTGAATTCTCTGTTGTCTTTATGAAGGCCAGGCTAAGACAGGACCAACAGGTGCCAATCTCAAGTGGGGCGAGCATTAGGATGTTCCCTTTGACCCCAGAGGGAGGTTGGACAGCTGCAGTGTCTGGGTGTGGGTGATGGTGGGGGGACAGGGTGAGGAATGAGTGGATGGACTGGGTTCACTGGGTTACACAGGCTGTATCCAGGTCAACGCTAAAGACAAGTGGAACACAGTTAAATACATACAGTAGTTAGATACAGTTACATCAGTTAAAAGACACCATTAGTATCCATTGACTAGGGTGTTCTAGATTGAACACTGAAAATTGAGTGCTTCTGAACTGTCGGACAGGCTGACCTTGTCAAAATGGTCTTTTCAGTGCTGTTGACTCAGACTTTCTTAGAAATTGGAGTAATCTATATTACAGAAATAAAAATGGCTCTAACAGAGTTTGACTATTTAAAATGTCCATTATGCGCCTTGAGTTGGGCATCCTGGCAAGAGAAGGAACAAGGGCAAGTTTATGGATGTGTTTATTAAGGCTCCTCAAGCAACAGCAGAGCAAATTGTTGGCGTCACGCTTTGTTCACTTCTCCCCTCTCTTCACTCACTTGTGCTCTCTCACTCTGCCTCTCTCTTCTTCACTCTCCTCACCCCTATGTCTCCCTTCTGTCCAGCTGCAGATGAGGAAAACCCCTAACCAGTTGGCCAGCGAGTCTGTCAGCCAGTCGGCCAGAGGGCCCTGCCAATCATCATCTGGTTCTTGTCATGCAGCTCTGCACGGGTCTTTCCATTGCACAAATGTGGTGATGTACCTGCTGAGGTTGAACCAATACCCACGTTAAAGGCACACACTGCTTCCAGTCGTTCCAATAGTCAAAGTATTTGACTGTACCGAAGTACATTTGAATTAATTTTTACATTTTTGATTGTGACTTTATGAATCATTCCATGTTCATCAAAGCAAAACTGAGTGGTGCATTTTCAGCCCACACCCTTATGAACAGCACCTGCATGAGTCATGAATATAATGTGGTCAAGTCATGTTTAATATGCTTTTTGTGAACAGATGTGTCCAACAAAATATTAGACATGATGTGAATAACAGTACTATATTATATTGTTATGTCTGAAACAGCAGTCAGTCATTTCTCCTCATTAATTCTTCAGAATCCACCTGCAGCACCTGTGCACACACCTCCTGTATACAGCCCATCTGTGTGCTTATATATGTTGTCTTAACATTTCTTCATCAAAGGGAGGTTTGCTAAGTACACATACTGCTGTTTGACAATGCCCTGTTTTATAACCTTAGATACACTATGCAGTGCATAATAGTGCTGCTAAACGAGAGGAGAATGCTACAAATGCCCTGCCTGTTATTTTCTTTCACAAAATAACAGATCTGTTGCAAAATAATGTGTGAGGACATTTTGATTTTGCCAAGAGGGATCTCAGTTCAAACACTAAGACACATCAACTTTCAGAAAATGTTTTTTAAAGGTACTGGACAGAGATTATATTGGACTGCACAGTAGAAAACTGTGATGAAAGTTGAGGTAGGCAGACGTGAAAAAGACCATAGAAAGATAAATACCCACCAGATTTTGAAATTACAGCCCTTCTCCTTCAGCTCTCTCCTTTTTGTCCTAAGACCCTCCCACCAGACAAACGTAGACATACGGGTGTGCCTCATATGCACAGAAGCCTAAACTATTAGCAACATTCAAGATAGTTATTCATCGCCTTTGTTAAGCAGAGTAGTGTTAACCACTGTCTGTAGTCAACAAACTTGGTAAAGATGAATTCTAACTTTTGCCAGATCTGAACTGTCCATGCACCATTTTTATGGCATTTTGCCACAACCATTTGCACTCATTTATACACAGTTCATTTCAGGTTGTGACAATGCTACTTTACCTCAGTCACTCATCCCTTCCCCACCACACCTGAGAAATAATATCTCCCCTTGTTTAGTTATTATATTGGAATGCAATAGTGAACAATAAAATTGAGATTTTAATATTTACCACCAGCAGATGAGTCATATCTAAAATGTAGCAAAGTGCAATGTGGGCAGAAAGTAATGTACATGCCATGAACAACTTTCATTCCACTGTGGAATTTTTGAGGCCACTGTTGAGGAAACTTTTACACAGTCAGAATTCAGGCACTAAGTAAAATAGCACACAGTAAATGTAATGTATTATATATCGTGGAAGAGGAGTGATTCCAGACAAAGGTACCCGTTCTCACTAAGGTTTGTCTGAATGCAATTATGAATGTCAGCCTACTATAGTTTGATAATCCTTACTGGTTGAGTCACTTAGGTTGCATAAAACTGTCGCTTATGATAGGAAAATAAAGAGAGTAAAGCTCAGACAAACTGCCCCTAGAGCACATCACAGACCAGAGACCTTGGTAGAGACTTGGCAAATCAGCAAAAACAATTCTTTTGTGTCAACATTACCCACAGTCATCTACTTAGCGTGTATTTAGACTAGCCCTTGTGTGTTTTAGTGTGAGTTTGGAGCATGACATGGTTGTTTGCCTAGTTTTTAAAGGGCACCCATTGTAGCTGCAAAGTACATATGACTGCTGCCATTCAAAAGCATAATGTGGATGGGTTAAACAGACTAATTGTAGGTGTGAACTACATAATTAATTGTGTAAAGGTTATGTGTATTTTCAGCTGAGAAAAGTTTCCAAAGAGAAGATTCACACCTGGGTGTTCTTAGAAAAACACACATGCATGCATTTTTCAGATTTAATACAGGAACACATTGAAATGTTATCCACTGGAGAAAATTACAGCATAGCCACAAAACAAAGTGTAAGACAAAATGCATGAATTCATACAGTACAATCTTGCTTGTACTGTACATACAGCAGTATATTGCTTGTGTTTAACATGTTTGAAACCAAAATCAAAGTAGTTTAGGAAACATAAGCTGTAAGAAAAATTCCCTTAGGGAAGTTTGCATTGGCTGAGTTATGTCACATATAACTTTACAGTGGGTGATACAGCTGTGTGTTTTGTGACAGATGTGTGAGGTAGAACTCGTGGAGATGAATGACATGTGTAGCCTCATTCATAGTTACAAAATGGTAACTGATCCTCTGCACAAACCAGTGGAGGGTAATGAATGCAAAAGACAAAACAGAAGGGGAAAACATGGCTGCTTATTGATACATATTTGGGCTACTCAGAATGGGAGAAGTTCTCAATTCAAGTGACATTACGTATTGCAGTGCATGATGCAGCAGACTGTGCAAAAATCTTATGTTTGTTTAGTTTTTCAAGCACTAAATGCACTTTATTTTGTTTTCTGTCTTAGATTCCATTATATTTTACTGTTGTTGAATTTTTCCCTGTATTTTGCTAATTTCAACAGGCATCAAGCACTTATATCAAATGCTTTACTTGCTGCTTTATGAAGCACTTTGTATATTGGAAAATTATGTACTGATGTACTGATAAAATAATGATTGCCCTGGTCAGAATCTTGGACACTTGGTGCTGAAAAAATAAAATAGTGAGGTCTATGGGGATCTGACAAAAGTAATAATAAATAAAAATTCTATGAAAATTTACCAATGAAAATCAGACATTGCTTTTGAACCGTGGTTCAACAGAATTATTTTAAAAAATAAACTCATGAAACAGGCTTGGACAAAAATGATGGTACCCCTAGAAAAGACTGAAAATAATGTGACCATAGAGACATGTTCAATCAAGGTGTGTCCTCTAATTAGCATCACAGGTGTCTACAAACTTGTAATCAGTCAGTCAGCCTATTTATAGGGTTACAGTAGTCACTGTGCTGTTTGGTGACATGGTGTGTACCACACTAAACATGGACCAGAGGAAGCCTAGGAGAGAGTTGTCTCAGGAGATTAGAAAGAAAATTATAGACAAGCATGTTAAAGGTAAAGGCTATAAGACCATCTCCAAGCAGCTTGATGTTCCTGTGACTACAGTTGTACTTATTATTCAGAAATTTAAGATCCATGGGACTGTAGCCAACCTCCCTGGATGTGGCTGCAGGAGGAAAATTGATGACAAATGGAAGAGACGGATAATACGAATGGTAACAAAAGAGCCCAGAACAACCTCTAAAGACATTAAAGGTGAACTCCAAGGTCAAGGTACATCAGTGTCAGATCTCACCATCCGTCGTTGTTTGAGCCAAAGTGGACTTCATGGGAGACGACCAAGGAGGGCACCACTGTTGAAAACAAATCATAAAAAAGCCAGACTGGAATTTGCCAAACTGCATGTTGACAAGCCACAAAGCTTCTGGGAGAATGTCCTATGGACAGATGAGACAAAACTGGAACTTTTTGGCACATCAGCTCTATGTTCACAGATGCAAAAATGAAGCATCTCAAGAAAAGAACACTGTCTCTACTGTGAAACATGGAGGAGGCTCTGTTATGTTCTGGGGCTGCTTTGCTGCATCTGGTACAGGGTGTCTGGAATCTGTGCAGGGTACAATGAAATCTCATGACTATCAAGGTATTCTAGAGAGAAATGTGCTGCCCAGTGTCAGAAAGCTTGGTCTCAGTCGCAGGTCATGGGTCTTGCAACAGGATAATGACCCAAAACACACACAGCTAAAAACAGCCAAGAATGGCTAAGAGGAAAACATTGGACTATTCTGAAGTTGCCTTCTATGAGCCCTGATCTAAATCCTATTGAACATCTGTGGAAGGAGCTGAAACATGCCGTCTGGAGAAGGAACCCTTCAAACCTGAGACAACTGGAGCAGTCTGTTCATGAGGAGTGGACCAGAATACCTGCTGAGAGGTGCAGAAGTCTCATTGATGATTACAGAAATCATTTGATTGCAGTGATTGCCTCAAAAGGCTGTGCAACAAAATATTAAGTTAAGGGTACCATCATTTTGGTCCAGGCCCGTTTCATGAGTTTGTTTTTTTAAATAATTCTGTTAAACCGTGGTTCAAAAGCAATGTCTGATTTTCATTGGTTAATTTTCATAGAATTTTTATTTATTATTACTTTTGTCAGATTCAAATTATTTCTGTGACCGTTGTGGGTTTTTCTTTCATTAACCGAGGGGTACAAACAATTTTGTCCAGGTGTGTGTGTGTGTGTGTGTGTGTGTGTGTGTGTGTGTGTGTGTGTGTGTGTGTGTGTGTGTGTGTGTGTATATATATATATATGGATGGTTCAGTGTGATGGTTTATATATGGATGGTTCGGTGTGATCACAACAGCAGCACTTCAGAGACTTCAGGACCAATGAAAAAGTCAACAAACTGACCTTTAAAGGGTTAAAATCCAGAAAATTAATGAATATTTGGTTTTTAAAATCAGGACTGATGTTGGTTAAACAATAAGTTTGGTGTAATTTGTTGAAATTGTTGAGTTGTTTTATGAATTGTCATTTTGGACAGTTTTGAGTCTATTAGGACAGTTTGTTTCTGGGCAAATTTTTAGTAATTTTGGGTATTTTTTGTAATTTGGTCAAAGGTTTTGAGACATTTTGGTCAAATATTGTGGCATTTTACTCAAATTTTGAGTCTTTTAGGACATTTTTTTTGTTTCTGGTAGGTTTTTGAGTAATTGTGGACATTTTAAAATAATTTTGGAATAGAGACTGTTTAGACAAATACTGAATCATTTTGCACAATTTTTTGATTAATTCTGAACAGTTTTGAGTGTATTTGGGCAAATTTCGAGTAATTACGGACATTTTCCAAATCATTTTGGAATAGCTTTGAGACAAACTGCACAAATAATGTGGCATTTGCACTAGTTTTAAGTCTATTAGGACAATTTTAGTTGTTCTGGGCATGCTTTTGAGTAATTATAGACATTTTTTGATAATTTTGGAAATAGTTTTGAGACATTTTGGGCAAATATTGAATCATTTTTGCACAAGTTTTGAGTCATCCTGAACACTTTTGAGTCTATTTAGACAAATTTCGAGCATTTCTGAGAATTTCTCAAATCATTTTGGAACAGTTTTGAGACATAGTGTGCAAATAATCAAGCATTTTGCACAGGTTTTTTGGCATTTTCGGCACTTAAAAGTTTTTCGGTTTTAAATCTATTAGTACAATTTTTAGTTGTCTTGTGCAGATTTTTGAGTGATTGTGGACATTTTAAAATAATTCTGGAATAGTTTTGAGACTGTTTGGGAAAAATATTGAATCATTTTGCACAATTTTCGAGTTATTCTGAACAGTTTTGATTCTATTTGAACAGGTTTTGAGTTGTTTGGGGGCAAATTTTGAGTCATTTTGATATTTTTTTGTTCTTTTGTTAACAGTTCTGACAAACACTGGACTAATAAGTCATTTTGCACTAGTTTTGAGTCCATTTGGGCAATTTTTGTTGTTGTTCTGGGCATGCTTTTGAGTAATTATAGACATTTTTTGATAATTTTGGAATAGTTTTGAGACATGTTGGACAAATATTGAATCATTTTGCACAATTTTCGAGACATTCTGAACAGTTTTGAGTCTATTTGGACACATTTCTAACGCATTTTTGTCTTTAAGATCTGACATAAAATAATCTTTCATCAGAATTAATGTTGCTGCTAATCATTGACAAATCCCAGACTGTGATAATGAAAATAAAAAAAACAAAAACCTTTAGTATGTTGAAAATAATCACGTTTTAAAAAAACAACCACCGCAGCATCATGTGACCAAACTGGTATTTAAAATCCTGAAAATGATTGAATATTTGGTCATTATGATCAGGACTGTTGTTGGTTAAAACATTTACTCAGTGAAAGTAGAAAATAATATTTACATAAAATATAACAGGACGTGTGGCACAAAACATTTGATAGAAACCGACATGTATTTTGTTTTTTTTTATTTTGAGTTCATTTATTGATTTTTTCTCAAGTTATTTTTTAAAATTTGATTGTTTTATTTTTTTTAGCTTTTTTCTATGAATTTAATTAGTTTTGTTATTTTACTATAAAATTTCGTTATTTTACTATAAAATTTTCTGTTTAACGTTTTCTAACTTTCAAATTGGCTTGTTTTCTCACAGAGCTCATGTTGGCTTCAGGTGAATCACATGAGCGCTGTGAGGAGGTCTGTTCATCTAAGTGGGCCTACATTTTGAAGGAAACATGTTTTCGATGCTTCTTGAGCTGCTAATTTTTTTCCTTCAAACTACAAGGAGGAAAGGTGGAGATTGCATCCTGTAAATCATTTGAAGGCTCTTGTGAAGGCTCTTCCCACCGCTGACAAGAACCGGGCGACTGCAGTTTCCTTTTTTGGATGAGCCATCGCGTTCACATGCTTTTTAAAAATATTCACAACAATGTGATCAAAAGACGGATCTTCTGGTGTCAGTGCTGCTTCCATCAGCTTGTCTGCTGAGCCAAACACCCTGTGAAGATCTTTCACGATGGCTTTGGGTATTTTGTCTATCTTCTTGATTGTTCCGTCGCCTGGGATCTTGATGTCGTCCAGCGGCAGCTTTTTCAGGCGCTTCAGGACGGCCTGGAGGTCGTCTATGGTGAACAGCTTTCTGGATTTGGCCAGGGATTTAGTGATCACCATCTGAAGCAGAGCGCTGATGACAGGATGAAGACTTGACGTTTCAGCCTCAACCTCAGACTGAAGATCTGATGTTTTAGACTCAGGTTGAGGAGCAGCGATGAAGTTGGTCATTGGTTCTGACTCTTCATACACTGATGTCAAGCTGCAGAGAGACTCTGAGGGTCTGAGGGCTACAACTGGTGTAGAAACAACAGCCTCATCATCCCTGCAGATTGATGCAGAACCTGCAGCATCGCTGGGACCTGGACCAGGACTCGGTTGGGCTGCAGGAATCTGTGGTTCTTCAGGTGGGGTCGTGATTGTGATGAAGAGCTCTGAGATGTCCTCTAGAGCTCCGGCCACTGCCTCACTGTGAGCCGTTTCCAGCGACAGCTCTTGAACACAAAATAAGATATTTTGTAGGTATTTTCCCACGACGTCTTCTGTCATGGCGTACAGGACTTCAGGGAAGAGGGAAGCTGAGTGCCGACCACCGGCTTATTGATTTTGGACAGGACGGTGTCGGACAGACATCTTCTTGGAGGAGCGACGGGCATGTAATATGTACGACCAACCATCAGATGATTGTATATTTTATCAGTCAGTTCCCTTGTTAACTTCCTGATCTGTTCGTTGAGTCTTTCCTGCACTTTTCTCTGTTTTCCAGCTTCGCCTGTCTGGTCAAAAATGTCGTACAGTTTGTCAAGAGCAGGTTCGATGGAGTCAAACTCCACTGAAGCCTGATCTTTACTGGACTGTGTTGGTGTGACGACCAGGTAGCTCGGTGAAGGTGTTGCCCTTGGAGTCAACCTGGGAGACTGTGGAACACTTCCAGGTAAAGTGAATTCTTCGTCAGTGCTTTGGATCAGAGACTGATCGGACCTCTGTTTCAGATCCACGAGGAACTCTGAATCTTTTTTCTTCCAGGCATTCTTCAGGTCTGAAATCATTTTTTCAAACTGCCTTTTAGCAGCCTTGGAAAAGTGACCGTGTTGTTTTTCGCGAGCAGTTATTTTGGTGCCGGCCGACGAAAAAAAGTTTTGGACCTTCCTGGCGATCAGGCCCATGTTAAAATGAGTTCTGGGAGATTTTTTAGGAGACGCAGCTCCACTTCCAGACTCACATATGTGCATGTCATGGAGTATAGTTGTCAGAATATCAGCTGCAACACGTTCAGCCGAGGGAGTGCTGCTGAGGGCCGGGGGAACCCCCTGAGCCTCTCCTGAGACCACATCTGACACTGAGGACCATTTCTCCAGAATGCCCTTCATAGAGTTGGTCACTGAAGGAACAGAGATTTTGGACTTTATGCTTTCGATGCTTTCGTCCAGGTGACTGTACCTGTACGGCTGTCTGCAGCACAATCTGCTCAGCCTCACCGCACATCTTCTCAGACATGCGGCAGAGTGAGACACTATCCGACGAAGGGTTTCAATGCTGAACTTGGTGCCGCTGACGTAAACGGCAGGTTCTGGAGGCAGAACTGGACTGTTGTTGGCCAGAGCCAGAGCAGAGTTAACCCTCTCTGAAACCTCCATCTCCACCAGCTCAGTCAGCTGTTCGGCACTTTCACACTTTTCCGACGGGACACCGAGAGCCCAGGCGATGCTGCCGAAGAGGGAGTCTCCCAGGGAAACGTAGAAGTGCCCGCTGTCAGCAGTCCTGGACTCTTCAAGGATTTTAAGGGTAATTTTCAGGGTCTCGGCAGCAAGACTCTGAATTATGTTGGTGAACACGTCGATCAGAACAGCGACCGTTGAAACGTCCAGCGTCTCTGTTGCTAACATGTTCCACTGAAGCTCAGAGATCTTCTGAATGCATCTGGTCACTATTGGCAAGATCTCCTCTCTGGAGAGCGTGATGGTTTCCACTGGTGGCTCAGTCTGGTCCACTGGATCCATTGGTGGTTCTGGCTGGACCAGCGGAGATGGATCTTTGGAAGATGTTTTGTGAATGGGAGGTTTAGCCGATGTCTGTTCTGTTGGTGGTTCTGGTTCGTCCAGATTCACAAAGAACACTTTTCCGAGAGTGTCGGTCACCGGTATTTTACATTTGTCCTCATCATCGATGTTCATTGCAAGGGTATCCTCTGATTCAGAGTTGGTCATATAGTCAGTCAGCCTCAATGCAGCCATTTCTTCAAAGTTTGTGTCTTTCGGTAAATCAAACTTGTCGATGGTAGAAAGTTCTTCTTCCTCTAAGATGCGTCGGTTCAAGGTTTTCTCTTGAAGTCAGCTGAGTTGTTCTGGAGGAGAATGTGATTGGAATCCAGACGTCGTTCCAAATTTATAGACCTTGGGACATCACTGATGACATCACAGATGACATCATTTAGAATCTGAGCATGTACAATGCAGCCCTTTGTGACATCATGTGAAATCACAAACTGGCCTCTTATGACATCACACACACACACACACACACACACACACACACACACACACACACACACACACACACACACACACACACACACACACACACACACACACACACACACACACACTCCTCATGGTTGAGTCATCATTGTGTGTAGATCAACACATGCAAAATAAATATTTTAAATAAAAATAATAATTAAAAAAAAAAAACTTAAAGGTGATTATTGGACCTGAAAATAAAATTGTCCATTTTAGTTTTGGGTTAGTTTGTGTTAAAGTTGTGTTTCTACTAGGAATGAACACAAGTTAATGTAAAGAGACACAAGTCCTCATCATTTTTAGACAGTTTGTATGTCATTTTACACGTTTTGAGTCATTCTTGACTTTTCTTGAGTCACTTGGACATGTTTTGAGTAGTTTTTGTCAAATTTTGAGGCACTTTAGATTTTTGGGGGGTAGTATGAAACAGCTTTGAGACATTTTGGACAAATATTGAGTCATTTTGTACAATTTTTCGAGATATCCTGAACAGATTTGAGTTTATTTGGACAAGATTTGGCTTGTTTTGGACAAATATTGAGTCACATTTTTTTTGAACACATTTTTAGTTGTTTTGGGAAAATTTAGAGTTTTTTGTCATTTGGTCAACAGCTTTGAGAAATTTTGGACAAATTTTGAGTCCTTCTGAACAGTTTTGAGTCTATTTGGGCAAGGTTTGACTAATTATGGATATTCTAACAGTATTTTAGAATAATTTTGAGACATATTGCACAAATATTGAATCATTTTGTTCAAATTGTGAGTTACACATGTTGCATTCAAGACAAAAAGGGAAACCAACGTGCAAAATAACATGCAACATAATGTACAGTGTGTGTGTGTGTGTGTGTGTGTGTGTGTGTGTGTGTGTGTGTGTGTAGGTGTGTGTGTGTGTGTGTGTGTGTGTGTGTGTGTCAGAGGACTAATGCATGCATGGATGGTTCGGTGTGATCACAACAGCAGCACTTCAGAGACTTCAGGACCAATGAAAAAGTCAACAAACTGACCTTTAAAGGGTTAAAATCCAGAAAATTAATGAATATTTGGTTTTTAAAATCAGGACTGATGTTGGTTAAACAATAAGTTTGGTGTAATTTGTTGAAATTGTTGAGTTGTTTTATGAATTGTCATTTTGGACAGTTTTGAGTCTATTAGGACAGTTTGTTTCTGGGCAAATTTTTAGTAATTTTGGGTATTTTTTGTAATTTGGTCAAAGGTTTTGAGACATTTTGGTCAAATATTGTGGCATTTTACTCAAATTTTGAGTCTTTTAGGACATTTTTTTTGTTTCTGGTAGGTTTTTGAGTAATTGTGGACATTTTAAAATAATTTTGGAATAGAGACTGTTTAGACAAATACTGAATCATTTTGCACAATTTTTTGATTAATTCTGA